>NC_141698.1:1104069700-1104484700 GCF_964263255.1 Lissotriton vulgaris
GTTGCAGGGAGTGTGTCTCATACAGGACCAGGGGCCAGGGGTCTGTCTCATACAGGACCTAGGGGCAGGGAGTGTGTCTCATACAGGACGCGGGGGCAGGGAGTGTGTCTCATACAGGACCAGGGGACAGGGAGTGTGTCTCATACAGGGTGCAGGGAGTGTGTCTCATACAGGTTGCATGGAGTGTATCTCATACAGGACCTAGGGGCAGAGAGTGTGTCTCATTCAGGACCTGGGGGCAGGGAGTGTGTCTCATACAGGACCTGGGGCCAGGGAGTGTGTCTCATACAGGACCTGGGAGCAGGGAGTGTGTCTCATACAGGACCTGGGAGCAGGGAGTGTGTCTCATACAGGATTTGGGGGCTGGGAGTGTGTCTCATACAGGACCTGGGAGCAGGGAGTGTGTCTCATACAGGACCTGGGAGCAGGGAGTGTGTCTCATACAGGACCTGGGGCAGGGAGTGTGTTTCATACAGGACCAGGGGGCAGGGGTCTGTCTCATACAGGACCCGGGGGCAGGGAGTGTGTCTCATACAGGACCTGGGGGTAGGGAGTGTGTCTCATGAAGGACCCGGGGGCAGGGGGTGTGTCTCATACAGGACACGGGGGCAGGGAGTGTGTCTCATACAGGACCAGGGGACAGGAAGTGTGTCTCATACAGGGTGCAGGGAGTGTGTCTCATACAGGTTGCAGGGAGTGTGTCTCATACAGGCCTGGGGGCAGGGAGTGTGTCTCATACAGGACCTGGGGGCAGGGAGTGTGTCTCATACAGGAACCGAGGGCAGGGAGTGTGTCTCATACAGGACCTGGGGGCAGGGAGTGTGTCTCATACAGGACCTGGGGGCAGGGAGTGTGTTTCATACAGGACCTGGGGGCAAGGAGTGGTTCTCATACGGGACCTGGGGGCAGGGAGTGTGTTTCATAAAGGACCTGGGGGCAGGGAGTGTGTCTCATAAAGGACCTGAGGGCAGGGAGTGTGTTTCATACAGGACCTGGGGGCAGGGAGTGTGTCTCATACAGGACCTGGGGGCAGGGAGTGTGTCTCATACAGGACCTGGGGGCAGGGAGTGTGTCTCATACAGGACCTGGGGGCAGGGAGTGTGTCTCATACAGGACCTGGGGGCAGGGAGTGTGTCTCATACAGGACCTGGGGTCAGGGAGTGTGTCTCATACAGGACCTGGGGGCAGGGAGTGTGCCTCATACAGGACCTGGGGGCAGGGAGTGTGTCTCATACAGGACCCAGGGGCAGGGAGTGTGTCTCATACAGAACCCAGGGTCAGGGAGTGTGTCTCATACAGGACCTGGGGGCAGGGAGTGTGTCTCATACAGGACCTGGGGCAGGGAGTGTGTCTCACACAGGACCTGGGGCAGGGGTCTGTCTCATACAGGACCTGGGGGCAGGGAGAGTGTCTCATACAGGACCTGGGGGCAGGGAGTGTGTCTCATACAGGACCTGGGGGCAAGGAGTGTGTATCATACAGGACCTGGGGGCAGGGGTCTGTCTCATACAGGACCTGCGGGCAGGGAGTGTGTCTCATACAGGACCTGGGGCAGGGAGTGTGTCTCATACAGGACCTGGGGGCAGGGGGTGTGTTTCATACAGGACCTGGGGGCAGGGGTCTGTCTCTTACAGGACCTGGGGCAGGGAGTGTGTCTCATACAGGACCTGGGGCAGGGTGTGTGACTCATAAAGGACCCGGGGACAGGGGGTATGTCTCATACATGACCCGGGGGCAGGGAGTGTGTCTCATACAGGACCTGGGGAAGGGAGTGTGTCTCATACAGGACCTGGGGGCAGGAAGTGTGTCTCATACAGGACCTGGGGGCAGGGAGTGTGTCTCATACAGGACCTGGGGGCAGAGAGTGTGTCTCATACAGGACCTGGGGCAGGGAGTGTGTCTCATACAGGACCTGGGGGCAGGGAGTGTGTCTCAGACAGGACCTGGGGCCAGGGGTCTGTCTCATACAGGACCTGGGGGTAGGGAGTGTGTCTCATACAGGACCTGGGAGCAGGGAGTGGGTTTCATACAGGACCTGGGGGCAGCGAGTGTGTCTCATACAGGACCTGGGGCCAGGGGTCTGTCTCATACAGGACCTGGGGGTAGGGAGTGTGTCTCATACAGGACCTAGGAGCAGGGAGTGTGTTTCATACAGGACCTGGGGGCAAGGAGTGGTTCTCATACGGGACCTGGGGGCAGGGAGTGTGTTTCATACAGGACCTGGGGGCAGGGAGTGTGTCTCATACAGAACCCAGGGTCAGGGAGTGTGTCTCATACAGGACCTGGGGGCAGGGAGTGTGTCTCATACAGAACTCAGGGTCAGGGATTGTGTCTCATACAGGACCTGGGGGCAGGGAGTGTGTCTCATACAGGACCTCGGGGCAGGGAGTGTGTTTCATACAGGACCTGGGGGCAGGGAGTGTGTCTCATACAGGACCTGGGGGCAGGGAGTGTGTCTCATACGGGCCCCGCTGGCAGGGGGTGTGCCTCATACAGGACCTGGGGGCAGGGAGTGTGTCTCATACAGAACCCAGGGTCAGGGAGTGTGTCTCATACAGGACCTGGGGGCAGGGAGTGTGTCTCATACAGGACCTGGGGCAGGGAGTGTGTCTCGTACAGGACCTGGGGGCAGGGAGTGTGTCTCATACAGGACCTGGGGCCAGGGGTCTGTCTCATACAGGACCTGGGGGTAGGGAGCGTGTCTCATACAGGACCTGGGAGCAGGGAGTGGGTTTCATACAGGACCTGGGGGCAGGGAGTGTGTCTCATACAGGACCTGGGGGCAAGGAGTGGTTCTCATACGGGACCTGGGGGCAGGGAGTGTGTTTCATACAGGACCTGGGGGCAGGGAGTGTGTCTCATACAGAACCCAGGGTCAGGGAGTGTGTCTCATACAGGACCTGGGGGCAGGGAGTGTGTCTCATACAGAACCCAGGGTCAGGAAGTGTGTCTCATACAGGACCTGGGGGCAGGGAGTGTGTCTCATACAGGACCTGGGGGCAGGGAGTGTGTCTCATACAGGACCTGGGGGCAGGGAGTGTCTCTTATACAAGACCTGGGGGCAGGGAGTGTGTCTCATACAGCACCCGGGGGCAGGGGGTGTGTCTCATACAGGACCTGCGGCAGGGAGTGTGTCTCATACAGGACCTGGGGGCAGGGAGTGTGTCTCATACAGGACCTGGGGCCAGGGGTCTGTCTCATACAGGACCTGGGGGCAGGGAGTGTGTCTCATACAGGACCTGGGGGCAGGGAGTGTGTCTCATACAGGACCTGGGGGCAGGGAGTGTGTCTCATACAGGACCTGGGGTCAGGGAGTGTGTCTCATACAGGACCTGGGGTCAGGGAGTGTCTCTTATACAAGACCTGGGGGCAGGGAGTGTGTCTCATACAGCACCCGGGGGCAGGGGGTGTGTCTCATACAGGACCTGCGGCAGGGAGTGTGTCTCATACAGGACCTGGGGGCAGGGACTGTGTCTCATACAGGACCTGGGGCCAGGGGTCTGTCTCATACAGGACCTGGGGGTAGGGAGTGGGTTTCATACATCACCCGGGGGCAGGGGGTGTGTCTCATACAGGACCTGCGGCAGGGAGTGTGTCTCATACAGGACCTGGGGGCAGGGAGTGTGTCTCATACAGGACCTGGGGCCAGGGGTCTGTCTCATACAGGGCCTGGGGGTAGGGAGTGGGTTTCATACAGGACCTGGGGGCAGGGAGTGTGTCTCATACAGGACCTGGGGGCAGGGAGTGTGTCTCATACAGGACCTGGGGGCAGGGAGTGTGTCTCATACAAGACCTGGGGGCAGGGAGTGTGTCTCATACAGGACCTGGGGCAGGGAGTACGTCTCACACAGCACCTGGGGCAGGGGTCTGTCTCATACAGGACCTGGGGGCAGGGAGAGTGTCTCATACAGGACCTGGGGGCAGGGAGTGTGTCTCATACAGGACCTGGGGGCAAGGAGTGTGTATCATACAGGACCTGGGGGCAGGGGTCTGTCTCATACAGGACCTGCGGGCACAGAGTGTGTCTCATACAGGACCTGGGGCAGGGAGTGTGTCTCATACAGGACCTGGGGGCAGGGGGTGTGTTTCATACAGGACCTGGGGGCAGGGGTCTGTCTCATACAGGGCCTGGGGGTAGGGAGTGGGTTTCATACAGGACCTGGGGGCAGGGAGTGTGTCTCATACAGGACCTAGGGGCAGGCAGTGTGTCTCATACAGGACCTGGGGGCAGGGAGTGTGTCTCATACAAGACCTGGGGGCAGAGAGTGTGTCTCATACAGGACCTGGGGCAGGGAGTACGTCTCACACAGGACCTGGGGCAGGGGTCTGTCTCATACAGGACCTGGGGGCAGGGAGAGTGTCTCATACAGGACCTGGGGGCAGGGAGTGTGTCTCATACAGGACCTGGGGGCAAGGAGTGTGTATCATACAGGACCTGGGGGCAGGGGTCTGTCTCATACAGGACCTGCGGGCACGGAGTGTGTCTCATACAGGACCTGGGGCAGGGAGTGTGTCTCATACAGGACCTGGGGGCAGGGGGTGTGTTTCATACAGGACCTGGGGGCAGGGGTCTGTCTCTTACAGGACCTGAGGCAGGGAGTGTGTCTCATATAGGACCTGGGGCAGGGTGTGAGACTCATAAAGGACCCGGGGGCAGGGGGTATGTCTCATACATGACCCGGGGGGCAGGGAGTGTGTCTCATACAGGACCTGGGGGCAGGAAGTGTGTCTCATACAGGACCTGGGGGCAGGGAGTGTGTCTCATACAGGACCTGGGGGCAGAGAGTGTGTCTCATACAGGACCTGGGGCAGGGAGTGTGTCTCATACAGGACCTGGGGGCAGGGAGTGTGTCTCATACAGGACCTGGGGCCAGGGGTCTGTCTCATACAGGACCTGGGGGTAGGGAGTGTGTCCCATACAGGACCTGGGAGCAGGGAGTGGGTTTCATACAGGACATGGGGGCAGGGAGTGTGTCTCATACAGGACCTGGGGGCAGGGGTCTGTCTCATACAGGACCTGAGGGCACGGAGTGTGTCTCATACAGGACCTGGGGCAGGGAGTGTGTCTCATACAGGACCTGGGGGCAGGGGGTGTGTTTCATACAGGACCTGGGGGCAGGGGTCTGTCTCATACAGGGCCTGGGGGCAGGGAGTGTGTCTCATACAGGACCTGGGGGCAGGGAGTGTGTCTCATACAGGACCTGGGGGCAGGGAGTGTGTCTCATACAAGACCTGGGGGCAGGGAGTGTGTCTCATACAGGACCTGGGGCAGGGAGTACGTCTCACACAGGACCTGGGGCAGGGGTCTGTCTCATACAGGACCTGGGGGCAGGGAGAGTGTCTCATACAGGACCTGGGGGCAGGGAGTGTGTCTCATACAGGACCTGGGGGCAAGGAGTGTGTATCATACAGGACCTGGAGGCAGGGGTCTGTCTCATACAGGACCTGCGGGCACGGAGTGTGTCTCATACAGGACCTGGGGCAGGGAGTGTGTCTCATACAGGACCTGGGGGCAGGGGGTGTGTTTCATACAGGACCTGGGGGCAGGGGTCTGTCTCTTACAGGACCTGGGGCAGGGAGTGTGTCTCATACAGGACCTGGGGCAGGGTGTGAGACTCATAAAGGACCCTGGGGCAGGGGGTATGTCTCATACATGACCCCGGGGCAGGGAGTGTGTCTCATACAGGACCTGGGGAAGGGAGTGTGTCTCATACAGGACCTGGGGGCAGGAAGTGTATCTCATACAGGACCTGGGGGCAGGGAGTGTGTCTCATACAGGACCTGGGGGCAGAGAGTGTCTCTCATACAGGACCTGGGGCAGGGAGTGTGTCTCATACAGGACCTGGCGGCAGGTAGTGTGTCTCATACAGGACCTGGGGCCAGGGGTCTGTCTCATACAGGACCTGGGGGTAGGGAGTGTGTCTCATACAGGACCTGGGAGCAGGGAGTGGGTTTCATACAGGACCTGGGGGCAGGGAGTGTGTCTCATACAGGACCTGGGGCCAGGGGTCTGTCTCATACAGGACCTGGGGGTAGGGAGAGTGTCTCATACAGGTCCTAGGAGCACGGAGTGTGTTTCATACAGGACCTGGGGGCAAGGAGTGGTTCTCATATGGGACCTGGGGGCAGGGAGTGTGTTTCATACAGGACCTGGGGGCAGGGAGTGTGTCTCATACAGAACCCAGGGTCAGGGAGTGTGTCTCATACAGGACCTGGGGGCAGGGAGTGTGTCTCATACAGAACCCAGGGTCAGGGATTGTGTCTCATACAGGACCTGGGGGCAGGGAGTGTTTCTCATACAGGACCTGGGGGCAGGGAGTGTGTTTCATACAGGACCTGGGGGCAGGGAGTGTGTCTCATACAGGACCTGGGGGCAGGGAGTGTGTCTCATACAGGACTCGGGAGCAGGGGGTGTGTCTCATACAGGACCTGGGGGCAGGGAGTGTGTCTCATACAGGACCTGGGGCCAGGGGTCTGTCTCATACAGGACCTGGGGGTAGGGAGCGTGTCTCATACAGGACCTGGGAGCAGGGAGTGTGTCTCATACAGGACCTGGGGCCAGGGGTCTGTCTCATACAGGACCTGGGGGTAGGGAGCGTGTCTCATACAGGACCTGGGAGCAGGGAGTGTGTCTCATACAGGACCTGGGGCCAGGGGTCTGTCTCATACAGGACCTGGGGGTAGGGAGCGTGTCTCATACAGGACCTGGGAGCAGGGAGTGTGTCTCATACAGGACCTGGGGCCAGGGGTCTGTCTCATACAGGACCTGGGGCAGGGAGTGTGTCTCATACAGGACCTGGGGGTAGGGGGTGTGTCTCATACAGGACCTGGGGCCAGGGGTCTGTCTCATACAGGACCTGGGGGTAGGGAGTGTGTCTCATACAGGACCTGGGGGCAGGGGTCTGTCTCATACAGGACCTGGGGGTAGGGAGTGTGTCTCATACAGGACCTGGGGGCAGGGGTCTGTCTCATACAGGACCTGGGGGTAGGGAGCGTGTCTCATACAGGACCTGGGAGCAGGGAGTGTGTCTCATACAGGACCTGGGAGCAGGGAGTGTGTCTCATACAGGACCTGGGAGCAGGGAGTGTGTCTCATACAGGACCTGGGAGCAGGGAGTGTGTCTCATACAGGACCTGGGAGCAGGGAGTGTGTCTCATACAGGACCCGGGGGCAGGGAGTGGCAGCGTGGTTCATTTTGAAATGGCAATGGCGGGTTGTCATTAGATCTGCTTTTGGATTGGCTTATGGGTGGAGATATATATATATAGGGCAGTAATAAACACATGAAGGGTGGGCCAATTGAGCACTGCAGCCTTAGGATTGATTAAGCAGAGGGCATAATAACAAGGATTTATTTATGCAAGCTGTATCATAATGAATAACAAGATAATGGTGAATGTTTCATTGTCGTTTATAGTGACCCCTGAAGGCGGGCTCCGGTAGCCTGAAATGCGTTGTTTTTTTTAATAAACACTGCCTTGGACAAATCATGCATCAGTGCGTGTTTTTGTAAGAGGTCATGAGGGGCACAACGTAAACATGTGAAGCTTTGGCGATGGCATGACATTCCTGCGTGTGGACCGAACAGGAATCGAGCAATAAAAGTGGGATTAGAAATATGGAGTACATGGAATACATGGAGTTAAATGGTTGTACAAATAAGTAGGCGCCGAACATGCGCACTGGAGACGGGGCGTTAAATCGCCCCTCGTCATGGGGTTGTTCATTGACGTGTCCTTCGGGCGAGGCATGTTTCCAGTGAGCAGGCATTCTTGGAGGATGAGGATACATATGGATAACCTTTGGATTAAGAGGGGTGCATCCCACAACTATAATTGATCATTATCACTATTACCTAAGACACTTTTTGGTTTGAATTCGAGATATTGAAAAAAAACTGTAAAGCAACAAAACGAAATATGTTTAATAGTCAACATCATAAAAAAAGAAAACGAATGTTCGAGTCCTACATTTGACCAATGTGCCCAAGATCACGGCTGACGAGTGGGGCCTCTCATGCATGACACTTTCCAGTAGTTCTGACTTCTTATGTCATTGGGTTCACCTTTCTGGGCCTCGTCGTCTTGCTGTTACTATTATAAATGGGATTAACATCCCAGCATGCATCTTGCTGGAGGCCGAAACCCCATTACTGTTTAAAGATGGCCCCCTCCAGTATCATCTCTGTGTTGTACATGGACATGCGCCCAGATTGTGCGTCCCTTTACACCCCCTCGTAAGCACCCCCCATGCCTCCAGAGTGTACACAGTGCTTGTACCTCAACTGCACATCCCTTGGTGGCCCCTGAGCTCCACGCCCAGGGCTTTCATGAGAAGATTCATCTAGTTCAGTGGGACCAAACTTTCATGAACTACTACCTACCTTTTAGAAAGACCAACGTTTGCGACCCGCCTCCCTTGAATGGACCAGGCGGCGATATTTGAATGCACCTGAAGCATCGTGTTGCAGCCGAGGTCCTTTACAGAGGGCACATTTTGAAGTGGCCCCTGACTGCACAGATGCGGCTTTACTGATAAAACTACACAACGCAAACGGTACTGTGGGAAATCGGAGTTCAGGGAATATTTATCATTTGTGCATCACCAAGTAAAGTGCCTTCATTTGTTTTGTTTCTAAATCTGTGGGCCTGATTGACAGAGGGCCTTCGC
The DNA here is from genome assembly GCF_964263255.1 of Lissotriton vulgaris. NCBI lineage: Eukaryota > Metazoa > Chordata > Amphibia > Caudata > Salamandridae > Lissotriton > Lissotriton vulgaris. The sequence continues at coordinate 1,104,078,372 of NC_141698.1, forward strand.
ACTCGCGGCGGGGGGGCCGCAGTCATGGGGGAGTCTCCTCACTCCGGCGGAGTCTTCTCAATACACGGAGACTACCCCATGACTGCGGGGGGCCCCGCCACGAGGGCAGAGACTCCCCCTTGACTGCGGGGCCCCCGCCACGAGGGCAAAGACTCCCCCATGTCTGTGGGGCTCCCGCCACGAGGGCAGAGACTCCCCCATGTCTGTGGGGCCTCCACCATGAGAGCAGAGACTCCCCCACGACTGCGAGGCCTCAACACCAGGGCAGAGACTCCCCCATGACTACGGGGCCCCTACACAAGGGCAGAGACACCCCCATGACTGTGGGGCCCCTACACGAGGGCAGAGACACCCCCATGACTGTGGGGCCCCCACTGCAAGTGTAGTGGCCCTCTGTGAATCAGGCCCCATGTTTCTAGCATACTTCAGAATTACAAAAATAAAAGCGCTTCATTCTTGCTTTTTCTTACTGCTGAAACAATGCAATTTTTTATAGACATCTACATTTTGTTGCATGTCACAGAAAATTACATCACACTTTCCTGTACTCCAGCAAGATTGTCACAGAATTCACGTTAAAAACTCCTCTCACTTTGCAGTCAGAGAAAGAAAGGTAAACACCAGTCCCACAGGCTGGGATCTGTCAGAGGACACAGCCCGTCATTCGACCTCTATCTTTAAAGCACCAAATATGAAAGATAAACACAGAATGGAAGGCATCTTTATTTACTGCTGACTTTAGCGATCCCCCAAATATCGGCTGTCGACCCACAGTCTGGGAAACGCTATTCTAGCCTTCGATGAGCTGTATCACACACGTCTCTGATGAGGGCATGTCTGCTGCCCTGGGGCACTGAAATACATGCTCCTCTGATCTCATCTCCCTGTGCCCCCTGGCACGCGGAGGGCACCCACCTCAGGGTCATTTAGGGCACTGTGTCCAGGCCTGAACTTCTCACCTACAAACTCTTATTCTCAGGTGTGTCTGTGTGACGAGGTCAGAGGAAGGAAAACAACCTCTCATCACCATCCGCAGTGCATTAGGTTATCACATGAAAGTCCAGGACTGAAAGCAGTGTCGATGATGGCCTGGCCGCAGGTGACCGCCCTGGCCACACGCCATCCTGTGCCTCTCCATCGAAGCCACGTGTTTGCCTCAATGCACGTCATTCTGCCCTCTGCTTTATGCTTGACTTGATCTGTGCGCAGTAATGCTGGCTTGTGTGCATTTGCGCCTGTATGACAGCTGGGCCATGTTAAAATGGAGCTCTGAGAGTGTATTAGTACGCATGCACGCTCTACATGTACATGTAAACACAGTTTTAAGCATGCCTGTTAGTCGCAGGGCCTCCATGTGTACCTGGTTGGCTGAGGTCATCGACCAGCACGAGCTCCTGCAGTAGGTGTCGCGGCGCGGTGTCCAGCACGCTGCGGATGGTCCTTCGAAGCACTGGCCACGCCTCGTCGCGGAAAGAGATGACCACGCTGGCGGTGGGCAGGAGGGTCCCATGCCACAGCTGGAGGCACCTGTGGGGGCAGAGACCAGATCTTGGCATCCTGGACATATATCACTTACATTATGAGCCACAGGAATAGTGCTCACCACAAAGTGAACCTCCTCTTGGCGCTTACAAACCACGCTTAAGACCCAACTCCCACCATCGAAGAATGGAAAGCAGTGTATGGAAGGATTGCAAGCCCTGTAGGAAACATCTGTTCTCATCTGGAGCATCGGGGGGGGGGGGGGTTTGGTCCCCATTGAGCTTAGAAGCCTGTATTTTATCTCAATGTTGATGTATTTCTGTTTCAGTGGGGGTGCAGCCCCCTTTAATGCGAATGAGGCTCTCAGGGGTCTGCTATAGACTGCACATGTAGCTTTATTTTTAAACTTCACATAAGAACTTTAAAGTTGGCCACAGACACAGAACTTAACAACCTTGTAAACAGATCTACTGTGAACTATAATATATATGCTGTGTGATTCTTTTTTGCTTCTCTGTTCATCCATCACACAAAGCCTCTCTGGAGACCCCCTCTCACTGCCCCCACTTCGATGCATGTGCCCTCTGTATCTGCCTATCACCCCCTCCCCCCTGGGGACCTGTCCCCAGGGGACAGCCAGGGGGCAGGGTGGGCAGTCTGTGCTCCCCCAAGCCCACCCCAGGGTCTGAGCCCCAGCAGGGTCAGCGGAATGTGAAGACATCAGATGACACATTCACTGTCAGACATGCAACTATCAATAACACGTTATAACAACATTACAATAAAGAAATATTGTAAAAGACAGGATAAAACAGACATCTTTACCAGCACAATGTGAGCACCCAGGGGAGAAAGCCAATCAGGTGCCCCGAGGTTCCCTCGACAGTGCTGGTTCTGCACCCCCTGTCCTGGCAAAGGTCAGTGCAATGACCCCTGTCCAGGGTGTCAGAGGGTCAGCTGGCCATGGAAGGAGGCCGGCCTTCGTGCTCTCCAGGGCAGGGGTAGTTCGTAGCCCTTATCGGGAACCGCTTTAAGTAGATTGGATGCTGCTGTGTGCGAAGGATGCATTTAATCCCTGTACAACCTCCTGTTCGCACCGGAATCTGAAATGTACCCCGAACCTGTAACCAGGGCCGCAGTCTGACCCCCGCCCCCACCCCGGTCACTTTAGCCAATTAAAGTTTATTAAAGCCGGTGGATTCTTCTACAGTTTATCTTTTTTTAATTGTAGCTAGGTCTAATTCAGTTCTGATTGCTCCTATTTCCAGTCCTTTTGGCGGCTTCTAGTTAATTAATGTGAGATGCTAATATATCTATTGACTCTAGAGCTGTTATCCAAAGTGGGTTACAAAACTTAAATTCAAGATGACTTGAAGCTGAAAAAGAACAGAATAATATAAGACTAGTACAGAACCAAGGAACAAATGCCACCAGTCCATATCAACGTGAACAAATATACATGCAGCAGGTTATGCAAACTTAAATGGAAGATGACATGAAACCGAAAAAAGCCTGAATGATAATGGACCAGAACAGAAGCAAGGAGTCCAAACCAACTGGAACGGATGTACCTGCAGCAGGTGGAATGCTCTGGATCCCGCCTGAACGTCAAGATAAATACTGATCTGCTAAAATATTGCAGCTTAGATTTGAGGACCAAAATGTCGTGTAAGGATCCACAAGGAAAGATAGGTTTACTACACTTCACTCTTCATAAATGTTTGTTGGCAGTTTATATATCTTCAAAGTACCTGGATGTGAAGTTAAGAATATTCCATGTATTCTCGTCTATGCGGTCACCCTCACGATGCCGTGGGAGGCGGTGATATTTTTGCGCATCCATATTTTACCCACAATAGTGTGACATACAAACACATGTAACATTAGTTCAATAGAAGTTCTAGATTCAAGTCCCACGTGACTCCCCCTACGGAGGCAGGCACAGCTGGCATGACCCCTGGGCCGAAAGGGCATCCTGTAAGGTCTAGGACAGACAATTATGAATATCCCACCGAAGCAATGTGAGGGCAACACATGTGCAAGGCCAAAAGGCCAAAACTGAGGGAGTGCCAGGAAGAACATTCAGATTTGTGAGATGAACCGTCGAAAACTGAGCCCCTCTCCTCCCCACCCTACCCCTCCAAGGGTGCTGATATATCAGCAAATATGGTCCCACACCACAACTCACCCCATAAACACAAGAACAAGGAATGACTACACCGGGGAGAGAGGCAGCAGCTCTCTGACCGGTGCTGGAGGACACGTGAAGGCAGGGACATGGAGATCATGCAGAGAACCCCAAACCTGCACTGCAAGCCCCGAGCACCAGGGGCGGCCTTAGGCATGTGCAAGCTGTGCACCTGCACAGGGCCACCAATCCCCAGGGGTCGCCACGCCAATATATATCCTTAATATAATAATCCTCTGAGGATGGATACATATTTGCTTGGTGGCCCCTGCAGGGATTTGGCGGCCTCCAGCTCTGTTCCACTTCCAAACACCCTGACCCCCACCCCCTCTTCACTGGCCTCTGCGCTCCGCCCCGCATACCCCCACTTCCGGGGCCCCCTACCTACGCTCCCTGCCCAGGGCCGCCATGAGCCTAGAGCCCACCATTCTCAGGGGCAGGCACTGTTCACTATCGCCAACATTCACACCAACTCGTGACCCCGCCACCACTGAGGACCAGAGGCTCAGGCCAGGGAGGAGTGTGCCTACTGTCACTGAAGGACTGTACTGCATTTACCATGATGCACTGGGGCCAGCTGAGTGATGGATGTGAGTCTGCATGCTCCCACCCTCCTCCTGTCGAAGTGTTCCTACTGTCACTGAATTAAGTGTTAGCATGCACTGCATCTACCATGATGCACTGAGGTGAGCCGTGGGTGCATCTAGATGTCTATTCGGTTGCCTCAATGTGTCAACTACTGGATTGAGCTGTTGTGGGATCCCAGCAAATCCACGTGAAGCCTTTCCCCCTCCCCCTTGTCCCCCGCCCCCACCACTGTTCTGGCTGCCAGAGCCTAAGAATCTGCTGCGGCTCAAGAGAGGCATGAAACCACCACAGTGGAAGCTGAGAATGAAACCCTCCAAGGAAGTAGGATGTAAGAAGGAGACAGAGGAAAGGAGGGGACGGATGAAAGGAGACGGATGAAAGGAGGAGATGGATGGAAGAAGGAGATGGATGAAATCGGCACAAGGAACAGGGAGATTGAGCCCACCTTGGAGGAAGAGGAGGACTGGACTGGACTGCTGAGGGGAAGGAGGAGGATGAGACTCCCAAAGGAAGACCCATCTGACACCATGAGCAGGGATTTGGAGGGAGGAAGCCTCTCTAGGTGGACCCAGGGCTCTAGTTCAGCTGTCGCTCGTGGTACTTACAGAGGATGTCTCGACTCCGGCACCTCCCCCGGGACTGAGGTTTCAACACTCGGTGCTGGTGCCTCCTTCCACGGGGTCAATGGCACGTTTTCCTGTTGAACCGATGGTGCTGTTGGACCTCCTTGTCTCTGGCGTCGCTTCACCACCCTGTAGTGGCCCCTCCTGGTTCTCTTACGTTGACCAAGACCCATCCTGGGCCAAGAAATGGCTAACAGGCCATCCTCGCTGAGTGGAAGGGCACTGCCAGGCAGCAGTGGGTCCAACCGGTCCTGCTGGGCCTCAAACGTTCTGGCCCAGATGGTGAGAGTCCTGGGCGCAGACAAGCCCATGGCACCCTCCTCTGGGTGGGTACCCGCATGGTGGCCCTCCTCCGTTGAGGGAAGTTGTTCGGGTATCACCACAGTGTACAGGAGGAACCCCAGCGCCACCATAGGGGGGGTGAGAAGCAGCCCCCTGATCCTCACCCACGGGCACCTACACCTGCGTCTCAGCAACATGCTACTTGTGGACCAGTCTTCAGGGATGCCACTGCCAAGTCCATCAAAAAGAAGCTCCTGGGCACAAGACACCCCCTAATCCCCCTTGATCGTCCCTTTCTCGTGACTGCCTGCAGGTCAGCAGAGAGAGAACCACAGAGCTCAGCTAGACCTAACAACCTGCATATTAGACATTGTTCAAAAACATTGTTGTACCCAAATTTCCAGATCAAAATCAATATACATCTGAAACCATCCGTCATCCTGGAGACAGTGCAAAGCCATCCTCGAGAAATTAAGGTTCATCGAACTATCCTAATTGGGCGTATCGATGAACATGTGCGTATCACCGCAGGGCGCTGTTTCAGCCTAATCAGGCAATTAAAGAAATTCTTTAATTTTTTGCCCATTTCAGCCAGGAAATCAGTCGCGGTTGCGCTCATCCTTTCCCGGCTGGATTATTGTAATGGCCTCCTAGCAGGCATTAAGAAGTCCTCTCTTAAAAAATTACAAAGTGTTCAACACGCAGCGGCCAGGCTCGTCCTGAAACTCCCCCGCAGGTCTTCGGCCTCTGCAGCCCTTAACGCACTCCATTGGCTGCCCCTCCATAAGAGAATCTTGTTCAAACTTCTAGTCACTGTCTTCAAAGCCAACAAGTGTACGGGCCCATCCTACCTGATCAAGCGCTTTCAGCGTTATATTCCAACCCGCTGCTTGAGGTCATCAGGCGCTAATTTCATCTCTGAACCTCGAATAAAATTAAAAACCAAGGGCGGAAAGACCTTTTCATTTCTTGCTGCCAAGGCATGGAATCGCCTCCCCCCCAATCTTAGGCATGCCCCCTCAGAAAGCCTTTTCAGGAAATCCCTGAAGACTTGGATTTACTCTCAATCCGACTCCTCAGTTCTCGCAGCTATTTGATCCATGCTATCCATAGTAGATCTGCTGTGGGCTCAGCGCCAAGATGCTCCCTCCGGAGCGAAAGCAGCGCTTTACAAAAGCCAATAAATATCAAATATCAAATATCAAGCGGACACAACATCCCACTTATCCAAGAAAAGGCGGTCCATCAAACGATCCATCATCAAGCATCCAAAGAAGTCAACCAGACCGAAAGACCCTCATTCTGGATCCGAAGACGCAAAGATACACTGTCCACCTAATGATCCATGTTCTATTATCCTAAGACGTCAACCAGACCAGAAGACCCTCACACTGGATCTAAAGACACAATAGCCCTGTCATCCAAGTATAAACTGTCCATCGAATGATCCATGTCTAAGTGTCCGAAGAATTAAACCAGACCAGAGGACCCTCATCCTAGATCTGAAGACGCAAAGATACGCTGTCCACCTAATGATCCATGTTCTATTATCCTAAGACGTCAACCAGACCAGAGGACCCTCACGCTGGATCTAAACACACAATAGCCCTGTCATCCAAGTATATACTGTCCATCGAATGATCCATGTCTAAGTGTGCGACGAAGTAAAGCAGACCTGAGGACCCTCATCCTGGATCCGAAGACGCAATATCCTGTTACCCAAGAATATGGTGTCCATCGAAGGTTGCAAGCATCCGTAGAGGTCACCCGGCCCAGAGAACACAGGCAGGTCTATCATCCACTAACATGCTGCCCATTGAGTTATCCAGGTGCAAACATCTGGAGAAGACACAACTGCGCTGTGTCCATCAAATGACCCTTGTCCGATTGGGTGTACGGGCAGGCCAGACCTGACGCGCCTCATACTTGATCAGAAGGAGATACAACGGCCCCATCGTCCAATGGAAAGCGGTCTATCGAAAGATCCATGTCCAAGCGACAGCACGGGTCAACCAGACTTGACAGCGTTCACACTGGATCCAAAGAAGGCACAACAGCGCTGTCAGCCAATCATACACGGTCTTCTGAACTATCCATGTTCAAATACCAGTAAGGAGCAACCAAACCTGAAAACCCTCAGACCGGATCCGAAGACCCGAGAGCGCAGTCATCCAATCGGACGCTCCCCTCGAAGTGTCCTCGCTCCATCAGGCAGCGGGGCTCAGGTGTGTTCTCCATGCAGTGCTCAGCAGAGTCTAAGCCAGATTTCTTGCATTGAATGATGTGCTATCGAGCGCCCACTCTGCGCACACGGACCTTCCAAGCACTACCCTGGACTCAACGTAGACCCCAGAGTGCAGCTGTTGCAGAGAGAGTGCTTGGGCTGTATTCTATCCATGAGCAGCTGGCTTGATGTCTGTCCAAGAGCCCTGGGTCCCTGCCCCGCTGGAGGGTGGAGAGAGCACGCTCTGGAGATGCCCCCGCCTCAAAGATCGGATCCCAGAGGAGGGCGGCCCCGCTCCAGCCGGATAGGGGTGATGCTATCTGCCCCAGACCGCAGGCGCTGTCACTGGGCCGGGGCAGCGGTGCTGGTACCCGCAGGCTGCAGGCAAAGGCGGCCAGGGCCAGAGGAAACTAGCAAACAAACCAGTGCTTCGGACAGGCTGGCAGGGCTGGGGTTGAGCTAGTCACAAAGAGGGGACAGTAGGGCCAGAGTCAGTTATATCCCAAGCTCCTTCGTGAGTGTCCAGGCACTTAACAAGGATGAAAGGCGGAGTCCGCCAGGCCTGGGGTCCCTCCACTGATCTGGAGGCTGACATCTCTCTCGTCTCATCACTCAGCAGCGGCGGTGCCCTACAGGCAGGGCTCAAGGGTGATGAGACAGGGGACTTAACAAGGATGAAAGGCGGAGTCCGCCAGGCCTGGGGTCCCCCCACTGACCTGGAGGCTGACATCTCTCTCGTCTCATCACTCAGCAGCGGCGGTGCCCCACAGGCAGGGCTCAGGGGTGATGAGACAGGGGACTTAACAAGGATGAAAGGCGGAGTCCGCCAGGCCTGGGGTCCCCCCACTGACCTGGAGGCTGACATCTCTCTCGTCTCATCACTCAGCAGCGGCGGTGCCCCACAGGCAGGGCTCAGGGGTGATGAGACAGGGGACTTAACAAGGATGAAAGGCGGAGTCCGCCAGGCCTGGGGTCCCTCCACTGACCTGGAGGCTGACATCTCTCTCGTCTCATCACTCAGCAGCGGCGGTGCCCTACAGGTAGGGCCCAGGGGTGATGAGACAGGGGACTTAACAAGGATGAAAGGCGGAGTCCGCCAGGCCTGGGGTCCCTCCACTGACCTGGAGGCTGACATCTCTCTCGTCTCATCACTCAGCAGTGGCGGTGCCCCACAGGCAGGGCTCAGGGGTGATGAGACAGGGGACTTAACAAGGATGAAAGGCGGAGTCCGCCGGGCCTGGGGTCCCTCCACTGACCTGGAGGCTGACATCTCTCTCGTCTCATCACTCAGCAGCGGCGGTGCCCTACAGGCAGGGCTCAGGGGTGATGAGACAGGGGACTTAACAAGGATGAAAGGCGGAGTCCGCCAGGCCTGGGGTCCCTCCACTGACCTGGAGGCTGACATCTCTCTCGTCTCATCACTCAGCAGCGGCGGTGCCCTACAGGCAGGCCTCAGGGGTGATGAGACAGGGGACTTAACAAGGATGAAAGGCCGGGGTCCCTCCACTGACCTGGAGGCTGACATCTCTCTCGTCTCATCACTCAGCAGCGGCGGTGCCCTACAGGTAGGGCCCAGGGGTGATGAGACAGGGGACTTAACAAGGATGAAAGGCGGAGTCCGCCAGGCCTAGGGTCCCTCCACTGACCTGGAGGCTGACATCTCTCTCGTCTCATCACTCAGCAGCGGCGGTGCCCCACAGGCAGGGCTCAGGGGTGATGAGACAGGGGACTTAACAAGGATGAAAGGCGGAGTCCGCCAGGCCTGGGGTCCCTCCACTGACCTGGAGGCTGACATCTCTCTCGTCTCATCACTCAGCAGCGGCGGTGCCCTACAGGTAGGGCCCAGGGGTGACGAGACAGGGGACTTAACAAGGATGAAAGGCGGAGTCCGCCAGGCCTGGGGTCCCTCCACTGATCTGGAGGCTGAGCTCTCTCCCGTCTCATCACTCAGCAGCGGCGGTGCCCTACAGGCAGGGCTCAGGGGTGATGAGACAGGGGACTTAACAAGGATGAAAGGCGGAGTCCGCCAGGCCTGGGGTCCCTCCACTGACCTGGAGGCTGACATCTCTCTCGTCTCATCACTCAGCAGCGGCGGTGCCCCACAGGCAGGGCTCAGGGGTGATGAGACAGGGGACTTAAATAGGATGAAAGGCGGAGTCCGCCAGGCCTGGGGTCCCCCCACTGACCTGGAGGCTGACATCTCTCTCGTCTCATCACTCAGCAGCGGCGGTGCCCCACAGGCAGGGCTCAGGGGTGATGAGACAGGGGACTTAACAAGGATGAAAGGCGGAGTCCGCCAGGCCTGGGGTCCCTCCACTGACCTGGAGGCTGACATCTCTCTCGTCTCATCACTCAGCAGCGGCGGTGCCCTACAGGTAGGGCCCAGGGGTGATGAGACAGGGGACTTAACAAGGATGAAAGGCGGAGTCCGCCAGGCCTGGGGTCCCTCCACTGATCTGGAGGCTGAGCTCTCTCCCGTCTCATCACTCAGCAGCGGCGGTGCCCTACAGGCAGGGCTCAGGGGTGATGAGACAGGGGACTTAACAAGGATGAAAGGCGGAGTCCGCCAGGCCAGGGGTCCCTCCACTGACCTGGAGGCTGACATCTCTCTCGTCTCATCACTCAGCAGCGGCGGTGCCCTACAGGCAGGCCTCAGGGGTGATGAGACAGGGGACTTAACAAGGATGAAAGGCGGAGTCCGCCAGGCCGGGGTCCCTCCACTGACCTGGAGGCTGACATCTCTCTCGTCTCATCACTCAGCAGCGGCGGTGCCCTACAGGTAGGGCCCAGGGGTGATGAGACAGGGGACTTAACAAGGATGAAAGGCGGAGTCCGCCAGGCCTGGGGTCCCTCCACTGACCTGGAGGCTGACATCTCTCTCGTCTCATCACTCAGCAGCGGCGGCGCCCTACAGGCAGGCCTCAGGGGTGATGAGACGGGGGACGCTCCTGGTCCAGGGGCTGTGTAAGAGGGGCGGTCTTCAGGCATTCAAACATGTTGCAGGGAGGGTCTGATGGGGGACCGCCTGCGAGGAAAGGGAGCAGGCCCGAGGCCTACAGCCCGGTCATTCCTCAGTGTCTTCATAGCAATGCTCGGATGGAGCTTGGGGCTCAGGTGTCACGGCCCAGGCTCAAATGCACAAGAGCCCTGGTGTCACAGCCTCATCTTCTGCACAAGTGCCCTGGTGTCACAGCTTCATCTTCTGCACAAGAGCACGGATGTCACAGCCTCATCTCCTGCACAAGTGCTCAGGTGTCACAGCCTCATCTTCTGCACAAGTGCTCAGGTGTCACAGCTTCATCTCCTGCACAAGTGCCCTGGTGTCAAAGCCTCATCTCCTGCACAAGTGCCCTGGTGTCACAGCTTCATCTCCTGCACAAGTGCCCTGGTGTCACAGCCTCGTCTTCTGCACAAGTGCTCAGGTGTCACAGCTTCATCTCCTGCACAAGTGCCCTGGTGTCACAGCCTCATCTCCTGCACAAGTGCCCTAGTGTCACAGCCTCATCTCCTGCACAAGTGCCTTGGTGTTACAGCTTCATCTCCTGCACAAGTGCCCTGGTGTCACAGCCTCATCTTCTGCACAAGTGCTCATGTGTCACAGCCTCATCTCCTGCATAAGGGCCCTGATGTCACAGCCTCATCTTCTGCACAAGTGCCCTGGTGCCACAGCCTCATCTCCTGCACAAGTGCCCTGGTGTCACAGCTTCATCTCCTGCACAAATGCTCTGGTGTCACAGCCTCATCTCCTGCACAAGTGCTCAGGTGTCACAGCTTCATCTCCTGCACAAGTGCCCTGGTGTCACAGCCTCATCTCCTGCACAAGTGCCCTGGTGTCACAGCTTCATCTCCTGCACAAGTGCTCAGGTGTCACAGCTTCATCTCCTGCACAAGTGCTCAGGTGTCACAGCTTCATCTCCTGCACAAGTGCCCTGGTGTCACAGCCTCATCTCCTGCACAAGTGCTCAGGTGTCACAGCCTCATCTCCTGCACAAGTGCTCAGGTGTCACAGCTTCATCTCCTGCACAAGTGCCCTGGTGTCACAGCCTCATCTTCTGCACAAGTGCTCAGGTGTCACAGCCTCATCTCCTGCACAAGTGCCCTGGAGTCACAGCCTCATCTCCTGCACAAGTGCCCTGGTGTCACAGCCTCATCTCCTGCACAAGTGCCCTGGTGTCACAGCTTCATCTCCTGCACAAGTGCTCTGGTGTCACAGCCTCATCTCCTGCACAAGTGCCCTGGTGTCACAGCTTCATCTCCTGCACAAGTGCTCAGGTGTCACAGCTCCATCTCCTGCACAAGTGCTCAGGTGTCACAGCCTCATCTTCTGCACAAGTGCTCAGGTGTCACAGCTTCATCTCCTGCACAAGTGCTCAGGTGTCACAGCTTCATCTCCTGCACAAGTGCTCAGGTGTCACAGCGTCATCTCCTGCACAAGTGCTCTGGTGTCACAGCCTCATCTTCTGCACAAGTGCCCTGGTGTCACAGCCTCATCTCCTGCACAAGTGCTCAGGTGTCACAGCCTCATCTTTTGCACAAGTGCTCAGGTGTCACAGCTTCATCTCCTGCACAAGTGCCCTGGTGTCACAGCTTCATCTCCTGCACAAATGCTCTGGTGTCACAGCCTCATCTCCTGCACAAGTGCCCTGGTGTCACAGCTTCATCTCCTGCACAAGTGCTCAGGTGTCACAGCCCCATCTCCTGCACAAGTGCTCAGGTGTCACAGCCTCATCTTCTGCACAAGTGCTCAGGTGTCACAGCTTCATCTCCTGCACAAGTGCTCAGGTGTCACAGCTTCATCTCCTGCACAAGTGCTCAGGTGTCACAGCGTCATCTCCTGCACAAGTGCTCAGGTGTCACAGCCTCATCTTCTGCACAAGTGCCCTGGTGTCACAGCTTCATCTCCTGCACAAGTGCCCTGGTGTCACAGCCTCATCTCCTGCACAAGTGCTCAGGTGTCACAGCTTCATCTCCTGCACAAGTGCTCAGGTGTCATAGCCTCATCTTCTGCACAAGTGCCCTGGTGTCACAGCTCCATCTCCTGCACAAGTGCCTGGTGTCACAGCCTCATCTCTTGCACAAGTGCCCTGGTGTCACAGCTTCATCTCCTGCACAAGTGCTCAGGTGTCACAGCCTCATCTCCTGCACAAGTGCCCTGGTGTCACAGCCTCATGTTCTGCACAAGTGGTCAGGTGTCACAGCTTCATCTCCTGCGCAAGTGCTCAGGTGTCACAGCTTCATCTTCTGCACAAGTGCCCTGGTGTCACAGCCTCATCTTCTGCACAAGAGCCCTGGTGTCACAGCCTCATCTCCTGCACAAGTGCCCTGGTGTCACAGCCTCATCTCCTGCAAAAGTGCCCTGGTGTCACAGCTTCATCTCCTACACAAGTGCCCTGGTGTCACAGCCTCATCTCCTGCACAAGTGCTCAGGTGTCACAGCTTCATCTCCTGCACAAGTGCTCAGGTGTCACAGCCTCATCTTCTGCACAAGTGCCCCGGTGTCACAGCTTCATCTCCTGCACAAATGCTCTGGTGTCACAGCTTCATCTCCTGCACAAGTGCCCTGGTGTCACAGCTTCATCTCCTGCACAAGTGCTCAGGTGTCACAGCCTCATCTCCTGCACAAGTGCTCAGGTGTCACAGCTTCATCTCCTGCACAAGTGCTCAGGTGTCACAGCCTCATCTTCTGCACAAGTGCCCTGGTGTCACAGCTTCATCTCCTGCACAAATGCTCTGGTGTCACAGCCTCATCTCCTGCACAAGTGCTCAGGTGTCACAGCTTCATCTCCTGCACAAGTGCCCTGGTGTCACAGCCTCATCTTCTGCACAAGTGCTCAGGTGTCACAGCTTCATCTCCTGCACAAGTGCTCAGGTGTCACAGCTTCATCTCCTGCACAAGTGCTCAGGTGTCACAGCTTCATCTCCAGCACAAGTGCTCAGGTGTCACAGCTTCATCTCCTGCACAAGTGCTCAGGTGTCACAGCTTCATCTCCTGCACAAGTGCTCTGGTGTCACAGCCTCATCTTCTGCACAAGTGCCCTGGTGTCACAGCTTCATCTCCTGCACAAATGCTCTGGTGTCACAGCCTCATCTCCTGCACAAGTGCCCTGGTGTCACAGCTTCATCTCCTGCACAAGTGCTCAGGTGTCACAGCCTCATCTCCTGCACAAGTGCTCAGGTGTCACAGCCTCATCTCCTGCACAAGTGCTCAGGTGTCACAGCTTCATCTCCTGCACAAGTGCTCAGGTGTCACAGCCTCATCTTCTGCACAAGTGCCCTGGTGTCACAGCTTCATCTCCTGCACAAATGCTCTGGTGTCACAGCCTCATCTCCTGCACAAGTGCCCTGGTGTCACAGCTTTATCTCCTGCACAAGTGCTCAGGTGTCACAGCCTCATCTCCTGCAGAAGTGCTCAGGTGTCACAGCCTCATCTCCTGCACAAGTGCTCAGGTGTCACAGCTTCATCTCCTGCACAAGTGCTCAGGTGTCACAGCTTCATCTCCTGCACAAGTGCTCTGATGTCACAGCCTCATCTTCTGCACAAGTGCTCAGGTGTCACAGCCCCATCTTCTGCACAAGTGCTCAGGTGTCACAGCTTCATCTCCTGCACAAGTGCTCAGGTGTCACAGCTTCATCTCCTGCACAAGTGCCCTGGTGTCACAGCCTCATCTTCTGCACAAGTGCTCAGGTGTCACAGCTTCATCTCCTGCACAAGTGCTCAGGTGTCACAGCTTCATCTCCTGCACAAGTGCTCAGGTGTCACAGCTTCATCTCCAGCACAAGTGCTCAGGTGTCACAGCTTCATCTCCTGCACAAGTGCTCAGGTGTCACAGCTTCATCTCCTGCACAAGTGCTCTGGTTTCACAGCCTCATCTTCTGCACAAGTCCTCAGGTGTCACAGCTTCATCTCCTGCACAAGTGCCCTGGTGTCACTGCCTCATCTCCTGCACAAGTACCCTGGTATCACAGCCTCATCTCCTGCACAAGTGCCCTGGTGTCACAGCTTCATCTCCTGCACAAGTGCCCTGGTGTCACAGCCTCATCTCCTGCACAGGTGCCCTGGTGTCACAGCCTCATCTTCTGTACAAGTGCTCAGGTGTCACAGCTTCATCTCCTGCACAAGTGCCCTGGTGTCACTGCCTCATCTCCTGCACAAGTACCCTGGTATCACAGCCTCATCTCCTGCACAAGTGACCTGGTGTCACAGCTTCATCTCCTGCACAAGTGCCCTGGTGTCACAGCCTCATCTCCTGCACAAGTGCCCTGGTGTCACAGCTTCATCTCCTGCACAAGTGCCCTGGTGTCACAGCTTCATCTCCCGCACAAGTGCCCTGGTGTCACAGCTTCATCTCCTGCACAAGTGCCCTGGTGTCACAGCCTCATCTCCTGCACGAGTGCTCATGTGTCACAGCTTTATCTCCTGCACAAGTGCTCGGGTGTCACAGCTTCATCTCCTGCACAAGTTTCTTGGTGTCACAGCCACATCTCCTGCACAAGTGCCCTGGTGTCACAGCTTCATCTCCTGCACAAGTGCCCTGGTGTCACAGCCTCATCTCCTGCACAAGTGCTCAGGTGTCACAGCTTCATCTCCTGCACAAGTGCTCAGGTGTCAGAGCCTCATCTTCTGCACAAGTGCCCTGGTGTCACAGCTCCATCTCCTGCACAAGTGCCCTGGTGTCACAGCCTCATCTCTTGCACAAGTGCCCTGGTGTCACAGCTTCATCTCCTGCACAAGTGCTCAGGTGTCACAGCCTCATCTCCTGCACAAGTGCCCTGGTGTCACAGCCTCATGTTCTGCACAAGTGGTCAGGTGTCACAGCTTCATCTCCTGCACAAGTGCTCAGGTGTCACAGCTTCATCTCCTGCACAAGTGCTCAGGTGTCACAGCTTCATCTCCTGCACAAGTGCTCTGATGTCACAGCCTCATCTTCTGCACAAGTGCTCAGGTGTCACAGCCCCATCTTCTGCACAAGTGCTCAGGTGTCACAGCTTCATCTCCTGCACAAGTGCTCAGGTGTCACAGCTTCATCTCCTGCACAAGTGCCCTGGTGTCACAGCCTCATCTTCTGCACAAGTGCTCAGGTGTCACAGCTTCATCTCCTGCACAAGTGCTCAGGTGTCAAAGCTTCATCTCCTGCACAAGTGCCCAGGTGTCACAGCTTCATCTCCAGCACAAGTGCTCAGGTGTCACAGCTTCATCTCCTGCACAAGTGCTCAGGTGTCACAGCTTCATCTCCTGCACAAGTGCTCTGGTGTCACAGCCTCATCTTCTGCACAAGTCCTCAGGTGTCACAGCTTCATCTCCTGCACAAGTGCCCTGGTGTCACTGCCTCATCTCCTGCACAAGTACCCTGGTATCACAGCCTCATCTCCTGCACAAGTGCCCTGGTGTCACAGCTTCATCTCCTGCACAAGTGCCCTGGTGTCACAGCCTCATCTCCTGCACAAGTGCCCTGGTGTCACAGCCTCATCTTCTGTACAAGTGCTCAGGTGTCACAGCTTCATCTCCTGCACAAGTGCCCTGGTGTCACTGCCTCATCTCCTGCACAAGTACCCTGGTATCACAGCCTCATCTCCTGCACAAGTGACCTGGTGTCACAGCTTCATCTCCTGCACAAGTGCCCTGGTGTCACAGCCTCATCTCCTGCACAAGTGCCCTGGTGTCACAGCTTCATCTCCTGCACAAGTGCCCTGGTGTCACAGCTTCATCTCCCGCACAAGTGCCCTGGTGTCACAGCTTCATCTCCTGCACAAGTGCCCTGGTGTCACAGCCTCATCTCCTGCACGAGTGCTCATGTGTCACAGCTTTATCTCCTGCACAAGTGCTCGGGTGTCACAGCTTCATCTCCTGCACAAGTGCCTTGGTGTCACAGCCACATCTCCTGCACAAGTGCCCTGGTGTCACAGCTTCATCTCCTGCACAAGTGCCCTGGTGTCACAGCCTCATCTCCTGCACAAGTGCTCAGGTGTCACAGCTTCATCTCCTGCACAAGTGCTCAGGTGTCAGAGCCTCATCTTCTGCACAAGTGCCCTGGTGTCACAGCTCCATCTCCTGCACAAGTGCCCTGGTGTCACAGCCTCATCTCTTGCACAAGTGCCCTGGTGTCACAGCTTCATCTCCTGCACAAGTGCTCAGGTGTCACAGCCTCATCTCCTGCACAAGTGCCCTGGTGTCACAGCCTCATGTTCTGCACAAGTGGTCAGGTGTCACAGCTTCATCTCCTGCGCAAGTGCTCAGGTGTCACAGCTTCATCTTCTGCACAAGTGCCCTGGTGTCACAGCCTCATCTTCTGCACAAGAGCCCTGGTGTCACAGCCTCATCTCCTGCACAAGTGCCCTGGTGTCACAGCCTCATCTCCTGCAAAAGTGCCCTGGTGTCACAGCTTCATCTCCTACACAAGTGCCCTGGTGTCACAGCCTCATCTCCTGCACAAGTGCTCAGGTGTCACAGCTTCATCTCCTGCACAAGTGCTCAGGTGTCACAGCCTCATCTTCTGCACAAGTGCCCTGGTGTCACAGCTTCATCTCCTGCACAAATGCTCTGGTGTCACAGCCTCATCTCCTGCACAAGTGCCCTGGTGTCACAGCTTCATCTCCTGCACAAGTGCTCAGGTGTCACAGCTTCATCTCCTGCACAAGTGCCCTGGTGTCACAGCCTCATCTTCTGCACAAGTGCTCAGGTGTCACAGCTTCATCTCCTGCACAAGTGCTCAGGTGTCAAAGCTTCATCTCCTGCACAAGTGCTCAGGTGTCACAGCTTCATCTCCAGCACAAGTGCTCAGGTGTCACAGCTTCATCTCCTGCACAAGTGCTCAGGTGTCACAGCTTCATCTCCTGCACAAGTGCTCTGGTGTCACAGCCTCATCTTCTGCACAAGTCCTCAGGTGTCACAGCTTCATCTCCTGCACAAGTGCCCTGGTGTCACTGCCTCATCTCCTGCACAAGTACCCTGGTATCACAGCCTCATCTCCTGCACAAGTGCCCTGGTGTCACAGCTTCATCTCCTGCACAAGTGCCCTGGTGTCACAGCCTCATCTCCTGCACAAGTGCCCTGGTGTCACAGCCTCATCTTCTGTACAAGTGCTCAGGTGTCACAGCTTCATCTCCTGCACAAGTGCCCTGGTGTCACTGCCTCATCTCCTGCACAAGTACCCTGGTATCACAGCCTCATCTCCTGCACAAGTGACCTGGTGTCACAGCTTCATCTCCTGCACAAGTGCCCTGGTGTCACAGCCTCATCTCCTGCACAAGTGCCCTGGTGTCACAGCTTCATCTCCTGCACAAGTGCCCTGGTGTCACAGCTTCATCTCCCGCACAAGTGCCCTGGTGTCACAGCTTCATCTCCTGCACAAGTGCCCTGGTGTCACAGCCTCATCTCCTGCACGAGTGCTCATGTGTCACAGCTTTATCTCCTGCACAAGTGCTCGGGTGTCACAGCTTCATCTCCTGCACAAGTGCCTTGGTGTCACAGCCACATCTCCTGCACAAGTGCCCTGGTGTCACAGCTTCATCTCCTGCACAAGTGCCCTGGTGTCACAGCCTCATCTCCTGCACAAGTGCTCAGGTGTCACAGCTTCATCTCCTGCACAAGTGCTCAGGTGTCAGAGCCTCATCTTCTGCACAAGTGCCCTGGTGTCACAGCTCCATCTCCTGCACAAGTGCCCTGGTGTCACAGCCTCATCTCTTGCACAAGTGCCCTGGTGTCACAGCTTCATCTCCTGCACAAGTGCTCAGGTGTCACAGCCTCATCTCCTGCACAAGTGCCCTGGTGTCACAGCCTCATGTTCTGCACAAGTGGTCAGGTGTCACAGCTTCATCTCCTGCGCAAGTGCTCAGGTGTCACAGCTTCATCTTCTGCACAAGTGCCCTGGTGTCACAGCCTCATCTTCTGCACAAGAGCCCTGGTGTCACAGCCTCATCTCCTGCACAAGTGCCCTGGTGTCACAGCCTCATCTCCTGCAAAAGTGCCCTGGTGTCACAGCTTCATCTCCTACACAAGTGCCCTGGTGTCACAGCCTCATCTCCTGCACAAGTGCTCAGGTGTCACAGCTTCATCTCCTGCACAAGTGCTCAGGTGTCACAGCCTCATCTTCTGCACAAGTGCCCTGGTGTCACAGCTTCATCTCCTGCACAAATGCTCTGGTGTCACAGCCTCATCTCCTGCACAAGTGCCCTGGTGTCACAGCTTCATCTCCTGCACAAGTGCTCAGGTGTCACAGCCTCATCTCCTGCACAAGTGCTCAGGTGTCACAGCTTCATCTCCTGCACAAGTGCTCAGGTGTCACAGCCTCATCTTCTGCACAAGTGCCCTGGTGTCACAGCTTCATCTCCTGCACAAATGCTCTGGTGTCACAGCCTCATCTCCTGCACAAGTGCTCAGGTGTCACAGCTTCATCTCCTGCACAAGTGCTCAGGTGTCACAGCCTCATCTTCTGCACAAGTGCCCTGGTGTCACAGCTTCATCTCCTGCACAAATGCTCTGGTGTCACAGCCTCATCTCCTGCACAAGTGCCCTGGTGTCACAGCTTCATCTCCTGCACAAGTGCCCAGGTGTCACAGCCTCATCTCCTGCACAACTGCTCAGGTGTCACAGCCTCATCTCCTGCACAAGTGCTCAGGTGTCACAGCTTCATCTCCTGCACAAGTGCCAAGGTGTCACAGCCCCATCTTCTGCACAAGTGCCCTGGTGTCACAGCTTCATCTCCTGCACAAATGCTCTGGTGTCACAGCCTCATCTCCTGCACAAGTGCCCTGGTGTCACAGCTTTATCTCCTGCACAAGTGCTCAGGTGTCACAGCCCCATCTTCTGCACAAGTGCCCTGGTGTCACAGCTTCATCTCCTGCACAAGTGCTCAGGTGTCACAGCCTCATCTTCTGCACAAGTGCCCTGGTGTCACAGCTTCATCTCCTGCACAAATGCTCTGGTGTCACAGCCTCATCTCCTGCACAAGTGCCCTGGTGTCACAGCTTTATCTCCTGCACAAGTGCTCAGTTGTCACAGCCTCATCTCCTGCACAAGTGCTCAGGTGTCACAGCCTCATCTCCTGCACAAGTGCTCAGGTGTCACAGCTTCATCTCCTGCACAAGTGCTCAGGTGTCACAGCTTCATCTCCTGCACAAGTGCTCTGATGTCACAGCCTCATCTTCTGCACAAGTGCTCAGGTGTCACAGCCCCATCTTCTGCACAAGTGCTCAGGTGTCACAGCTTCATCTCCTGCACAAGTGCTCAGGTGTCACAGCTTCATCTCCTGCACAAGTGCCCTGGTGTCACAGCCTCATCTTCTGCACAAGTGCTCAGGTGTCACAGCTTCATCTTTGCAAAAGTGCCCTGTTGTCACAGCCTCATCTCCTGCACAAGTGCTCAGGTGTCACAGCCTCATCTCCTGCACAAATGCTCTGGTGTCACAGCCTCATCTCCTGCACAAGTGCCCTGGTGTCACAGCTTCATCTCCTGCACACGTGCTCAGGTGTCACAGCCTCATCTCCTGCACAAGTGCTCAGGTGTCACAGCCTCATCTCCTGCACAAGTGCCTTGGTGTTACAGCTTCATCTCCTGCACAAGTGCCCTGGTGTCACAGCCTCATCTTCTGCACAAGTGCTCATGTGTCACAGCCTCATCTCCTGCACAAGGGCCCTGATGTCACAGCCTCATCTTCTGCACAAGTGCCCTGGTGCCACAGCCTCATCTCCTGCACAAGTGCCCTGGTGTCACAGCTTCATCTCCTGCACAAATGCTCTGGTGTCACAGCCTCATCTCCTGCACAAGTGCTCAGGTGTCACAGCTTCATCTCCTGCACAAGTGCCCTGGTGTCACAGCCTCATCTACTGCACAAGTGCCCTGGTGTCACAGCTTCATCTCCTGCACAAGTGCTCAGGTGTCACAGCTTCATCTCCTGCACAAGTGCTCAGGTGTCACAGCTTCATCTCCTGCACAAGTGCCCTGGTGTCACAGCCTCATCTCCTGCACAAGTGCTCAGGTGTCACAGCCTCATCTCCTGCACAAGTGCTCAGGTGTCACAGCCTCATCTCCTGCACAAGTGCTCAGGTGTCACAGCTTCATCTCCTGCACAAGTGCCCTGGTGTCACAGCCTCATCTTCTGCACAAGTGCTCAGGTGTCACAGCCTCATCTCCTGCACAAGTGCCCTGGAGTCACAGCCTCATCTCCTGCACAAGTGCCCTGGTGTCACAGCCTCATCTCCTGCACAAGTGCCCTGGTGTCACAGCCTCATCTTCTGCACAAGTGCTCAGGTGTCACAGCCTCATCTCCTGCACAAGTGCCCTGGAGTCACAGCCTCATCTCCTGCACAAGTGCTTAGGTGTCACAGCCCCATCTCCTGCACAAGTGCTCAGGTGTCACAGCCTCATCTTCTGCACAAGTGCTCAGGTGTCACAGCTTCATCTCCTGCACAAGTGCTCAGGTGTCACAGCTTCATCTCCTGCACAAGTGCTCAGGTGTCACAGCGTCATCTCCTGCACAAGTGCTCAGGTGTCACAGCCTCATCTTCTGCACAAGTGCCCTGGTGTCACAGCTTCATCTCCTGCACAAGTGCCCTGGTGTCACAGCCTCATCTCCTGCACAAGTGCTCAGGTGTCACAGCTTCATCTCCTGCACAAGTGCTCAGGTGTCACAGCCTCATCTTCTGCACAAGTGCCCTGGTGTCACAGCTCCATCTCCTGCACAAGTGCCCTGGTGTCACAGCCTCATCTCTTGCACAAGTGCCCTGGTGTCACAGCTTCATCTCCTGCACAAGTGCTCAGGTGTCACAGCCTCATCTCCTGCACAAGTGCCCTGGTGTCACAGCCTCATGTTCTGCACAAGTGGTCAGGTGTCACAGCTTCATCTCCTGCGCAAGTGCTCAGGTGTCACAGCTTCATCTTCTGCACAAGTGCCCTGGTGTCACAGCCTCATCTTCTGCACAAGAGCCCTGGTGTCACAGCCTCATCTCCTGCACAAGTGCCCTGGTGTCACAGCCTCATCTCCTGCAAAAGTGCCCTGGTGTCACAGCTTCATCTCCTACACAAGTGCCCTGGTGTCACAGCCTCATCTCCTGCACAAGTGCTCAGGTGTCACAGCTTCATCTCCTGCACAAGTGCTCAGGTGTCACAGCCTCATCTTCTGCACAAGTGCCCCGGTGTCACAGCTTCATCTCCTGCACAAATGCTCTGGTGTCACAGCCTCATCTCCTGCACAAGTGCCCTGGTGTCACAGCTTCATCTCCTGCACAAGTGCTCAGGTGTCACAGCCTCATCTCCTGCACAAGTGCTCAGGTGTCACAGCTTCATCTCCTGCACAAGTGCTCAGGTGTCACAGCCTCATCTTCTGCACACGTGCCCCGGTGTCACAGCTTCATCTCCTGCACAAATGCTCTGGTGTCACAGCCTCATCTCCTGCACAAGTGCTCAGGTGTCACAGCTTCATCTCCTGCACAAGTGCTCAGGTGTCACAGCCTCATCTTCTGCACAAGTGCCCTGGTGTCACAGCTTCATCTCCTGCACAAATGCTCTGGTGTCACAGCCTCATCTCCTGCACAAGTGCCCTGGTGTCACAGCTTCATCTCCTGCACAAGTGCTCAGGTGTCACAGCCTCATCTCCTGCACAAGTGCTCAGGTGTCACAGCCTCATGTCCTGCACAAGTGCTCAGGTGTCACAGCTTCATCTCCTGCACAAGTGCTCAGGTGTCACAGCCTAATCTTCTGCACAAGTGCCCTGGTGTCACAGCTTCATCTCCTGCACAAATGCTCTGGTGTCACAGCCTCATCTCCTGCACAAGTGCCCTGGTGTCACAGCTTTATCTCCTGCACAAGTGCTCAGGTGTCACAGCCTCATCTCCTGCACAAGTGCTCAGGTGTCACAGCCTCATCTCCTGCACAAGTGCTCAGGTGTCACAGCTTCATCTCTTGCACAAGTGCTCAGGTGTCACAGCTTCATCTCCTGCACAAGTGCTCTGATGTCACAGCCTCATCTTCTGCACAAGTGCTCAGGTGTCACAGCCCCATCTTCTGCACAAGTGCTCAGGTGTCACAGCTTCATCTCCTGCACAAGTGCTCAGGTGTCACAGCTTCATCTCCTGCACAAGTGCCCTGGTGTCACAGCCTCATCTTCTGCACAAGTGCTCAGGTGTCACAGCTTCATCTCCTGCACAAGTGCTCAGGTGTCACAGCTTCATCTCCTGCACAAGTGCTCAGGTGTCACAGCTTCATCCCCTGCACAAGTGCTCAGGTGTCACAGCTTCATCTCCTGCACAAGTGCTGTGGTGTCACAGCCTCATCTTCTGCACAAGTCCTCAGGTGTCACAGCTTCATCTCCTGCACAAGTGCCCTGGTGTCACTGCCTCATCTCCTGCACAAGTACCCTGGTATCACAGCCTCATCTCCTGCACAAGTGCCCTGGTGTCACAGCTTCATCTCCTGCACAAGTGCCCTGGTGTCACAGCCTCATCTCCTGCACAAGTGCCCTGGTGTCACAGCCTCATCTTCTGTACAAGTGCTCAGGTGTCACAGCTTCATCTCCTGCACAAGTGCCCTGGTGTCACTGCCTCATCTCCTGCACAAGTACCCTGGTATCACAGCCTCATCTCCTGCACAAGTGACCTGGTGTCACAGCTTCATCTCCTGCACAAGTGCCCTGGTGTCACAGCCTCATCTCCTGCACAAGTGCCCTGGTGTCACAGCTTCATCTCCTGCACAAGTGCCCTGGTGTCACAGCTTCATCTCCCGCACAAGTGCCCTGGTGTCACAGCTTCATCTCCTGCACAAGTGCCCTGGTGTCACAGCCTCATCTCCTGCACAAGTGCTCATGTGTCACAGCTTTATCTCCTGCACAAGTGCTCGGGTGTCACAGCTTCATCTCCTGCACAAGTGCCTTGGTGTCACAGCCTCATCTCCTGCACAAGTGCCCTGGTGTCACAGCTTCATCTCCTGCACAAGTGCCCTGGTGTCACAGCCTCATCTCCTGCACAAGTGCTCAGGTGTCACAGCTTCATCTCCTGCACAAGTGCTCAGGTGTCACAGCCTCATCTTCTGCACAAGTGCCCTGGTGTCACAGCTCCATCTCCTGCACAAGTGCCCTGGTGTCACAGCCTCATCTCTTGCACAAGTGCCCTGGTGTCACAGCTTCATCTCCTGCACAAGTGCTCAGGTGTCACAGCCTCATCTCCTGCACAAGTGCCCTGGTGTCACAGCCTCATGTTCTGAACAAGTGGTCAGGTGTCACAGCTTCATCTCCTGCGCAAGTGCTCAGGTGTCACAGCTTCATCTTCTGCACAAGTGCCCTGGTGTCACAGCCTCATCTTCTGCACAAGAGCCCTGGTGTCACAGCCTCATCTCCTGCACAAGTGCCCTGGTGTCACAGCCTCATCTCCTGCAAAAGTGCCCTGGTGTCACAGCTTCATCTCCTACACAAGTGCCCTGGTGTCACAGCCTCATCTCCTGCACAAGTGCTCAGGTGTCACAGCTTCATCTCCTGCACAAGTGCTCAGGTGTCACAGCCTCATCTTCTGCACAAGTGCCCTGGTGTCACAGCTTCATCTCCTGCACAAATGCTCTGTGTTGGACGTGGCCCATCTGGCAGGTCCGCCCCTGAAGTTTTTATGGTATATGTAACCTGGGGAGGATGATTTCCCCTCTGAGTGAGTGTGAGGAGAGAGCGACCTACCCTTCCATAGGAATGCATGGGGAATGGATGAGTCCTCGGTAGTTCCCGATGCGTAGGGTGTGCAGGGTCAAGTCTGGTATGTATGAACTCGTGAGATTGAATGCTGCGCAACGGTATATGAGGTATGAGTGTGTCTAGTGTAGAAGTCCCCCTTTTGGAAGTTGGCATATTTGTGGAATATGTGCCTGGCGTATGATTGGCCGGGGCTGGCTGGTGAGCCTGGCTCCCAGGATCTGGGAGGGTCTGCCCCGGTGGTGAATGGAGTGTTTAGCATACTGATGTGAGGGGAGGAGTGAGCCTGGGTCTGCTTGTGGATTGACTGTCTGGTTTGAGTGTCATGAATGAGGCTGGGTTTTCCCCAGACAATGCTGGCTCCACCCCCTGGGGTGCGGCTGATGTTCCTAGCCTGGCCAGTGTAAAGAATCCCCCCATAACCAGTTCCAGCTGGTTCTCCCCCTGCCTGCCCCTTCAGACCAAGAATGTGTGTATAAAAAGGGTGCTGTGACACTCTGGACTTGTTCTTGTTCTCAACTTGAATCTACCAGGAGCTGCTGCTGCTTGGGCTCAGGGTTGGTTTGCCTCCCTGGGCCCTGCCCTACTCCTGGACTCCTGATGGTTTTCCCCCTCCTAGGAGCGGCTCCGCTCCACCTGAGGTCCTAGACTCCCTATGGACTTTGCTACTTTCATCTGGCCTCTGGGGAGCGCTTTTCTCCTGATCCCTAGCGCTGAGAGCGCGGCATCTATACCCTAGCGCTTGGGAGCGCTGGATTCATCGAGCCGGTGCCACCCGGCATTTGCCCTGCCCCACGGAGTTGCCAGACGCCCAGCGAGTGCCTACCTCGCCTACCCCCTTGCGTGGCATGTTTACGAGGGAGCCTACTCCTCGCTACCTCCCCGAGTTCACCGCTGCAGCCCGGAGTCGGCTGTGGAGGCGCTGTGCCCGCCTCCCTATCCAGGGCCGCGCTGCCATTGGCGGCCCCGGAGAAAGCATTGCCGCCCCGCCATTGGTCCTGGCCGCCGGGACTCCTACCGCGTCATTGCGGGGCCGCGCAGGGATTGGCCCGACCTTGGAGGGCTTCCCCAGGCGCACCCGGCAGTCTATGGCTCTCCCGGAGGAGGGAGCGCCGCCATCGCCACGCCAAGGAGCTGAGGCCCCGTGAAGCCGCCGCCTCTATCAGCCGGTGAGTGCGGACGCTCCTCTGCCAGGGGGAGTGTTGTGGGTCCGCGAGGCCTCCTCCCTGGGCCCCAGAGTCCGGAAGGACTCCCACGATGCTCCGCATACGGCTCCTCCTTCCTTGAGCCCCAGAGAGGCTCCCTCTTGGCCCCCCTCATCTCTGAGCCCGGCGAGGCTCCCCCTTTGGCCCCCTTTACTTCCGAGCCCGGCGAGGCTCCGCCTGGGGCCCCCCTCATCCCTGAGCCCGGCGAGGCTCCCCCTTTGGCCCCCCCTTTACTTCCGAGCCCGGCGAGGCTCCGCCTGGGGCCCCCCCTCATCTCTGAGCCCGGCGAGGCTCCGCCTTGGGCCCCCTTCATCTCTGAGCCCGGCGAGGTTCCCCCTGTGGCCCCCCTTTACTTCCAAGCCCTGCGAGGCTCCACCTGTGGTCCCCTCTCAACCCCAGAGCCCGAGAGGCTCCACCGTGCCAATGCCCCCCTCGTCCTCGAGCCCGAGTGGCTCCTCCAGTTGGCACTCCTTGTCCCCAGGGTCGGCGAGGCCCACACGACGTCCCTCAGTTGCCCAGCACTTAGTGGGCAACTGCTACGTTTAGGTTTGCCCTGGGCTCCCTGCCATGAACATCGAGACTCTGGGCCCCTTGCCCCAGAAAGGTCCGCTGGCCTGTGGATGGCTATGGACTAAGACTAAAGTGATCCCTACAAGTATTCTATGTTGCACCTCTACCGGTGCTCCTGTATGTTGTGTACCTTGACCTCCTTCGCCCCCCCTCTGAATACCAGATGTCCCCTGTATGTGATTCATAGCAGTGGTCCCTTGGCCCTGCGCTGTACCTTCTTCCCTGTAGCCCCTACCCGTGCCCCTGGCACCTTGTACAATGTATGTTCCTATGTGTCCTGCTTAATACAGAAACTATTTTTATATATATATTGTGTGGAGTCCCTTTTGTGGGAGGCCGGGGATGTTGTTGTTGGTGGGTGCGTGCGCAAATGCTTCACATGTCCTCCGAGTTAGGCCTGGCTGCCCGCGCCGCGTTACCTAGAGGGCGAGCAGGGGTCGATTTTACATAGGAGTGGTGGTCTCTGACTGGCTGGGGTGCAAGTCCTGGCCGGCCGGGGGTCTCATTTCCTACACTGGTGGCTAGCGGTGGGATCCGGACTTGTGTTTGCGCAGTACCACAATGATAACTGGCCTCCCTACAAAACTCTGTATTGTAAATGGTCGCAAAGAAAAGAGATTATTGTTTTAAGAGTTTACGTAAATGTCCGTCCTATGAAAGATGTGTTCTGGTTAGATGGCCCTAGCTAGGGAGGGTAGATCAACTCCCTAGTACAATGTGTTTTCTGGACTCACCGGAAGGGTGGGATCCAGTGGTGGCAGCATAATTATGTTCAACGTATATGGTCCCTGTCCATTCCTTAGAATAATGATACCTGTGCCACATAGGGTCAGGTCAGGTTGCTAAAAAATGGCTGTGAAAAATGTTAAAGATTGTTAGAAATACCCGTCCTGTGGAAAGTTTTAAGGGTTACTTAAATATCTGTTCTGTAGAAAAAAAATGTACATGTATGCTGAGAGTTAGGTGTCCCTAGCTTGGGAGGGTAAATCATCTCCCTAGTGTAATATGGTTTTTTTTTGGATTCACCAGAAGGGTGGGATCCAGTGGTGGTTGCAAAATTGTGTTCAAATATGTATGGTCCTTGTCCCTGCCCTAGAGTAATGGTACCTGTGCCCCGAGGGTCAGGCTGAGGAATCAGGGGCGGTGGAAAACTGTCCTACCAGTCTAGGGAACGGTATGTGCATGAATGTTGAGGTATGCTGAGTAATGGAGTATAAGTTCTCTGGGATGGGGAGCTTGCTGAATCAACGTTAATCTTGTCCTTCCTTATCCTGATGAATGTGTTGGAGGCAGCATGTGTTCCGTGCCCCGCTGAATGTGGTTGATGCGTCAGGTGTCCCCCCCCCTTTTTGCCCTGCTAATTGTGTTTGATGCATCATGCGTTCCGTACCCCACTGAATGTGGTTTAGGCGTCAGGTGTCGCCCTGGCTGAATTTATGTTAAGTTGTATCCCGGACAAGGAAGACCTGCTGGCTCGGCCGCGGCTTGCCTTGGGGAAAGCTGAACCTCGAGACCTGCTGGCACTGCCGCGGCTCGTTTTGTTGAATTCATGTTAGTTGTATTCCAGACAAGGAAGACCTGCTGGCTCGGCCGCGGCTTGCCTTGGGGAGAGCTGAACCTTGAGACCGGCTAGTACTGCCACGGCTCGTTTTGTCGAATTTATGTTGAGTTGTATCCCGGACAAGGAAGACCTGCTGGCTCGGCCGCGGCTTGCCTTGGGGAGAGCTGAACGCTTAGTTCCCAGGTGGAAGACCAGTGGAGGAAGGAAGTTCCAAGACTGTTAGGAAAGTGTGTTCTGAGGGTGTTTCTCCTGGGAGAACGCGGAACCTCAGAAGTAGAGGTAGGGTGGGGCATTCTTGCCCGTGACCTCTGGCAAGCCTGAGGGTGTGGACCCTAGGTGGAAGGAACAGTGGTAGTCGTGGCTACCCTGAGAAAGGGAGTGGAGAAGGGCTATTGTGGGCCCGGGGTTACCACCCCCCACTTCGGATTTGCAGGGACCAGTGGTATCTGGGTGGCCTAGGGCCTGGTCCTAGTCACGGACAACTAAGGCGTGCCAGGGGGGTGGCCTGGTTGGACCTATGTCTTTATTATTTTTTTTTTTTTTTTTTTTTTCTTGATTTTTAGCCTGTGTGTGTCTATCGGCCCAAGTAGGCGTCGAACTGGAGGGTGTCTCGGTAGCGCGAGCCACGTCCATGTTCTACCGCCCTGCAGCAGGGAAGTCCATCACGGTAGTGATTGGTCTACCCCGCGTTTGGGCTGGGAGGGGCATGTGTTGGACGTGGCCCATCTGGCAGGTCCGCCCCTGAAGTTTTTATGGTATATGTAACCTGGGGAGGATGATTTCCCCTCTGAGTGAGTGTGAGGAGAGAGCGACCTACCCTTCCATAGGAATGCATGGGGAATGGATGAGTCCTCGGTAGTTCCCGATGCGTAGGGTGTGCAGGGTCAAGTCTGGTATGTATGAACTCGTGAGATTGAATGCTGCGCAACGGTATATGAGGTATGAGTGTGTCTAGTGTAGAAGTCCCCCTTTTGGAAGTTGGCATATTTGTGGAATATGTGCCTGGCGTATGATTGGCCGGGGCTGGCTGGTGAGCCTGGCTCCCAGGATCTGGGAGGGTCTGCCCCGGTGGTGAATGGAGTGTTTAGCATACTGATGTGAGGGGAGGAGTGAGCCTGGGTCTGCTTGTGGATTGACTGTCTGGTTTGAGTGTCATGAATGAGGCTGGGTTTTCCCCAGACAATGCTGGCTCCACCCCCTGGGGTGCGGCTGATGTTCCTAGCCTGGCCAGTGTAAAGAATCCCCCCATAACCAGTTCCAGCTGGTTCTCCCCCTGCCTGCCCCTTCAGACCAAGAATGTGTGTATAAAAAGGGTGCTGTGACACTCTGGACTTGTTCTTGTTCTCAACTTGAATCTACCAGGAGCTGCTGCTGCTTGGGCTCAGGGTTGGTTTGCCTCCCTGGGCCCTGCCCTACTCCTGGACTCCTGATGGTTTTCCCCCTCCTAGGAGCGGCTCCGCTCCACCTGAGGTCCTAGACTCCCTATGGACTTTGCTACTTTCATCTGGCCTCTGGGGAGCGCTTTTCTCCTGATCCCTAGCGCTGAGAGCGCGGCATCTATACCCTAGCGCTTGGGAGCGCTGGATTCATCGAGCCGGTGCCACCCGGCATTTGCCCTGCCCCACGGAGTTGCCAGACGCCCAGCGAGTGCCTACCTCGCCTACCCCCTTGCGTGGCATGTTTACGAGGGAGCCTACTCCTCGCTACCTCCCCGAGTTCACCGCTGCAGCCCGGAGTCGGCTGTGGAGGCGCTGTGCCCGCCTCCCTATCCAGGGCCGCGCTGCCATTGGCGGCCCCGGAGAAAGCATTGCCGCCCCGCCATTGGTCCTGGCCGCCGGGACTCCTACCGCGTCATTGCGGGGCCGCGCAGGGATTGGCCCGACCTTGGAGGGCTTCCCCAGGCGCACCCGGCAGTCTATGGCTCTCCCGGAGGAGGGAGCGCCGCCATCGCCACGCCAAGGAGCTGAGGCCCCGTGAAGCCGCCGCCTCTATCAGCCGGTGAGTGCGGACGCTCCTCTGCCAGGGGGAGTGTTGTGGGTCCGCGAGGCCTCCTCCCTGGGCCCCAGAGTCCGGAAGGACTCCCACGATGCTCCGCATACGGCTCCTCCTTCCTTGAGCCCCAGAGAGGCTCCCTCTTGGCCCCCCTCATCTCTGAGCCCGGCGAGGCTCCCCCTTTGGCCCCCTTTACTTCCGAGCCCGGCGAGGCTCCGCCTGGGGCCCCCCTCATCCCTGAGCCCGGCGAGGCTCCCCCTTTGGCCCCCCCTTTACTTCCGAGCCCGGCGAGGCTCCGCCTGGGGCCCCCCCTCATCTCTGAGCCCGGCGAGGCTCCGCCTTGGGCCCCCTTCATCTCTGAGCCCGGCGAGGTTCCCCCTGTGGCCCCCCTTTACTTCCAAGCCCTGCGAGGCTCCACCTGTGGTCCCCTCTCAACCCCAGAGCCCGAGAGGCTCCACCGTGCCAATGCCCCCCTCGTCCTCGAGCCCGAGTGGCTCCTCCAGTTGGCACTCCTTGTCCCCAGGGTCGGCGAGGCCCACACGACGTCCCTCAGTTGCCCAGCACTTAGTGGGCAACTGCTACGTTTAGGTTTGCCCTGGGCTCCCTGCCATGAACATCGAGACTCTGGGCCCCTTGCCCCAGAAAGGTCCGCTGGCCTGTGGATGGCTATGGACTAAGACTAAAGTGATCCCTACAAGTATTCTATGTTGCACCTCTACCGGTGCTCCTGTATGTTGTGTACCTTGACCTCCTTCGCCCCCCCTCTGAATACCAGATGTCCCCTGTATGTGATTCATAGCAGTGGTCCCTTGGCCCTGCGCTGTACCTTCTTCCCTGTAGCCCCTACCCGTGCCCCTGGCACCTTGTACAATGTATGTTCCTATGTGTCCTGCTTAATACAGAAACTATTTTTATATATATATTGTGTGGAGTCCCTTTTGTGGGAGGCCGGGGATGTTGTTGTTGGTGGGTGCGTGCGCAAATGCTTCACATGTCCTCCGAGTTAGGCCTGGCTGCCCGCGCCGCGTTACCTAGAGGGCGAGCAGGGGTCGATTTTACATAGGAGTGGTGGTCTCTGACTGGCTGGGGTGCAAGTCCTGGCCGGCCGGGGGTCTCATTTCCTACACTCTGGTGTCACAGCCTCATCTCCTGCACAAGTGCCCTGGTGTCACAGCTTCATCTCCTGCACAAGTGCTCAGGTGTCACAGCCTCATCTCCTGCACAAGTGCTCAGGTGTCACAGCTTCATCTCCTGCACAAGTGCTCAGGTGTCACAGCCTCATCTTCTGCACAAGTGCCCTGGTGTCACAGCTTCATCTCCTGCACAAATGCTCTGGTGTCACAGCCTCATCTCCTGCACAAGTGCTCAGGTGTCACAGCTTCATCTCCTGCACAAGTGCTCAGGTGTCACAGCCTCATCTTCTGCACAAGTGCCCTGGTGTCACAGCTTCATCTCCTGCACAAATGCTCTGGTGTCACAGCCTCATCTCCTGCACAAGTGCCCTGGTGTCACAGCTTCATCTCCTGCACAAGTGCTCAGGTGTCACAGCCTCATCTCCTGCACAAGTGCTCAGGTGTCACAGCCTCATCTCCTGCACAAGTGCTCAGGTGTCACAGCTTCATCTCCTGCACAAGTGCTCAGGTGTCACAGCCCCATCTCCTGCACAAGTGCCCTGGTGTCACAGCTTCATCTCCTGCACAAATGCTCTGGTGTCACAGCCTCATCTCCTGCACAAGTGCCCTGGTGTCACAGCTTTATCTCCTGCACAAGTGCTCAGGTGTCACAGCCCCATCTTCTGCACAAGTGCCCTGGTGTCACAGCTTCATCTCCTGCACAAGTACTCAGGTGTCACAGCCTCATCTTCTGCACAAGTGCCCTGGTGTCACAGCTTCATCTCCTGCACAAATGCTCTGGTGTCACAGCCTCATCACCTGCACAAGTGCCCTGGTGTCACAGCTTTATCTCCTGCACAAGTGCTCAGGTGTCACAGCCTCATCTCCTGCACAAGTGCTCAGGTGTCACAGCCTCATCTCCTGCACAAGTGCTCAGGTGTCACAGTTTCATCTCCTGCACAAGTGCTCAGGTGTCACAGCTTCATCTCCTGCACAAGTGCTCTGATGTCACAGCCTCATCTTCTGCACAAGTGCTCAGGTGTCACAGCCCCATCTTCTGCACAAGTGCTCAGGTGTCACAGCTTCATCTCCTGCACAAGTGCTCAGGTGTCACAGCTTCATCTCCTGCACAAGTGCCCTGGTGTCACAGCCTCATCTTATGCACAAGTGCTCAGGTGTCACAGCTTCATCTTTGCAAAAGTGCCCTGTTGTCACAGCCTCATCTCCTGCACAAGTGCTCAGGTGTCCCAGCCTCATCTCCTGCACAAATGCTCTGGTGTCACAGCCTCATCTCCTGCACAAGTGCCCTGGTGTCACAGCTTCATCTCCTGCACAAGTGCTCAGGTGTCACAGCCTCATCTCCTGCACAAGTGCCCTGGTGTCACAGCTTCATCTCCTGCACAAGTGCCCTGGTGTCACAGCTTCATCTCCTGCACAAGTGCTCTGATGTCACAGCCTCATCTTCTGCACAAGTGCTCAGGTGTCACAGCCCCATCTTCTGCACAAGTGCTCAGGTGTCACAGCTTCATCTCCTGCACAAGTGCTCAGGTGTCACAGCTTCATCTCCTGCACAAGTGCCCTGGTGTCACAGCCTCATCTTCTGCACAAGTGCTCAGGTGTCACAGCTTCATCTCCTGCACAAGTGCCCTGGTGTCACAGCTTCATCTCCTGCACAAGTGCTCTGATGTCACAGCCTCATCTTCTGCACAAGTGCTCAGGTGGCACAGCTTCTTCTCCTGCACAAGTGCTCAGGTGTCACAGCTTCATCTCCTGCACAAGTGCCCTGGTGTCACAGCTTCATCTCCTGCACAAGTGCTCAGGTGTCACAGCCTCATCTCCTGCACAAGTGCTCAGGTGTCACAGCTTCATCTCCTGCACAAGTGCTCAGGTGTCACAGCTTCATCTCCTGCACAAGTGCCCTGGTGTCACAGCCTCATCTTCTGCACAAGTGCTCAGGTGTCACAGCTTCATCTTTGCAAAAGTGCCCTGTTGTCACAGCCTCATCTCCTGCACAAGTGCCCTGGTGTCACAGCCTCATCTCCTGCACAAGTGCCCTGGTGTCACAGCTTCATCTTCTGCACAAGTGCTCAGATGTCACAGCCTCATTTTCTGCACAAGTGCTCAGGTGTCACAGCCTCATCTCCTGCACAAGTGCTCAGGTGTCACAGCCTCATCTCCTGCACAAGTGCCCTGGTGTCACAGCCTCATTTTCTGCACAAGTGCCCTGGTGTCACAGCCTCATCTCCCGCACAAGTGCCCTGGTGTCACAGCTTCATCTCCTGCACAAGTGCTCAGGTGTCACAGCTTCATCTCCTGCACAAGTGCCCTGGTGTCACAGCCTCATCTCCCGCACAAGTGCTCAGGTGTCACAGCTTCATCTCCTGCACAAGTGCTCAGGTGTCACAGCTTCATCTCCTGCACAAGTGCTCAGGTGTCACAGCTTCATCTTTGCAAAAGTGCCCTGTTGTCACAGCCTCATCTCCTGCACAAGTGCCCTGGTGTCACAGCCTCATCTCCTGCACAAGTGCCCTGGTGTCATAGCCTCATCTCCTGCACAAGTGCTCAGGTGTCACAGCTTCATCTCCTGCACAAGTGCTCAGGTGTCACAGCTTCATCTCCTGCACAAGTGCCCTGGTGTCACAGCTTTATCTCCTGCACAAGTGCTCAGGTGTCACAGCCTCATCTTCTGCACAAGTGCCCTGGTGTCACAGCTTCATCTCCTGCACAAATGCTCTGGTGTCACAGCCTCATCTCCTGCACAAGCGCCCTGGTGTCACAGCTACATCTCCTGCACAAGTGCTCAGGTGTCACAGCCTCATCTCCTGCACAAGTGCTCAGGTGTCACAGCCTCATCTTCTGCACAAGTGCCCTGGTGTCACAGCTTCATCTCCTGCACAAGTGCTCTGATGTCACAGCCTCATCTTCTGCACAAGTGCTCAGGTGTCACAGCCCCATCTTCTGCACAAGTGCTCAGGTGTCACAGCTTCATCTCCTGCACAAGTGCTCAGGTGTCACAGCTTCATCTCCTGCACAAGTGCCCTGGTGTCACAGCCTCATCTTCTGCACAAGTGCTCAGGTGTCACAGCTTCATCTCCTGCACAAGTGCCCTGGTGTCACAGCATCATCTCCTGCACAAGTGCTCTGATGTCACAGCCTCATCTTCTGCACAAGTGCTCAGGTGGCACAGCTTCTTCTCCTGCACAAGTGCTCAGGTGTCACAGCTTCATCTCCTGCACAAGTGCCCTGGTGTCACAGCTTCATCTCCTGCACAAGTGCTCAGGTGTCACAGCCTCATCTCCTGCACAAGTGCTCAGGTGTCACAGCTTCATCTCCTGCACAAGTGCCCTGGTGTCACAGCCTCATCTTCTGCACAAGTGCCCTGGTGTCACAGCTTCATCTCCTGCACAAATGCTCTGGTGTCACAGCCTCATCTCCTGCACAAGTGCCCTGGTGTCACAGCTTCATCTCCTGCACAAGTGCTCAGGTGTCACAGCCTCATCTCCTGCACAAGTGCTCAGGTGTCACAGCCTCATCTCCTGCACAAGTGCTCAGGTGTCACAGCTTCATCTCCTGCACAAGTGCTCAGGTGTCACAGCCTCATCTTCTGCACAAGTGCCCTGGTGTCACAGCTTCATCTCCTGCACAAATGCTCTGGTGTCACAGCCTCATCTCCTGCACAAGTGCCCTGGTGTCACAGCTTTATCTCCTGCACAAGTGCTCAGGTGTCACAGCCTCATCTCCTGCACAAGTGCTCAGGTGTCACAGCCTCATCTCCTGCACAAGTGCTCAGGTGTCACAGCTTCATCTCCTGCACAAGTGCTCAGGTGTCACAGCTTCATCTCCTGCACAAGTGCTCTGATGTCACAGCCTCATCTTCTGCACAAGTGCTCAGGTGTCACAGCCCCATCTTCTGCACAAGTGCTCAGGTGTCACAGCTTCATCTCCTGCACAAGTGCTCAGGTGTCACAGCTTCATCTCCTGCACAAGTGCCCTGGTGTCACAGCCTCATCTTCTGCACAAGTGCTCAGGTGTCACAGCTTCATCTCCTGCACAAGTGCTCAGGTGTCACAGCTTCATCTCCTGCACAAGTGCTCAGGTGTCACAGCTTCATCTCCTGCACAAGTGCTCAGGTGTCACAGCTTCATCTCCTGCACAAGTGCTCTGGTGTCACAGCCTCATCTTCTGCACAAGTCCTCAGGTGTCACAGCTTCATCTCCTGCACAAGTGCCCTGGTGTCACTGCCTCATCTCCTGCACAAGTACCCTGGTATCACAGCCTCATCTCCTGCACAAGTGCCCTGGTGTCACAGCTTCATCTCCTGCACAAGTGCCCTGGTGTCACAGCCTCATCTCCTGCACAAGTGCCCTGGTGTCACAGCCTCATCTTCTGTACAAGTGCTCAGGTGTCACAGCTTCATCTCCTGCACAAGTGCCCTGGTGTCACTGCCTCATCTCCTGCACAAGTACCCTGGTATCACAGCCTCATCTCCTGCACAAGTGACCTGGTGTCACAGCTTCATCTCCTGCACAAGTGCCCTGGTGTCACAGCCTCATCTCCTGCACAAGTGCTCAGGTGTCACAGCTTCATCTCCTGCACAAGTGCCCTGGTGTCACAGCCTCATCTCCTGCACAAGTGCTCAGGTGTCACAGCTTCATCTCCTGCACAAGTGCTCAGGTGTCACAGCCTCATCTTCTGCACAAGTGCCCTGGTGTCACAGCTCCATCTCCTGCACAAGTGCCCTGGTGTCACAGCCTCATCTTCTGCACAAGTGCTCAGGTGTCACAGCCTCATCTCCTGCACAAGTGCCCTGGAGTCACAGCCTCATCTCCTGCACAAGTGCTCAGGTGTCACAGCCCCATCTCCTGCACAAGTGCTCAGGTGTCACAGCCTCATCTTCTGCACAAGTGCTCAGGTGTCACAGCTTCATCTCCTGCACAAGTGCTCAGGTGTCACAGCTTCATCTCCTGCACAAGTGCTCAGGTGTCACAGCGTCATCTCCTGCACAAGTGCTCAGGTGTCACAGCCTCATCTTCTGCACAAGTGCCCTGGTGTCACAGCTTCATCTCCTGCACAAGTGCCCTGGTGTCACAGCCTCATCTCCTGCACAAGTGCTCAGGTGTCACAGCTTCATCTCCTGCACAAGTGCTCAGGTGTCACAGCCTCATCTTCTGCACAAGTGCCCTGGTGTCACAGCTCC
This sequence comes from Lissotriton vulgaris, assembly GCF_964263255.1. Classification (NCBI taxonomy): domain Eukaryota; kingdom Metazoa; phylum Chordata; class Amphibia; order Caudata; family Salamandridae; genus Lissotriton; species Lissotriton vulgaris. The sequence continues at coordinate 1,104,114,060 of NC_141698.1, forward strand.
ATCTCCTGCACAAGTGCCCTGGTGTCACAGCCTCATCTCTTGCACAAGTGCCCTGGTGTCACAGCTTCATCTCCTGCACAAGTGCTCAGGTGTCACAGCCTCATCTCCTGCACAAGTGCCCTGGTGTCACAGCCTCATGTTCTGCACAAGTGGTCAGGTGTCACAGCTTCATCTCCTGCGCAAGTGCTCAGGTGTCACAGCTTCATCTTCTGCACAAGTGCCCTGGTGTCACAGCCTCATCTTCTGCACAAGAGCCCTGGTGTCACAGCCTCATCTCCTGCACAAGTGCCCTGGTGTCACAGCCTCATCTCCTGCAAAAGTGCCCTGGTGTCACAGCTTCATCTCCTACACAAGTGCCCTGGTGTCACAGCCTCATCTCCTGCACAAGTGCTCAGGTGTCACAGCTTCATCTCCTGCACAAGTGCTCAGGTGTCACAGCCTCATCTTCTGCACAAGTGCCCCGGTGTCACAGCTTCATCTCCTGCACAAATGCTCTGGTGTCACAGCCTCATCTCCTGCACAAGTGCCCTGGTGTCACAGCTTCATCTCCTGCACAAGTGCTAAGGTGTCACAGCCTCATCTCCTGCACAAGTGCTCAGGTGTCACAGCTTCATCTCCTGCACAAGTGCTCAGGTGTCACAGCCTCATCTTCTGCACACGTGCCCCGGTGTCACAGCTTCATCTCCTGCACAAATGCTCTGGTGTCACAGCCTCATCTCCTGCACAAGTGCTCAGGTGTCACAGCTTCATCTCCTGCACAAGTGCTCAGGTGTCACAGCCTCATCTTCTGCACAAGTGCCCTGGTGTCACAGCTTCATCTCCTGCACAAATGCTCTGGTGTCACAGCCTCATCTCCTGCACAAGTGCCCTGGTGTCACAGCTTCATCTCCTGCACAAGTGCTCAGGTGTCACAGCCTCATCTCCTGCACAAGTGCTCAGGTGTCACAGCCTCATGTCCTGCACAAGTGCTCAGGTGTCACAGCTTCATCTCCTGCACAAGTGCTCAGGTGTCACAGCCTAATCTTCTGCACAAGTGCCCTGGTGTCACAGCTTCATCTCCTGCACAAATGCTCTGGTGTCACAGCCTCATCTCCTGCACAAGTGCCCTGGTGTCACAGCTTTATCTCCTGCACAAGTGCTCAGGTGTCACAGCCTCATCTCCTGCACAAGTGCTCAGGTGTCACAGCCTCATCTCCTGCACAAGTGCTCAGGTGTCACAGCTTCATCTCCTGCACAAGTGCTCAGGTGTCACAGCTTCATCTCCTGCACAAGTGCCCTGGTGTCACAGCCTCATCTTCTGCACAAGTGCTCAGGTGTCACAGCTTCATCTCCTGCACAAGTGCTCAGGTGTCACAGCTTCATCTCCTGCACAAGTGCTCAGGTGTCACAGCTTCATCCCCTGCACAAGTGCTCAGGTGTCACAGCTTCATCTCCTGCACAAGTGCTGTGGTGTCACAGCCTCATCTTCTGCACAAGTCCTCAGGTGTCACAGCTTCATCTCCTGCACAAGTGCCCTGGTGTCACTGCCTCATCTCCTGCACAAGTACCCTGGTATCACAGCCTCATCTCCTGCACAAGTGCCCTGGTGTCACAGCTTCATCTCCTGCACAAGTGCCCTGGTGTCACAGCCTCATCTCCTGCACAAGTGCCCTGGTGTCACAGCCTCATCTTCTGTACAAGTGCTCAGGTGTCACAGCTTCATCTCCTGCACAAGTGCCCTGGTGTCACTGCCTCATCTCCTGCACAAGTACCCTGGTATCACAGCCTCATCTCCTGCACAAGTGACCTGGTGTCACAGCTTCATCTCCTGCACAAGTGCCCTGGTGTCACAGCCTCATCTCCTGCACAAGTGCCCTGGTGTCACAGCTTCATCTCCCGCACAAGTGCCCTGGTGTCACAGCTTCATCTCCTGCACAAGTGCCCTGGTGTCACAGCCTCATCTCCTGCACAAGTGCTCATGTGTCACAGCTTTATCTCCTGCACAAGTGCTCGGGTGTCACAGCTTCATCTCCTGCACAAGTGCCTTGGTGTCACAGCCTCATCTCCTGCACAAGTGCCCTGGTGTCACAGCTTCATCTCCTGCACAAGTGCCCTGGTGTCACAGCCTCATCTCCTGCACAAGTGCTCAGGTGTCACAGCTTCATCTCCTGCACAAGTGCTCAGGTGTCACAGCCTCATCTTCTGCACAAGTGCCCTGGTGTCACAGCTCCATCTCCTGCACAAGTGCCCTGGTGTCACAGCCTCATCTCTTGCACAAGTGCCCTGGTGTCACAGCTTCATCTCCTGCACAAGTGCTCAGGTGTCACAGCCTCATCTCCTGCACAAGTGCCCTGGTGTCACAGCCTCATGTTCTGAACAAGTGGTCAGGTGTCACAGCTTCATCTCCTGCGCAAGTGCTCAGGTGTCACAGCTTCATCTTCTGCACAAGTGCCCTGGTGTCACAGCCTCATCTTCTGCACAAGAGCCCTGGTGTCACAGCCTCATCTCCTGCACAAGTGCCCTGGTGTCACAGCCTCATCTCCTGCAAAAGTGCCCTGGTGTCACAGCTTCATCTCCTACACAAGTGCCCTGGTGTCACAGCCTCATCTCCTGCACAAGTGCTCAGGTGTCACAGCTTCATCTCCTGCACAAGTGCTCAGGTGTCACAGCCTCATCTTCTGCACAAGTGCCCTGGTGTCACAGCTTCATCTCCTGCACAAATGCTCTGGTGTCACAGCCTCATCTCCTGCACAAGTGCCCTGGTGTCACAGCTTCATCTCCTGCACAAGTGCTCAGGTGTCACAGCCTCATCTCCTGCACAAGTGCTCAGGTGTCACAGCTTCATCTCCTGCACAAGTGCTCAGGTGTCACAGCCTCATCTTCTGCACAAGTGCCCTGGTGTCACAGCTTCATCTCCTGCACAAATGCTCTGGTGTCACAGCCTCATCTCCTGCACAAGTGCTCAGGTGTCACAGCTTCATCTCCTGCACAAGTGCTCAGGTGTCACAGCCTCATCTTCTGCACAAGTGCCCTGGTGTCACAGCTTCATCTCCTGCACAAATGCTCTGGTGTCACAGCCTCATCTCCTGCACAAGTGCCCTGGTGTCACAGCTTCATCTCCTGCACAAGTGCTCAGGTGTCACAGCCTCATCTCCTGCACAAGTGCTCAGGTGTCACAGCCTCATCTCCTGCACAAGTGCTCAGGTGTCACAGCTTCATCTCCTGCACAAGTGCTCAGGTGTCACAGCCCCATCTCCTGCACAAGTGCCCTGGTGTCACAGCTTCATCTCCTGCACAAATGCTCTGGTGTCACAGCCTCATCTCCTGCACAAGTGCCCTGGTGTCACAGCTTTATCTCCTGCACAAGTGCTCAGGTGTCACAGCCCCATCTTCTGCACAAGTGCCCTGGTGTCACAGCTTCATCTCCTGCACAAGTACTCAGGTGTCACAGCCTCATCTTCTGCACAAGTGCCCTGGTGTCACAGCTTCATCTCCTGCACAAATGCTCTGGTGTCACAGCCTCATCACCTGCACAAGTGCCCTGGTGTCACAGCTTTATCTCCTGCACAAGTGCTCAGGTGTCACAGCCTCATCTCCTGCACAAGTGCTCAGGTGTCACAGCCTCATCTTCTGCACACGTGCCCCGGTGTCACAGCTTCATCTCCTGCACAAATGCTCTGGTGTCACAGCCTCATCTCCTGCACAAGTGCTCAGGTGTCACAGCTTCATCTCCTGCACAAGTGCTCAGGTGTCACAGCCTCATCTTCTGCACAAGTGCCCTGGTGTCACAGCTTCATCTCCTGCACAAATGCTCTGGTGTCACAGCCTCATCTCCTGCACAAGTGCCCTGGTGTCACAGCTTCATCTCCTGCACAAGTGCTCAGGTGTCACAGCCTCATCTCCTGCACAAGTGCTCAGGTGTCACAGCCTCATGTCCTGCACAAGTGCTCAGGTGTCACAGCTTCATCTCCTGCACAAGTGCTCAGGTGTCACAGCCTAATCTTCTGCACAAGTGCCCTGGTGTCACAGCTTCATCTCCTGCACAAATGCTCTGGTGTCACAGCCTCATCTCCTGCACAAGTGCCCTGGTGTCACAGCTTTATCTCCTGCACAAGTGCTCAGGTGTCACAGCCTCATCTCCTGCACAAGTGCTCAGGTGTCACAGCCTCATCTCCTGCACAAGTGCTCAGGTGTCACAGCTTCATCTCCTGCACAAGTGCTCAGGTGTCACAGCTTCATCTCCTGCACAAGTGCCCTGGTGTCACAGCCTCATCTTCTGCACAAGTGCTCAGGTGTCACAGCTTCATCTCCTGCACAAGTGCTCAGGTGTCACAGCTTCATCTCCTGCACAAGTGCTCAGGTGTCACAGCTTCATCCCCTGCACAAGTGCTCAGGTGTCACAGCTTCATCTCCTGCACAAGTGCTGTGGTGTCACAGCCTCATCTTCTGCACAAGTCCTCAGGTGTCACAGCTTCATCTCCTGCACAAGTGCCCTGGTGTCACTGCCTCATCTCCTGCACAAGTACCCTGGTATCACAGCCTCATCTCCTGCACAAGTGCCCTGGTGTCACAGCTTCATCTCCTGCACAAGTGCCCTGGTGTCACAGCCTCATCTCCTGCACAAGTGCCCTGGTGTCACAGCCTCATCTTCTGTACAAGTGCTCAGGTGTCACAGCTTCATCTCCTGCACAAGTGCCCTGGTGTCACTGCCTCATCTCCTGCACAAGTACCCTGGTATCACAGCCTCATCTCCTGCACAAGTGACCTGGTGTCACAGCTTCATCTCCTGCACAAGTGCCCTGGTGTCACAGCCTCATCTCCTGCACAAGTGCCCTGGTGTCACAGCTTCATCTCCCGCACAAGTGCCCTGGTGTCACAGCTTCATCTCCTGCACAAGTGCCCTGGTGTCACAGCCTCATCTCCTGCACAAGTGCTCATGTGTCACAGCTTTATCTCCTGCACAAGTGCTCGGGTGTCACAGCTTCATCTCCTGCACAAGTGCCTTGGTGTCACAGCCTCATCTCCTGCACAAGTGCCCTGGTGTCACAGCTTCATCTCCTGCACAAGTGCCCTGGTGTCACAGCCTCATCTCCTGCACAAGTGCTCAGGTGTCACAGCTTCATCTCCTGCACAAGTGCTCAGGTGTCACAGCCTCATCTTCTGCACAAGTGCCCTGGTGTCACAGCTCCATCTCCTGCACAAGTGCCCTGGTGTCACAGCCTCATCTCTTGCACAAGTGCCCTGGTGTCACAGCTTCATCTCCTGCACAAGTGCTCAGGTGTCACAGCCTCATCTCCTGCACAAGTGCCCTGGTGTCACAGCCTCATGTTCTGAACAAGTGGTCAGGTGTCACAGCTTCATCTCCTGCGCAAGTGCTCAGGTGTCACAGCTTCATCTTCTGCACAAGTGCCCTGGTGTCACAGCCTCATCTTCTGCACAAGAGCCCTGGTGTCACAGCCTCATCTCCTGCACAAGTGCCCTGGTGTCACAGCCTCATCTCCTGCAAAAGTGCCCTGGTGTCACAGCTTCATCTCCTACACAAGTGCCCTGGTGTCACAGCCTCATCTCCTGCACAAGTGCTCAGGTGTCACAGCTTCATCTCCTGCACAAGTGCTCAGGTGTCACAGCCTCATCTTCTGCACAAGTGCCCTGGTGTCACAGCTTCATCTCCTGCACAAATGCTCTGGTGTCACAGCCTCATCTCCTGCACAAGTGCCCTGGTGTCACAGCTTCATCTCCTGCACAAGTGCTCAGGTGTCACAGCCTCATCTCCTGCACAAGTGCTCAGGTGTCACAGCTTCATCTCCTGCACAAGTGCTCAGGTGTCACAGCCTCATCTTCTGCACAAGTGCCCTGGTGTCACAGCTTCATCTCCTGCACAAATGCTCTGGTGTCACAGCCTCATCTCCTGCACAAGTGCTCAGGTGTCACAGCTTCATCTCCTGCACAAGTGCTCAGGTGTCACAGCCTCATCTTCTGCACAAGTGCCCTGGTGTCACAGCTTCATCTCCTGCACAAATGCTCTGGTGTCACAGCCTCATCTCCTGCACAAGTGCCCTGGTGTCACAGCTTCATCTCCTGCACAAGTGCTCAGGTGTCACAGCCTCATCTCCTGCACAAGTGCTCAGGTGTCACAGCCTCATCTCCTGCACAAGTGCTCAGGTGTCACAGCTTCATCTCCTGCACAAGTGCTCAGGTGTCACAGCCCCATCTCCTGCACAAGTGCCCTGGTGTCACAGCTTCATCTCCTGCACAAATGCTCTGGTGTCACAGCCTCATCTCCTGCACAAGTGCCCTGGTGTCACAGCTTTATCTCCTGCACAAGTGCTCAGGTGTCACAGCCCCATCTTCTGCACAAGTGCCCTGGTGTCACAGCTTCATCTCCTGCACAAGTACTCAGGTGTCACAGCCTCATCTTCTGCACAAGTGCCCTGGTGTCACAGCTTCATCTCCTGCACAAATGCTCTGGTGTCACAGCCTCATCACCTGCACAAGTGCCCTGGTGTCACAGCTTTATCTCCTGCACAAGTGCTCAGGTGTCACAGCCTCATCTCCTGCACAAGTGCTCAGGTGTCACAGCCTCATCTCCTGCACAAGTGCTCAGGTGTCACAGTTTCATCTCCTGCACAAGTGCTCAGGTGTCACAGCTTCATCTCCTGCACAAGTGCTCTGATGTCACAGCCTCATCTTCTGCACAAGTGCTCAGGTGTCACAGCCCCATCTTCTGCACAAGTGCTCAGGTGTCACAGCTTCATCTCCTGCACAAGTGCTCAGGTGTCACAGCTTCATCTCCTGCACAAGTGCCCTGGTGTCACAGCCTCATCTTCTGCACAAGTGCTCAGGTGTCACAGCTTCATCTTTGCAAAAGTGCCCTGTTGTCACAGCCTCATCTCCTGCACAAGTGCTCAGGTGTCCCAGCCTCATCTCCTGCACAAATGCTCTGGTGTCACAGCCTCATCTCCTGCACAAGTGCCCTGGTGTCACAGCTTCATCTCCTGCACAAGTGCTCAGGTGTCACAGCCTCATCTCCTGCACAAGTGCCCTGGTGTCACAGCTTCATCTCCTGCACAAGTGCCCTGGTGTCACAGCTTCATCTCCTGCACAAGTGCTCTGATGTCACAGCCTCATCTTCTGCACAAGTGCTCAGGTGTCACAGCCCCATCTTCTGCACAAGTGCTCAGGTGTCACAGCTTCATCTCCTGCACAAGTGCTCAGGTGTCACAGCTTCATCTCCTGCACAAGTGCCCTGGTGTCACAGCCTCATCTTCTGCACAAGTGCTCAGGTGTCACAGCTTCATCTCCTGCACAAGTGCCCTGGTGTCACAGCTTCATCTCCTGCACAAGTGCTCTGATGTCACAGCCTCATCTTCTGCACAAGTGCTCAGGTGGCACAGCTTCTTCTCCTGCACAAGTGCTCAGGTGTCACAGCTTCATCTCCTGCACAAGTGCCCTGGTGTCACAGCTTCATCTCCTGCACAAGTGCTCAGGTATCACAGCCTCATCTCCTGCACAAGTGCTCAGGTGTCACAGCTTCATCTCCTGCACAAGTGCTCAGGTGTCACAGCTTCATCTCCTGCACAAGTGCCCTGGTGTCACAGCCTCATCTTCTGCACAAGTGCTCAGGTGTCACAGCTTCATCTTTGCAAAAGTGCCCTGTTGTCACAGCCTCATCTCCTGCACAAGTGCCCTGGTGTCACAGCCTCATCTCCTGCACAAGTGCCCTGGTGTCACAGCCTCATCTTCTGCACAAGTGCTCAGATGTCACAGCCTCATTTTCTGCACAAGTGCTCAGGTGTCACAGCCTCATCTCCTGCACAAGTGCTCAGGTGTCACAGCCTCATCTCCTGCACAAGTGCCCTGGTGTCACAGCCTCATTTTCTGCACAAGTGCCCTGGTGTCACAGCCTCATCTCCCGCACAAGTGCCCTGGTGTCACAGCTTCATCTCCTGCACAAGTGCTCAGGTGTCACAGCTTCATCTCCTGCACAAGTGCCCTGGTGTCACAGCCTCATCTCCCGCACAAGTGCTCAGGTGTCACAGCTTCATCTCCTGCACAAGTGCTCAGGTGTCACAGCTTCATCTTTGCAAAAGTGCCCTGTTGTCACAGCCTCATCTCCTGCACAAGTGCCCTGGTGTCACAGCCTCATCTCCTGCACAAGTGCCCTGGTGTCATAGCCTCATCTCCTGCACAAGTGCTCAGGTGTCACAGCTTCATCTCCTGCACAAGTGCTCAGGTGTCACAGCTTCATCTCCTGTACAAGTGCCCTGGTGTCACAGCTTTATCTCCTGCACAAGTGCTCAGGTGTCACAGCCTCATCTTCTGCACAAGTGCCCTGGTGTCACAGCTTCATCTCCTGCACAAATGCTCTGGTGTCACAGCCTCATCTCCTGCACAAGCGCCCTGGTGTCACAGCTACATCTCCTGCACAAGTGCTCAGGTGTCACAGCCTCATCTCCTGCACAAGTGCTCAGGTGTCACAGCCTCATCTTCTGCACAAGTGCCCTGGTGTCACAGCTTCATCTCCTGCACAAGTGCTCTGATGTCACAGCCTCATCTTCTGCACAAGTGCTCAGGTGTCACAGCCCCATCTTCTGCACAAGTGCTCAGGTGTCACAGCTTCATCTCCTGCACAAGTGCTCAGGTGTCACAGCTTCATCTCCTGCACAAGTGCCCTGGTGTCACAGCCTCATCTTCTGCACAAGTGCTCAGGTGTCACAGCTTCATCTCCTGCACAAGTGCCCTGGTGTCACAGCATCATCTCCTGCACAAGTGCTCTGATGTCACAGCCTCATCTTCTGCACAAGTGCTCAGGTGGCACAGCTTCTTCTCCTGCACAAGTGCTCAGGTGTCACAGCTTCATCTCCTGCACAAGTGCCCTGGTGTCACAGCTTCATCTCCTGCACAAGTGCTCAGGTGTCACAGCCTCATCTCCTGCACAAGTGCTCAGGTGTCACAGCTTCATCTCCTGCACAAGTGCCCTGGTGTCACAGCCTCATCTTCTGCACAAGTGCCCTGGTGTCACAGCTTCATCTCCTGCACAAATGCTCTGGTGTCACAGCCTCATCTCCTGCACAAGTGCCCTGGTGTCACAGCTTCATCTCCTGCACAAGTGCTCAGGTGTCACAGCCTCATCTCCTGCACAAGTGCTCAGGTGTCACAGCCTCATCTCCTGCACAAGTGCTCAGGTGTCACAGCTTCATCTCCTGCACAAGTGCTCAGGTGTCACAGCCTCATCTTCTGCACAAGTGCCCTGGTGTCACAGCTTCATCTCCTGCACAAATGCTCTGGTGTCACAGCCTCATCTCCTGCACAAGTGCCCTGGTGTCACAGCTTTATCTCCTGCACAAGTGCTCAGGTGTCACAGCCTCATCTCCTGCACAAGTGCTCAGGTGTCACAGCCTCATCTCCTGCACAAGTGCTCAGGTGTCACAGCTTCATCTCCTGCACAAGTGCTCAGGTGTCACAGCTTCATCTCCTGCACAAGTGCTCTGATGTCACAGCCTCATCTTCTGCACAAGTGCTCAGGTGTCACAGCCCCATCTTCTGCACAAGTGCTCAGGTGTCACAGCTTCATCTCCTGCACAAGTGCTCAGGTGTCACAGCTTCATCTCCTGCACAAGTGCCCTGGTGTCACAGCCTCATCTTCTGCACAAGTGCTCAGGTGTCACAGCTTCATCTCCTGCACAAGTGCTCAGGTGTCACAGCTTCATCTCCTGCACAAGTGCTCAGGTGTCACAGCTTCATCTCCTGCACAAGTGCTCAGGTGTCACAGCTTCATCTCCTGCACAAGTGCTCTGGTGTCACAGCCTCATCTTCTGCACAAGTCCTCAGGTGTCACAGCTTCATCTCCTGCACAAGTGCCCTGGTGTCACTGCCTCATCTCCTGCACAAGTACCCTGGTATCACAGCCTCATCTCCTGCACAAGTGCCCTGGTGTCACAGCTTCATCTCCTGCACAAGTGCCCTGGTGTCACAGCCTCATCTCCTGCACAAGTGCCCTGGTGTCACAGCCTCATCTTCTGTACAAGTGCTCAGGTGTCACAGCTTCATCTCCTGCACAAGTGCCCTGGTGTCACTGCCTCATCTCCTGCACAAGTACCCTGGTATCACAGCCTCATCTCCTGCACAAGTGACCTGGTGTCACAGCTTCATCTCCTGCACAAGTGCCCTGGTGTCACAGCCTCATCTCCTGCACAAGTGCCCTGGTGTCACAGCTTCATCTCCTGCACAAGTGCCCTGGTGTCACAGCTTCATCTCCCGCACAAGTGCCCTGGTGTCACAGCTTCATCTCCTGCACAAGTGCCCTGGTGTCACAGCCTCATCTCCTGCACAAGTGCTCATGTGTCACAGCTTTATCTCCTGCACAAGTGCTCGGGTGTCACAGCTTCATCTCCTGCACAAGTGCCTTGGTGTCACAGCCTCATCTCCTGCACAAGTGCCCTGGTGTCACAGCTTCATCTCCTGCACAAGTGCCCTGGTGTCACAGCCTCATCTCCTGCACAAGTGCTCTGGTGTCACAGCTTCATCTCCTGCACAAGTGCTCAGGTGTCACAGCCTCATCTTCTGCACAAGTGCCCTGGTGTCACAGCTCCATCTCCTGCACAAGTGCCCTGGTGTCACAGCCTCATCTCTTGCACAAGTGCCCTGGTGTCACAGCTTCATCTCCTGCACAAGTGCTCAGGTGTCACAGCCTCATCTCCTGCACAAGTGCCCTGGTGTCACAGCCTCATGTTCTGCACAAGTGGTCAGGTGTCACAGCTTCATCTCCTGCGCAAGTGCTCAGGTGTCACAGCTTCATCTTCTGCACAAGTGCCCTGGTGTCACAGCCTCATCTTCTGCACAAGAGCCCTGGTGTCACAGCCTCATCTCCTGCACAAGTGCCCTGGTGTCACAGCCTCATCTCCTGCAAAAGTGCCCTGGTGTCACAGCTTCATCTCCTACACAAGTGCCCTGGTGTCACAGCCTCATCTCCTGCACAAGTGCTCAGGTGTCACAGCTTCATCTCCTGCACAAGTGCTCAGGTGTCACAGCCTCATCTTCTGCACAAGTGCCCTGGTGTCACAGCTTCATCTCCTGCACAAATGCTCTGGTGTCACAGCCTCATCTCCTGCACAAGTGCCCTGGTGTCACAGCTTCATCTCCTGCACAAGTGCTCAGGTGTCACAGCCTCATCTCCTGCACAAGTGCTCAGGTGTCACAGCTTCATCTCCTGCACAAGTGCTCAGGTGTCACAGCCTCATCTTCTGCACAAGTGCCCTGGTGTCACAGCTTCATCTCCTGCACAAATGCTCTGGTGTCACAGCCTCATCTCCTGCACAAGTGCTCAGGTGTCACAGCTTCATCTCCTGCACAAGTGCTCAGGTGTCACAGCCTCATCTTCTGCACAAGTGCCCTGGTGTCACAGCTTCATCTCCTGCACAAATGCTCTGGTGTCACAGCCTCATCTCCTGCACAAGTGCCCTGGTGTCACAGCTTCATCTCCTGCACAAGTGCTCAGGTGTCACAGCCTCATCTCCTGCACAAGTGCTCAGGTGTCACAGCCTCATCTCCTGCACAAGTGCTCAGGTGTCACAGCTTCATCTCCTGCACAAGTGCTCAGGTGTCACAGCCTCATCTTCTGCACAAGTGCCCTGGTGTCACAGCTTCATCTCCTGCACAAATGCTCTGGTGTCACAGCCTCATCTCCTGCACAAGTGCCCTGGTGTCACAGCTTTATCTCCTGCACAAGTGCTCAGGTGTCACAGCCTCATCTCCTGCACAAGTGCTCAGGTGTCACAGCCTCATCTCCTGCACAAGTGCTCAGGTGTCACAGCTTCATCTCCTGCACAAGTGCTCAGGTGTCACAGCTTCATCTCCTGCACAAGTGCTCTGATGTCACAGCCTCATCTTCTGCACAAGTGCTCAGGTGTCACAGCCCCATCTTCTGCACAAGTGCTCAGGTGTCACAGCTTCATCTCCTGCACAAGTGCTCAGGTGTCACAGCTTCATCTCCTGCACAAGTGCCCTGGTGTCACAGCCTCATCTTCTGCACAAGTGCTCAGGTGTCACAGCTTCATCTTTGCAAAAGTGCCCTGTTGTCACAGCCTCATCTCCTGCACAAGTGCTCAGGTGTCACAGCCTCATCTCCTGCACAAATGCTCTGGTGTCACAGCCTCATCTCCTGCACAAGTGCCCTGGTGTCACAGCTTCATCTCCTGCACAAGTGCTCAGGTGTCACAGCCTCATCTCCTGCACAAGTGCTCAGGTGTCACAGCCTCATCTTCTGCACAAGTGCCCTGGTGTCACAGCTTCATCTCCTGCACAAGTGCTCTGATGTCACAGCCTCATCTTCTGCACAAGTGCTCAGGTGTCACAGCCCCATCTTCTGCACAAGTGCTCAGGTGTCACAGCTTCATCTCCTGCACAAGTGCTCAGGTGTCACAGCTTCATCTCCCGCACAAGTGCCCTGGTGTCACAGCCTCATCTTCTGCACAAGTGCTCAGGTGTCACAGCTTCATCTCCTGCACAAGTGCCCTGGTGTCACAGCTTCATCTCCTGCACAAGTGCTCTGATGTCACAGCCTCATCTTCTGCACAAGTGCTCAGGTGGCACAGCTTCTTCTCCTGCACAAGTGCTCAGGTGTCACAGCTTCATCTCCTGCACAAGTGCCCTGGTGTCACAGCTTCATCTCCTGCACAAGTGCTCAGGTGTCACAGCCTCATCTCCTGCACAAGTGCTCAGGTGTCACAGCTTCATCTCCTGCACAAGTGCTCAGGTGTCACAGCTTCATCTCCTGCACAAGTGCCCTGGTGTCACAGCCTCATCTTCTGCACAAGTGCTCAGGTGTCACAGCTTCATCTTTGCAAAAGTGCCCTGTTGTCACAGCCTCATCTCCTGCACAAGTGCCCTGGTGTCACAGCCTCATCTCCTGCACAAGTGCCCTGGTGTCACAGCCTCATCTTCTGCACAAGTGCTCAGATGTCACAGCCTCATTTTCTGCACAAGTGCTCAGGTGTCACAGCCTCATCTCCTGCACAAGTGCTCAGGTGTCACAGCCTCATCTCCTGCACAAGTGCCCTGGTGTCACAGCCTCATTTTCTGCACAAGTGCCCTGGTGTCACAGCCTCATCTCCCGCACAAGTGCCCTGGGGTCACAGCTTCATCTCCTGCACAAGTGCTCAGGTGTCACAGCTTCATCTCCTGCACAAGTGCCCTGGTGTCACAGCCTCATCTCCCGCACAAGTGCTCAGGTGTCACAGCTTCATCTCCTGCACAAGTGCTCAGGTGTCACAGCTTCATCTCCTGCACAAGTGCTCAGGTGTCACAGCTTCATCTTTGCAAAAGTGCCCTGGTGTCACAGCCTCATCTCCTGCACAAGTGCCCTGGTGTCACAGCCTCATCTCCTGCACAAGTGCTCAGGTGTCACAGCTTCATCTCCTGCACAAGTGCTCAGGTGTCACAGCTTCATCTCCTGCACAAGTGCTCTGATGTCACAGCCTCATCTTCTGCACAAGTGCTCAGGTGTCACAGCCCCATCTTCTGCACAAGTGCTCAGGTGTCACAGCTTCATCTCCTGCACAAGTGCTCAGGTGTCACAGCTTCATCTCCTGCACAAGTGCCCTGGTGTCACAGCCTCATCTTCTGCACAAGTGCTCAGGTGTCACAGCTTCATATTTGCAAAAGTGCCCTGTTGTCACAGCCTCATCTCCTGCACAAGTGCTCAGGTGTCACAGCCTCATCTTCTGCACAAGTGCCCTGGTGTCACAGCTTCATCTCCTGCACAAATGCTCTGGTGTCACAGCCTCATCTCCTGCACAAGTGCCCTGGTGTCACAGCTTCATCTCCTGCACAAGTGCTCAGGTGTCACAGCCTCATCTCCTGCACAAGTGCTCAGGTGTCACAGCCTCATCTTCTGCACAAGTGCCCTGGTGTCACAGCTTCATCTCCTGCACAAGTGCTCTGATGTCACAGCCTCATCTTCTGCACAAGTGCTCAGGTGTCACAGCCCCATCTTCTGCACAAGTGCTCAGGTGTCACAGCTTCATCTCCTGCACAAGTGCTCAGGTGTCACAGCTTCATCTCCTGCACAAGTGCCCTGGTGTCACAGCCTCATCTTCTGCACAAGTGCTCAGGTGTCACAGCTTCATCTCCTGCACAAGTGCCCTGGTGTCACAGCTTCATCTCCTGCACAAGTGCTCTGATGTCACAGCCTCATCTTCTGCACAAGTGCTCAGGTGGCACAGCTTCTTCTCCTGCACAAGTGCTCAGGTGTCACAGCTTCATCTCCTGCACAAGTGCCCTGGTGTCACAGCTTCATCTCCTGCACAAGTGCTCAGGTGTCACAGCCTCATCTCCTGCACAAGTGCTCAGGTGTCACAGCTTCATCTCCTGCACAAGTGCTCAGGTGTCACAGCTTCATCTCCTGCACAAGTGCCCTGGTGTCACAGCCTCATCTTCTGCACAAGTGCTCAGGTGTCACAGCTTCATCTTTGCAAAAGTGCCCTGTTGTCACAGCCTCATCTCCTGCACAAGTGCCCTGGTGTCACAGCCTCATCTCCTGCACAAGTGCCCTGGTGTCACAGCCTCATCTTCTGCACAAGTGCTCAGATGTCACAGCCTCATTTTCTGCACAAGTGCTCAGGTGTCACAGCCTCATCTCCTGCACAAGTGCTCAGGTGTCACAGCCTCATCTCCTGCACAAGTGCCCTGGTGTCACAGCCTCATTTTCTGCACAAGTGCCCTGGTGTCACAGCCTCATCTCCCGCACAAGTGGCCTGGTGTCACAGCTTCATCTCCTGCACAAGTGCTCAGGTGTCACAGCTTCATCTCCTGCACAAGTGCCCTGGTGTCACAGCCTCATCTCCCGCACAAGTGCTCAGGTGTCACAGCTTCATCTCCTGCACAAGTGCTCAGGTGTCACAGCTTCATCTCCTGCACAAGTGCTCAGGTGTCACAGCTTCATCTCCTGCACAAGTGCTCAGGTGTCACAGCTTCATCTTTGCAAAAGTGCCCTGTTGTCACAGCCTCATCTCCTGCACAAGTGCCCTGGTGTCACAGCCTCATCTCCTGCACAAGTGCCCTGGTGTCACAGTCTTACCTTCTGCATAAGTGCCCAGTTGTTAGAAGCCTTGCCTTTTCAGGGGAGCTCGAGGGGAGAGTAACCTTCACTCTGCAGGAGGCCCGGTCGCGGAGAGTCTTACCCTGTGAGTGAGTACCCCGGGAAGAGACCACTGTCTGCAGAGCCGCGCCCCCTCAGGGGCTGCATGGATGGACCGGCGGAGCCTTATCTGGTCATGGGGGGCCTGATGGAGCAGAAGGAGGAGGGGGCATCTAAGTTCTAGAGGAGGGTTCACACTCGGAAGCAGAGCCTGGGGGGTGTGAATGACCCTTCCCTCTGGTGGGAGGCCCAGGTGAGAGAGATGCGAGGCCAGGAATGCAGGTCTCTCTCACCTCTGCCAACCTGGAGGAGGGAAAACAAATACTGTATCAATAATTTCCTCCGGTTTGGGTCACTTTTTGCGACTTTGCTTCTGTGCCGAGGTTGATAAACCTGCCCCCTTGTATCAGGCCGCAGAGATGTCGAGAGAAAGCTCAGAGGGGAACAGATCTGAGGGAGGAAGGTGCAGGAATGCCCCATCGGGCGAGTACCTGAGGTCTGATCACATCATGAACGGAATGATAACATTTCTGCACAGACTTGCCCTCTCTCGAAGCTCTTCAAAACACACAGCAGAGAAGACAAATGTTCCAAAGCCACAAAGATCAAACATCTCAAGTTCTCCCAAGCATGAATGCTATGTTATGTTATGTTATGTTGGGGGGGTCTTGTAGAGCGCTCGGCTACTCGGGCAGAGTGTCCCGGCGCTATCAGACCTGGCGGGCTGCGAAGTCTGGAAATCGCAGAAAACTACTGATCAAACAGCCAAGTTTTGAGCTCCTTTCTGAATGAGAGCGGTTGTCTGACTTCCTGAGAGACAGAGGCAGCTTGTTCCACCATTGGGGTGCCAGAAGTTTAAAAGAGCGTCCCCCAATGCGCTCTCGTCTGATTGCCGGGACAGTAGCCAACGCTGAGGAGGCGGAGCGTAGGGATCTGGCAGGCTGGTAAAAGCAGATTCTTTTCCTTAAATAAAAAGCACCGGTGCCATGAAGAGCTTTAAATGCCATGGTCAGAGTCTTAAAAAGGATGCGATTGCGCACTGGCAGTCAATGTAGTGAGATTAAAAGCACCGAAGTTTTGGACCTACGACTGAGGCCAAAGATTGCTCGCGCGGCAGCACTTTGGACAGTCTGCAGTCGGGTGAGGAAATACTCCGGGAGGCCCAAATATAAAACATTGGCATAGTCCAGCCATGATCCAATCAAGGCCTGAACCGTGATCCTCCTATGGGCAAATGACAGGAAGGGAAGGAATTTCCTAAGAATTTTTAGCAGGCCGAAACATTGTCCCCTAATCCCAAGATATGGGGTTTAGGAGTGAGCCCATTGTCCAATTTCACACCCAGGTTTTTTGCCATAGAGGTGGCAGCTGAAGGAGGAAACATATCAGCAGGCCACCAGAATTTCCAGTGGGCGTCCGTGGGGCAGCCAAAAAAGAGAACCTCTGATTTATCAGAGTTATATTTTAGTTGGTTCAATTGGAACCAAGCAAAGACGGCCTCTAGGCAGCTCTTGATGTTATCACCGTTAAAAGCAGTATTTTTATTACAAGTGAAGAGAAGCTGCGTGTCATCAGCATATG
Organism: Lissotriton vulgaris; assembly: GCF_964263255.1. NCBI lineage: Eukaryota > Metazoa > Chordata > Amphibia > Caudata > Salamandridae > Lissotriton > Lissotriton vulgaris. Next base: position 1,104,130,756 of record NC_141698.1, read on the forward strand.
ACACAATCATAGCTCCAAAGGACTCAACTAGTGCTGCCAAGGGGGACATATATATATTAAAAAGAGTAGGACTCAGAATTGACCCCTGAGGGAGTCCCACTTCCAGCGGTGGAACCAGGACTGAGAATGGAGGGGCCTAAATTGCCTGTTGGCGGTCAGAAAGAAAAGACTCAAACCAACGGAATACCGTCCCTCTCAAACCAATCTCCTGGAGTCTTAAAAGAAGACGGCTGTGAGGGACGGTATCGAAAGCCGCCGACAGGTCAAGCAGGACCAGAATCGCCTTTCCTCCATTGTCCAGAGCCTCTTTAATAGACTAAGATACCTTTTTCCAAGAACTAGGGACAGTGCCCGTGATGAGAGACTGATTGAGGACCGGATTAATTATGGGATTGATGACATGCGCTATCTTGGCAATGAACTTAGCCGGGCAAGTGTCAGTCGGCGACCCAGACTTTAATTTGGATAAGAGTTCCAGAGATGCTTGAGGGGAAAGGGAGGGAAAAGTAGTGAGCAAGTTTCGTTCAGAAAGAGAGGAAGGAGTGTGGAAAAAGGGACTAGGATCAACCGTTGGGCATATCGTCTTGAATGAAGCCTGGATATTCTTAATTTTACTGGCAAAGTAATTAGCCAATTGTGTAACCCAGAGTTCCGAGGGAGAAAATTTGGATATTGAGGATGAAGGGGAGGTAAATTCCTTAATTATAGCAAAAATGTCCTTGCTGGTGTTAGCAGCTGCTTCAATTCTTTTAGCATAGTAAGATTTTTTCTCAAGGAGGATATCCTTGTGATAGATTTTAATGCAATCCCTGTAAGCCTCCCTTAGTTTACACATCATAGTTTCTGCACCCCGCTCTCTCAGCTTTCTTACAAAGTCTTCTGCTTTCGTGCAATGCCGCGGTAAACCAGGGAGCAGAGGCGCCTGTGTTGTTTTTGCGGCCAGCGGAGAGAGGTGCCAGTTCATCAAGGCAGTGTGTAAGCCAGGTCTGAAACAATTCTAAATCAGCCTCAAGATCGCCTGCTAGATGACAAGGGTTTGAGGCGAGAGATTGAGCTAGCATGTCAGACAACACCCGTTGGTAAGAGCGGGTGACAGATGGCCGCGAACTGGAACCACTATTGGAAGATTTGAGCACATGCAAGATATCAAAATTCACTAAATTGTGATCCGACCACACCACAGGAAGAGGAGGGGCCGAGGCGATAGGAATATTAGAAAAAAATTGATCCAATATGTGGCCTTTGTTGTGGGTGGCTGTACTGAGATAAGGAATCAGCCCAAATGGATTAGGGACGTCGAGGAGCTTAATGGTGTCTTGCCAGATCTGCCACGTCCATATGGATGTTGAAGTCCCCCAAAAGCAAGCAATGTTTAAATTTCCAGCAACAGCAGTTAAGCAAGCCCAATAACCATATGCAGCAGTTAACTACAGAAGCACAAAGTGTGATGCACCTCAACAGAGACAGTTCTGTGAAAACCAAGCAAAAGGTTGTATCAGACATCATCCATGCTAGGATCAAGACACCGTTCCACTGTTGGGACCTAGAGTTGGGTGCACCTGGTCGAAAGAAGTTCCTTCATCTCCACTCTCAGATGCAGCTCTAACATCCTCCATTGTGGGATCAAGACACCATTCCACGGTTGGGACCCAGAGTTGGTTGCAGCTGATCGAAGGGAGTACCACCATCTTCACCCTGAGATGCAGTTCTAACATCAAAACACCGTTCCACTGTTGGGACCTAGAGTTGGTTGCACCTGGTCGAAAGGAGTACCTTCATCTCCACTCTCAGATGCAGTTCTAACATCAAAACACCGTTCCACTGTTGGGACCTAGAGTTGGTTGCACCTGGTCGAAAGGAGTACCTTCATCTCCACTCTCAGATGCAGTTCTAACATCAAAACACCGTTCCACTGTTGGGACCTATAGTTGGTTGCACCTGGTCGAAAGGAGTACCTTCATCTCCACTCTCAGATGCAGTTCTAACATCCTCCATTGTGGGATCAAGACACCATTCCACTGTTGGGACCCAGAGTTGGTTGCAGCTGATCGAAGGGAGTTCCGCCATCTTCACCCTCAGATGCAGTTCTAACATCAAAACACCGTTCCACTGTTGGGACCTAGAGTTGGTTGCACCTGATAGGAGAGGGTACACTGAAATCATCACAGACTTTAACTTCTGACATCCTCAATCATAGAATTAAGACCCTGTTTCACTTTCGGACCTGCTGTACCACGAGTAGTCCAGCGACTACAGTCAACCAAGCCCAATAATCATATGCAAAAGTTAACTACAGAATCACCGAGTCTGATACACCTCAACAGAGGGAGCTCTGTGCAAAGCAAGCAGCAGGTAATATCGAACATCGTCCATTGTGGGATCAAGACACCGTTGCACTGTTGGGACCTAGAGTTGGTTGCACCTGGTCGAAGGGAGTACCTTCATCTCCACTCTCAGATACAGTTGTAGCATCGCCCTACTATGGTATCAAAAACACTGTTCCAATGTTGGTACCTGTCGGACTACTGTGTTAGTAGTATATAGAGCACTCCACGCTCCTGGGCCTCAGGCTGGGCGCTGTCTGCCTGTGTCACGGTAGCCAGCGTTTATCTCAGGAGGCTTCCAAGCTCGCACACCTCGGCCCAGGAGCTTCCGCCGGCACGTGGTGAGCCCTCTTTCACATACAGCGGTGTCGAAAGGTGAACTGTGGGGCATATATGCTTCGCAGCGGCCACAACGCTTTCTAGATACCAGCACGCTGAAAGCATCATTCACGCAGCCAACTTCGCTCACGGCGTCAGCCTCGTGGCGATGTAAGCTGTGCAGACCTGGCAGACATGTTCGCCAATCCGGAAGGGAACCACAACCAGAGAAACGTGCCTCTTCTTCAAACCCCTACGCTAGCCTTGCGTACGCCGAGTCAGCCCACTACGCTAAACATTTTGGGGGGGGGGGCACATACGCGCTACCTTTCCTTAATCTTCCCTACTGACTGTACTATCATGGTTGCGTCCACTGCCCACTACACTCAATAGACCATCAGTGTATGTTGACATGTACATGTCTGTGCTCTGCATACTCAAATCTGTCCGGCACATCCCCTCAACACTTTGCATTATATACTTTTATAATCGATAATTACTTGCCACCTTCGCACATACTTTGCTCCCATCTCTTCCCACATTCTGCATTGTGAGGCAGAGGTGCCATGCCATGTTTATTTTGTGTAAATAGCTAACCAGGTTACCCACAGTATGTAATGTCATTGTGTCTGCTAGGTGCACATGTTGTTTGCCATGTTGAATGTGATTATATAAGGTAGCGCGTTTATTCACGAGCAGAGGTTTCTCCCATTTACATATCGCTGTCTTAAAGAGCATACAGAAGTTTTTCTCACAGGTGAATAGTGTAACCACAATGGCAGTCATTCATTTCTATCCAAGAATGTCCAACTACACGGTGCTTCTAAGCTTACAGCCTCCAATCTTGAGTCCTTTCTTAAAAGGACGCCAACTCCCACAATCAGACCAACATTCACACAGCTTTCTAACAGCAGTTATCTGCTTCTTAATAGCATGCACTCTTACAGAATGTGAGCTGGCACACCCCATGTCCTTACTGTTTCAAACACAGTAACATCCTGTGGCAATGTCTAATCCCACCCACACAAACTAACTCCCAAACTTCAACTTGGCCTTCAATTCCTGGTTTGAAAACAGATTTCAAGAAACAAACCAAACTAAAAGCGCTTTTGTTCAGAACAGAAGTCTCCCTCACTTCTGCAAAATAAATGTATCGACTACAGATACCATGAACTTCAAATAAAATACACTCCCTTTTAAATACGAACCGCCAATTACACTGTGTGAATTGTTTCACTATTTTCAACACATGTCACACTTAAGGTCTGGCACACTTTTTTAACACGGTCCCCTACAGCCTTCTAACACGCTTTCAAACTGTTCTTCTTTTAATACAAGACTACATTCATTCGATCATCTCTGGAATAACAGGAACAGTGCCCATGATTCTCGCTCTCTTTGCAGCCATCCTACTACTAATTCTACTTCTAGAAATGGCTATGCTCTCTGTGGTAACAACTATGTCCGACAGAATACAACTCTATGCCAAGCTACATCATGCAAAAAACGGAAAAACTTTTTGGCTACCTGCCTCTATCTATTATCGGAGCTAGCTACAACATAACATTTATCTACACTTATGCAATATGCTTACAACCATCGTTTGCTTGCAAAACTTGCCCATTTGACTGTCGAATGGATGTAAGCCTTGCCAACATCCCAACAATCGCCCCCGATATCCAGCAGGTAATGCATTATCTTCAAAACCATGAACGTGATTGTTCTGGCAGTGGAGAAATGGCGAATGCAATGCAAAAAGGAATCTCAGCAGACTAGGATTTCTGCGCAGCCGCGAAAGAGCTCCTGCAACGTGCGACCTTTCACAACATCGCAGATTGCCTGCCAATTCAAATTGCCACGCCAACATTCGAGGAAGATTACTGTCCCTTTGAGGATGTGAATTAGATCACTTTGCTCTTCTCACACAATGGCAACAATAGCCTCTTGGAACACTACGCATCTCAAGTAGCTGAAGAACTCCTGGACTGCAATCTCCAAGACTAGTAAGAAACTCATGTTATTCTTGAATGGATTTTTTTCCATCTATTTTGACTTTTTCCTTTACATTTTTTATAATACATGTAGGAGAGTAGGGTCTGCAATCCTATGGTCACCCCAGATTTTTGCTTATTGCTTCACTGGTTTATGACTTTCCCTGGCTGTGGGCCTGCTAATCAGACCCACAGCCTAGCTGTTCTCTCTCTAAATTGACATCCATGTACCTTAGGTGCATTTACCAATTGGTATTGGGTCACTCTTGTAAGTCCTTGTACAGTGTACCATAGGTACCCAGGGGATAAGTGAACCCTAGGCCTACCAGGGGCTGCAGCATGTATTATTCCTCCCATGGCTGGCCATCCAAATCTGACACAACTGGCTGATCTATCAGCTGGGGCAAGGTGGTGTAATCACCCTTTGCTTTAGATATAGTATACCTATATCTAAATCTAAAATGGACACATATACTCCTATAAGTCACTCCTATGGCAGGCCTTAACAATCCTGGAGGCAGAGTGCTTGGAATTATGTGAGATAGTGCTCTGGAATGAGCTGAGCCTGTCTACAGCTTTCGGAACCAAGTCCTTTAGCTGTTTCCATGATAACGCTATACCATATACTCTTAAGTGCATTATAATCCTCGCGGTTATTTCTAACTTTGGCATAGTATTATCAAAACATGTTGAGTAAGGTGTCATACGAATTGGAATACTACCCACTCGCCAGTTCTGGCAACGGGGGTAGCATTCCACCCTTTTAGAGGGACACGACATGTACCTAACTGTGAACCCCGGTTAAAGTTAACCCGAGCCTCAGCATCACAAAATGGATGCTGCCACCACAGATACAAATCTGACCTCCTGCTGCTGGGAGTCCTTCCAGTGAGGGAGGCTTGGACAAAGGGTTTCCTGCCTTGGGAGGTGCTAGCACCACCGCAGACAGGATTTTGTGTATTGGGTAGGACAGAGCTGAAAGGAATGAGACATGCCTGGGGCACACAAGGTGTCCCTGTGCATACACCGGTCCAAACCAGTTCCTGGGGCTCTCCAGCCCCAGCTCTGGTGCAAGACCGGACAAAGGATAGGGGGTGTAACCACCCCCCTTCCTGGTCCCACCCATAGGAGGGACCTAGTCGTAGTACAGCCCCCTTTAGCAGGATAAAGGTAGGAGCTGGTCCCATTCCAAGTTAGATTAATCCTAAACTGAAACTCTCCAAGAAGAAACTCTGGACTTCGACTTTCTACACAGAAGACTGAAGAAATCTCCCTTGCGGGCAAGGAGTGTCCACCCTGCACAAGCAGGCACCATCAGCGTCCAGCGGCTTCCCTTTGTCATCTTCCCTCGAGGATCCAGACTTCAGAGCCCAACGAGATCTGGATTCCCAGACCTCTCTGACCTCTACCTACATCTGCAGCACAGCTGAGATCCGTGGGTGCGACGAGACACGTGGGACCGGCCATCTTGGAAGAAGCAGCACTTCGCTCCAGCACGACTTCTGAGGTAACCCCGACCAAGTGCTTTGGGGACTGAGAAGCCCCGACCCCGAGCAGCTCCTGCATTGAAGACCAGCCCTCCAGCATCCACGAGATCTGCGTGGGGCCCTTCTTCCTGTTTGCTGCTCGACACGTTGTCTAGTCACTTGCCGGTTGGCTAGTGACCTCCTAGACGATGAACCTTGAAATCCAATCTGCTGGTCTGGTTGCTCCAGACTGGCCCTTGCTTCCCTGCAAAGGAGAAGCACTCTGGACCCTCCTGATCCGCTCCAGACGCCGTTTCCACTCACCGCGTGGGTTGCCTTTTCCAAGGCCTGTTGACTCCAAATCCGAATCCGACACCGCCGACAGCGAGAGCCTGCGTGGGACAGCTTGTGCCTCCATCCTGATTCTCGAAGACACCTCCTGGTCCACGTGCCTGCAGAGAAAAGCGTCCACTCTTCACCTGATCGCGACAACGACATCTAGTTCCACTCTTGGTTCCACTCCAGTCACTGGCTAGTGACTTTGAACATTGTCCCCTCTGCTTTCAGGTTCTCCTCTTCACTGATCCACCCTTGGATCACACCGGACATCTTCCTCCTGGTCGCCTGCAGCATCTTTTCTTTCAGGCTCCATAGACTTCAATGCCGGAACCCGACACGACTTCGCACCTATGCACCCGCAGCCTGTGGGTGAAGTAACAAGAGCATTTTGGTGCTCAAGGGTAGATTGACTCTCCTAGTGTCCAGTTCAGCAGTCGTTTTAGTCCTAACTAGTCAGGATTGTCCGTACTCACCTTTTACTTGAACTGTACTGTCAATAGACGTTGTTACGCATCTCGTGTGTAGTTCACACTCTGCACACACGTTCCGTGGGCCTCATATTACTTACCTAAAGTTAGGATAGTGTAGTCCCAGCGATCCTACAACCTCTGGACAGCTCCATTCCTTCTATCGACTTTCACATTCCACTTACTTAGTATATGGTTTGTTGTGCCCCTAGGGCACCATTGTAATGTGTGCAACTTAAACGTATTTTTCCTAAGAGTCTTGTCATGTGCTTAGCCCTCTGATCTCATAAAGAGTTCAGAGGTGTTTGTTAGTTAATAAATATCTTGTTTATTTTCATAACTACCTGTGTGGTGTCATTTCACTTGGTATTCAAGGGGTTATACGCGTTAAAACAGCTGGCTTCACATGCCAAAAGAGTTTAGCCTAAGACTGCTTTGTCCATGCTACCATTAGGATAGCTGGTCTATAAGGTTGACTTACATCCAATCACCATAAGGGTTGTTTGGACTGATACAAGGTGATCACTAGAACTAGTGAGCATCATATATCAGGCCAACTTCTCACAATACACTTCAAACCTACTACTTTGATATAATAGCTTTCTGAGTATACTCAGACATTTGAACTCTATCTTCATTATTGCCCCTTATTTCTCCACTCTAACCAGGGATCGGTGATGTATGGCCAATGCAAATACCCTATGTACTTCCTAAATTAGCCTAAACCCGACACCCATTTAGAAACCACGTCTATTCTTTGTACATACGCTGTTGCAGGGATTCTGCTCAGACACAGAACTGTGCACAGAGACCCAGAACCTCAGTGAATTAGGGTGTACCTAGAATCCCCTACCAGACTAGCATCAGTGTCTCATCAGCTCTTCGTCCTATAGCAAAGTTGCCAATGATTAGACAACCCAGAACATGCAACTTAGGTTACCTCAGGTAAGGTGGGAAACATGAGCACTCTTTTGTTATGCTCTCATATCAGTCCAAAACAGGAAGTAAAGGGAGACACGTGCAAGTTTAAAATATTTATTTTAACGCCGTGATCTCAGGTGCATCATCTTAGATAATACAAGCAGACATATGATCAGAAATAAGATTGTCAGCATAGTTATGATTACATAAAATACAAAGGGAGAAAGCATGTTATAATGCTAAATGGAAACAGGTTCAAAATATACCTATAGTTCACCCTCCCTTGCTACTAGTCTATTTTATTACAAAAGAAGGTCTCTTAGGCTTGCATTGGCAACCCCATACCTCAAAGATTAGCAGGAGTGAATCACATCAAGTTCTGCACAACCTCTCAGCATACGAATGTTCTCCAAGTGTGTTCAATCATGCTTACACAGTGCATTATTAAAGGAGCCGGAATCTGAGCTGGCCACAGCTGCATATATGTTATGGCTAAAACGTGCGCTGATCAGTTCGAACAGCTACAGTGTTTAGATAACCTTGAAAGCCTCGGCACTCACTGTACAGACTAAGCTCACGAAGCAAGTGTAGCAATGTAGAAAAACAAGTTATTCTCATGTGAAACAAAACACTCAGCCTAACTCTAAACAATAGCTAAAGTGCGTGCCGTGTGCAAAAGACAGCAAAAGGTAAAATGGCGTTTAAACTTCTAATATGCTCATGCTAACTTAACACTGTGTGAATGTAAGGCTCAGCCCCACTACAGCGCCTCTCGGCCTGCCTCTTATTCACAGAGCCCTTTCACACAAATTTACTCAAAGTCAGCCTCTGCTCAGAACTGCATGATAAAAATGAAAAAAGACGACTTTGTTTAGGAACTGGTTGGCACAGTGTGGTAATCGTAAACTACCTTTATTTTCATTATAAAATGTATTCATTCATGTCTAATAGCTATTGTGTATGTCACAGAGAACTGTAACATATAATGAGCAATTCACTGATGCATGAGCTTCGATTTGACTACAGCAGAAGTGGTTGGAGTTTGTCTCAGCTCGATGCCTTAGCTCTGTACACAAGAATATTTTTCTGAAACAGCTGAAGACAATAATGTATGATTTGACTACAAAGGTACCGCATGTGCTTTTCAGAAGCACAATGTTTATCTTCATCCACAAAGTTCCAATGTGGGTAGAACTAGTACCAATTCTGACACGCACCACATTGAATCTACTGTACAACAGATTGCTGACTGTTCTACTGTTGATAATTTTGTATTACAAAAAAGCACTGCCAGGGTACCTAAAAAGTTTGATGATTACATTTTCCAATTTTTTTTCTTTTTCTTTCTATTCTTAAAAGGTACATGTGGTAATCGTATCCTACCTTTATTTTCCTTATAGAATGTAGAGTCATTGAAGTGTAATACCTATTGTTTATGTCACATGGAACTGTAACATGTTACATGCAATTCACCAATACAGGAGCTTACGTTTGAATACAGCAGAAGTGGTTCAACTCTGCATCACCTGGATGCCTTAGCTCTTGCACCAGTGGGTCCAATTATGTCACTTAAATAAAGACACTTTCTATATAATTTTCAAACTCCATCTCTTTATTACACACAGCCACTTTCTTAGACACACCTCATTACACCATTTGTCTTCTGTGGCATTGCAACATTCTGCATTAGATTCTTCACAAACATTTCTTTATTCCTGATTCCTAAAACACTTCATTCGAGTCTTAAGACCGGTAGGGGTGAGTAGTTCGCTTCCCACTCCCTGTATAGTATAAAAGCACACTAACCCTACTTACACAGGTATGCTACAGTGGCCAGTATCCTACAACGCCCACAGCACATCCACTTACAGCAATCAGCTCACGAATTAGGCTCACAGTTTCATCCCGAGTCTTCAGACCGGTACCAGTGAGTACTTTGCTTCCCACTCCCGCTATACTCTAAACGCATACTAACACCACCTGCACACATATGCTACAACAGCCAGTATGCTACACCATCCAGAGCACATCAATTTACAGCACTCAGCTCACGGTTTAGGCGCACGGTTTCATCCCTGAGTTTAGAGGTAGCTCACCTCTGCACCATCTCACTTTAGACAAAACAGCACTTTCACACCGGTATGGGTGTATGTATGTATGTATGTATGTATTGGCATTTATATAGCGCACTACTTACTCGTAGGGTCCCAAGGCGCTTCGACCGCTGCGAAACCCTTCCTGGCTTCCCTGAGAGATGGTCCCTTAATGGGTATCTCCAGGGTGAGACCAGGCATCCCCGGCAGTCTGGTGGGGCCGTTAGTGAAGATGAGGCAAGCTAATGCCCAGAGTTGCCGAGTGTGATCGCTGATCAGAGTGGGCACCGAGGCGAGAGAATTATCGAGTTCACTGACCCTGGTCCAGAAACCTGCCGCGCTGGGAATCGAACCCTGGTCCCGGGCCGTCCTCTGCTCTCGGGTCTGCCGCCTCTAACTTCGCTTCTGCCAGGATGCTACAGAGCATAAGCTCACAGTTTAGGCACACGCTTTTATCGCCAAGTTCACCGGCCCCTCACCTCTGCACCATCTCACAGTGGGCAAAACAGCACTTTCACACCGGTAGGGGTAAATACTTTACTTCGGCCAGTATGCTACAGCGCCCAGAGCACATCAGTTTACAGCATCCTGCTCACGGTTTACACACACGCTTTCACGCCGGACTGTACCAGCACCTCACCTCAGCACCATCTCACAATGCGCCAAACAGCACTTTCACACCAGTAGTGGTGAATACTTCGCTTCGCACTCCCTCTATAGCACACCCTAATCACCCTACAAACCTCATAGCCCTGCTACCCTCCTCTTTCCCACTTTTTTCTCCTTTTTCCCCTTATTCGCTTCAACGGAATCACAAAATGGCAGCCAACACTTCCTAGATGCAACCGCTTGCACCGCTCGCAGCCAATCAGCAGCAAGCTCCTACTCGTAATGCCTCAGCCAATCAGATGGCAGAATTCCCAAATATCGATATCTGTAAATTTCGATATTTCTCATAAACGACTGAACTGATTTACACCAAATAACCAAAAGTGTGCTTTCTAGACCAAGACCCTTCTCCCTGCCAAATTTGGGGTAATTCCGTTCACCCGTTCGAACTGTAGCCTTGTCTAAAGTTTCCTATGGAAATTAACATGAAGAAAACAAGTTTTGGGACCCCCCTTTTTTCTCAGCCCCCCCTTGACGAATCACCCCCAAACTTTCAACATAGGAGCTGATATCAACAAAGAATTAGTTTATATATACATAAGTACTCGCAGCTCTGCTTTTCGTGCAGTTGAAGGCATTCGTCGAAACGCGTCAACCGTCCTTTCATGTTTTGCACTAATGGTGTTGAAAGAATAAAAGTACCTCAAAGGAAATAATTGTGGACTCCCTCTGTGCCATGGATACTCTGGTGGGGATCGTGCAGAGTTTGTTGAAAAAAAAAATATAAAGTTATTGGGAAAACAAAAAATGCAATTCCTATGGAAGCTAGGTCCTAACTATAACTACCTACTGCAAAATACCTTCTCCGCTATGGCAGAAAAATTCTCGAATATTCTTGCATGCTGCAAATAAAGTTTTAATGGCTCCAAACTAGGCGGTTCAGCTTTTGCCTTGCTCACACTCATGAGCTCAGTGAGTTACTCCTTTTGCTGCAGAGATCCTTGTGTTACCTCCTGGTCACAAGTTACAGTGCTTGAAATGTAAAGAGTTATCAACAGACTTCAAGGAGCTACATGCAAAGTGCAAGGTATAACTGTTTAGAACATTGGTGTTCGCAAACATTTGCCCAGGTGTCACAAAGTACGGTCTGCGGTGTGACCGAGGGTCACACTGATGCCAGCAGGATTGCGGTAGGGGGTCTTGGTGGGTCAGGAATTGTGTAAGAAGGTCTAAAAACATGTTAAATAAACAGGCAAGCATTTATTTGCAGGTTGATAAATGCTTGACTGTTTATTTAACATTTTTCCCTAAATATTAGTGCGCAGTAACTGAACAGCCGCTTGTGCTACTGTTCACCGGGGGGGGGGGGGGGGTCGCATGTAAAGGTCAAGAGGGCCACAAGCGGCCCCCGGGCCATACATTGAGTATCACTGGTTTAGAACTTCCTTGTCCGTTTCTCAATCTTTTATAATTTTAAGGTTGCTCAAAGAGGGTCTTTTGGGTAGTAATAAGTAGTTATTAGTAAGTGCTATGTAGTTTATATAATTAGTGTTATTACACACATAGATAGACGCGTCTGCCACTCTTACACATGGTGTATATCTCTTGTATTCAGGGTTTCAACTACTCAAACACTTGCCTCCAAATAGTTTGTATATGAAGCATTTGTGAAAAGACAAGCTGAGAATCTTTGTTTCCTCAGTGGTCTAGGTATGGAGGTGTTAGGCTCCAGCTCGCTCCAAGCCAGGTGGATATTGAAATAAAAAAGAGTACTGATGGCCCTTTAATTGAGGCACGTGTGCTGGGTCCATCCTGGTCTGACTATGAGACCTCCTTCACCCCCTGCTGCTTGCTGCTCTGAAGATAAAGCACACACAGTGTCGGTGCCTCTGAATGTGTCCTGTGTCAAAAATTGCACAAGGACACAGTGACACAGGCAGCACATTTCTGTGGGGCTGGCCCAGATACCAGATTCAGCTCTCTCATAGCTGCCAGCCCCCCCCCCCTATTCTAGCCCTGGCTTTGTCTATTCACCTTGTCGAACATGGATCGGAAGTCAACAAAACAACAACAAAGTAACTGTGTTTGTTATTCATGGGTCTCTAAGTCCCTGTTAAAAGAGCACAGTTTACAGTGTTATATCTCTGTAGATGTTCAAAAACAGTGGCAGCTGGTCATTTTAGCAGGGAGAGGGGCAGGGTGGCACACACATAGACCTCACTCACACCCATTCATTCACACACATTCACACACCTTCACAACACTCATGTAGGAAAGTAGGATCCTTCTAGCATGGTTACCCCCACTTTTTGCCTGGTGTCAGTGTGTTTTTGACTTAGTCTGCTGGGGTCCTGCTAATAGGGACCCCTGCATCTGTGCTTTCTCCCCTAAATTGGACATGGTAAGTACTTTTGTACCTCCACAATTGGCTACTGGTGCATCTTTGTAAGTCCCTAGTATATAGTACCGAGGTACCCAGGGCTTAGGTTCACCAGGGGTCTCTCCTGGGGTGCCGCATGTTTTGTGCCAGCCATAGGAGTCCACTTAAACACAGACTACAAGCCTGCCATTGCAACCTGTGTAAGTTGGTGCTTGCACCTCTCATGACAGATATATGTTTCCTTATATCTGAGGTCACTGCATTGTCACCCCTATGGCAGGCCCTTCAGTCCTGTGGACAGGGTGCTTGATTACCACCTTGAGGGTGCCCCTAGATGAAAAGGACACCCCTACAAACCCCAGAGTCGATACTACAGGCTTGTAAGTGTGGTGAGTAATTTTAAGACATATAGTGTACATCAGTCATTACGAGATGTCTTACTATATAATGATTGAGCCGAACCTGGTCATGTTTGGTATCAAGCATGTTAAAATCACACCCCAACATCGATTCCGGTGTTGGAGGTATGACCCCATATAGTGAGAGGCTCCTTAGAGGAGCCCCCAGTGCTCCTGATACCATCCTTTCAGAGTCAGCCAGCAGGCTAGGGCTGCTGGCAACCACGGACACGATTCGGCCCTCCTGCTGCTGAGTTGAGCTCGAGCACGGGAAGGTAGAACAATAGGTTTCCTGTCCTGTCACATGGAGGTGTGACCACCTCCCAGACAGGATTTAGTGTATTGGGCTGGGGTGGGGGCGCTTTGTAGTGCCACCAGACTGCTTTGAAGGGCACATTTGGTGCCCTTCTTGCATACTCCATTTTAAGCCAGTCCAGGAGCCCTTTATTCCCTATCTGATACGAAACTGGACAAAGTAGGAAAGAGGGAGATTTTTTTTTTAAACTTTGTAGTTTGCTTTACCAATTGACTTGCTTGGAAGTGCTTTAAAATCGTGAGTCTCCTGCATGAATATGGGGACGTTGGTCTTGTGACTCGCTTTCGAGAGACGCTGAGCTCCTCATTCGAGGAGCCTGGGCTCCTAACACCACTAAGCGGTATAGATCAGCATGGAACAGATGGGTTCGTTGGTGTGTGGGAAAACACCTGGATCCCATGGGCTCCTCTGTCACCGACGTGATTAACTTCCTCGCTGATCTTTTCAAAAAGAAATTGGCGTACAGCACCATTAATTCTTTCAGGTTGGCGATTTCTGCTGGACATGCCCTCGTTGATGGCTCTCCGGTTGGTGAGCACCCTTGGGTTTGTAAACTCCTTAAAGGTATTCGCCTTTCGCGCCCCCCAGAACCTCGTTATTCAGGTTTGTGGGATGTTAATGTGGTCTTAAATTTTCTAAAGTCCTGGCAGGACAATCAATACCTTTCCCGCAAGGAGCTTTCGGCCAAATTAGCGATTCTCCTCTGCTTGATCTCATGTAAACGTGCTTCAGATGTTCGTGCACTGGACGTTTCAGCCAGGGTTTTTACCCCAGAAGGGGTTACTTTTACTGTTTCAAGAAGAACTAAATGTAATAGCAGGTCAGTATCTTACCCGGCTTTCCCAGATTCGCCAAAGCTCTGTGTTGTTCGTTGCCTTAAGACATATGAGGATGTTACTCTTGAGCTCCGCCCTCCGGGCGAGAGACAATTACTTATTGCGGTTAAGAAGCCGTTCAAGGCAGTTTCCTCTCCCACCATTGCCAGATGGGTCAGGTGGATAATGTCTGAAGCTGGAATTAGCGTCACTGACTTTGGGGCTCATTCCACTAGAGGTGCAATGGCTTCCAAGGCTATTCAGGTAGGTGGACGCCTGGAGGATATCATGAATGCAGCGGATTGGTCCTCAGATTCGACTTTCAAAAAGTTCTACTTTAAGCCAATCCATGAGGCTGCTTCGTTGGTGGTGAGTAGGCTTTGAACAAGCAAAATCCTCGCCTCCGCTTCCTGACATAGAATGAGAAATTTCCTAGTTACCACAAAGGAATATTAAGGAGGCGTAACATCCTCATATGTCTTAAGGCAACGAACAACACAGAGCTTTGGCGAATCTGGGAAAGCCGGGTAAGATACTGACCTGGTATTACATTTAGTTCTTCTTGAAACAGTAAAAGTAACCCCTTCTGGGGTAAAAACCCTGGCTGAAACGTCCAGTGCACGAACATCTGAAGCACGTTTACATGAGATCAAGCAGAGGAGAATCGCTAATTTGGCCGAAAGCTCCTTGCGGGAAAGGTATTGATTGTCCTGCCAGGACTTTAGAAAATTTAAGACCACATTAACATCCCACAAACCTGAATAACGAGGTTCTGGGGGGCGCGAAAGGCGAATACCTTTAAGGAGTTTACAAACCCAAGGGTGCTCACCAACCGGAGAGCCATCAACGAGGGCATGTCCAGCAGAAATCGCCGACCTGAAAGAATTAATGGTGCTGTACGCCAATTTCTTTTTGAAAAGATCAGCGAGGAAGTTAATCACGTCGGTGACAGAGGAGCCCATGGAATCCAGGTGTTTTCCCACACACCAACGAACCCATCTGTTCCATGCTGATCTATACCGCTTAGTGGTGTTAGGAGCCCAGGCTCCTCGAATGAGGAGCTCAGCGTCTCTCGAAAGCGAGTCACAAGACCAACGTCCCCTGAAATCCTCCATGCCATGAGACGTAGATGGCCCTGGAGAACCAGCGGATGCGGGTGACCCAATGGATCCGTCAGAATATGGTCGAACGACGGAAGCCGAAGAGGCTTGTCCCAGGATAGTTCCAAAAGAGAAGGGAACCAGCATTGAGCTCTCCAGATTGGCGTGATCAGAATCAGAGAAGCTCTCTGCCTGCGGACTTGAGCCGCCACCCTTTGAATGAAAAGGAAGGGGGGAAACGCATAAGCTGGAAACAGGGACCAGTCCTGTAGGAAGGCATCCACTGCTTCCGCCCCCGGATCCGGTTTCCAGCTGTAGAACCGGGGAAGCTGGGCGTTCCATCTGGACGCAAATAAGTCCATTATTGGAAGACCCCAAAGGTCCGAAATTCTCTGAAATACTGAAGGATCCAGTCTCCAGTCGCTGGCATCCCGGAAATTCCTGGATTGCCAATCCGCAACAGTGTTCAGATCGCCTGGGAGATACTCCGCCGTGACCGAGATCTGGCGAAGGAGGCAATAGTTCCAAAAGTCTTTCGCAAGGTCCGCTAGGACCTTGGAGTGCGTGCCTCCCAACCGATTGATGTACCTGCTTGCAGATTGACGGCGGATACATTCCTTGAACGCGAATGATTTGAACAGATTGATCCTTGTCGAACGCACCATTCATTGTGGCCCCCTCCGACATTTTTGCGAGGAGCGACCTTTAAGAAGAGAGCCTTGATAGCTACTCTAGATACGTCTAAAGATTGTTTCACTTAGACGTTCCGAAAATTTCCTTGTGACCCCCTTGCAAGAGAGCACAAGATTCGACCAATGAAGAGATAAAGCTTTAATAAGCGAACCTTTACGTCATTAAATAGATACAACGTTGTCTCTGCTCTACATAGCGCCTCTCTCCAAACATACGGAGCAAAGCTATCGATTTAAGGGAGTTACAATATTTACTATCTACTGTCCTGATGATGGTCTTGAAGAGTTGCCCATAAAGACCGAAACGTCGACTCTCAGCTTTATCCAAAAGAAAATTCTGCTAATCTTTATTTTGGATAGGCGGCTAACAGGCTTTACAGAGATTTTGATTTGCTTTCAGACATCTATCCTGTATTCCTGTTTTGCATACTTTCTTTTGCATTGTATATTTCCCTTTGTGATCTAATTTTGATAAAATTCACTTTTTTTGCCTATACACATGTCTATTTGTTTTTGTCTCATTGTTAAGTATTGTCATGTTTAATCAGTTATAAGTGTATGAATGTTCTTTTTAAATCAACTGGAATTAATTTTGTTCAGGACAATTAAGTTACCTGCATTCGACTCAGTTCCATAATTAAGCCAATTTGACTAAAGACAACAAACTCCTTTGGAGGCAACTTTACCCATTCTATTATATCTTTACCCAAGCCCCCAAAGGTTTACTGGGTTGCTCACTCCATTTACTACTATCACTTGACATGGAGCCTCTTGGCGGGTTCATGAAAGTAGATTGACTCTTTTAAAAAAGGTCAGTGCAGCTTGTCTGTGTGCAAACTCTCAGCATTTTTCCACATCACAAGCATGAAAAAACACTGAGAACAGGACACCCTGCCCGACCTTCGCACCTTACCTGGGATGCACAACATTGTGATAGGTGCTCGAAGTCTGTGGGAGACCACAGGATGCCACGAGAGCAGGGGGTACTTTGTAAAGAATAAGGGCCAGAGATATCAAAGGGGTTTACCCATTCTGTGTCTATGGGAAAATGTGTTTGTACAT
This sequence comes from Lissotriton vulgaris, assembly GCF_964263255.1. Lineage (NCBI taxonomy): Eukaryota > Metazoa > Chordata > Amphibia > Caudata > Salamandridae > Lissotriton > Lissotriton vulgaris. The sequence goes on from NC_141698.1 coordinate 1,104,148,047, forward strand.
ATGGCCCTGAGTGCCGGAGCCCAGACGCGCTCAGAGGCCCACAGCTGACGCAAAGAAAAGGGTCCAGGTCGCCAAATACCAAGGTAACGTTGTCTTGATTCCACCTCATGCCTCTTTAATCCACCGCCAGACACTCCCTGACCCTTGACCTCACTCTTGCAGATATTCTCTCCTTCTTTCTTTGTAACAGTTTTTCTGTCTTCCAGTTCCTCCTTCTCTCCGCTTTTTCTGTTGTTTTCTCTCTTCATTTGTAACAAAGTCTATTAAGGAAAAATACGTGCGGGTTTCCAAACATGAGTACCGTTGAGCCCCACCTCAAATTAAGCACTGCAGGACAGGGAGTATAAAGATATGCTTAGAATTAGCACAAGGCGCGGAAATCAATGTAGGTTTTACAATCCTAGACTTTCCTTTTACAAGCTATTCTTCTCAAGTGTGTTAGTCCAATGGATTCAGTTAAAGTGAACCGAGACTGCAACTCCCAGAATTCCCTGATTTGTTAAAGGAAAGCCCACGGCTGTGTACTCTGCATCCTAGAGAGATAGATTGACATGGTAACCCTGGACATGTGGTAGTCAAATCTCAAGGGGAAAAGGAGCTGATAGGCAAATTCAAAAGAGGGCTGTAATAATTGTCAAGAACATAACAAATAAGTATTCTTCTGCGGGAGCAATGCAGCATTACGCTCACTGAAGGCACCCCTACAAGATGTCACAAGATGGCGCCAGAGTGCAACAAGTGATGGCTAAAAGGGGACTTAAAGTTAAGACAAGGTGCAGAGCGCAGTGCCCAAGCGCCACAGGCAGTGTGCCACAGCAGTCCAACTGGAGTCACCTGGTCAAGAATGAGGTAGAAAAACTGCCCTTGTCTTACAAATACCCTATCTGCCTGCCCTCAGTGCCTCCTGGGTGACCCCGTGCTCTGGTGTTCATGTGAGGTGAGAGGGGGTTCTGGAGCTCCCTGTGGTGTAGATGTGTGTGGGGGCTCAGATGGACAGCCCCCACCTCAGGCTCTCCCTTCCCCTACAGTAGCTGCGCCTGATGAAAGCGCCTCCTGTGCCTTTGATTGTCCGAAGCACCAGCTGAGGAGGGAGGAGTGCACAGGAGCCTTTCCCCATGCTGACTTTATAAAGCCTCAAGGAATAGAGTGTGGGCCTCCTGTACTGTTAGACCCTGCAGTTCCCTCTGTTTCTCAGTGAGGCTTTCTACACTCGGTTTCCCTCACCCTCCTGGACTATTCTAGGCCTTGAGGGGGTTTCCAGTGAAGTGGTTGAAGGTTTGAGGGTGTCTTCCCGTAAATCTCTTAAATCCTGTTTACCTGATTACTCGGTTCTCTGTGCTTCTGTTAGAGTTCGGTTTGCAGATGTTTGTGGTCACTGCAGGTGTTGAGGTTTCGTGCCCCCCCCCATGTGGTTGTGCTGTAGTTAGTGCTGCAGCTGGTCCCTTTCTTCAAGATGTTTGTGGTGCTGCTGCAGCTCTGAGTTCTGACTCCATTCTTTCAGTCAGAGGGGCTCAGGTGGCCCTTTGTCTTCCTCCTGTTGAGGGTGAGTTCTTGTTTTCTTCTGCTGTCGGTTCCTCACTTGTCCTTGGGTGGGGCTTTCTGCTGGATCTTTGATACATTGTGCCCAGTGCTTTCTGTTCTGGGTGTTTTGTTGCAGCCAGTACGCTGCTCCGAAGATCTGGAACTCTCTTCCACCGGAAGTACGCAGAATCTCCTCCACGGCTGCTTTCAAACTGGAAGCCAAAAGATTCCTAATGAACAAGCTCTTACCTTCAATGGGTTATGATCATCCGCTCAAAGTCTCTGATCCTACAACCGTTAGACCTTCATTGATGCCACTCTTCTTCCCTCGTCGTTTCCCCCTTCGTAGCCCGATATGTATTAGTTGTTGTAGTTTTCTCCTTTAACCCCTTTGTACTGTAATTATTCATGTGTATTGTGCTTTTTTATGTCAATATTGCATTTATTACCTTCCTTCCATCCTTTTGTAAAGCGCTCTGATATACTTCGGGATCTTGTTCACGCTATATAAAACTTTATAAATCCATAACGTTTGTTGGTGGTGGCCTCGGCTCTCACACCGCTGCGTAGTTTTGTGCCTTTGGGGACTTGTCCCAGTGAGTTTCTTCTTGTTTGGCCATGAAGTTCTAGCGCCTGGATACCCTCATGGGTGACAAGTAGCGCTCTACAAATCTAATGATTGATTGATTGATTGATAGTTCCAAGGCTTTGCATAGATAGTAATTTCCCTCAGGACTGTTTGTTTTGGGGTGAGTGCTGCTTCTGTATTCGCAGGTGGTTCTTCCGACAGTGATGTTGTTTTCCAGGAGTCGCTTCTTTCCCTTCGGGTATTTTAGATGCGCCAGTTGAGTACTTGTAGTCATTATTTATCATTGTATGTATTTTATCTATTTTATATATCTTATGGCTTAGAAATCATATCATGCTTTTACAGTATAATTTCATAATACTCTTTTTACTGGGCGCACTTTACTTCATAGCAAGTATTACGATTGTAGCAATTAACTTCTCTTGCATGAGAAAGAAGACTGCTCAATAAATAACCTTTTTATTAAAAACGCCCGTCTCTCTATTTCTCTGCAAAAACCCTGGTGAAACGAAGCACGCACGATTGACTGAGTGAAATAGACATCTATTGTTTCCGCGACTCTGAAGATATATTTCTTATTCTTGGGGAACAAAGTTGTCTTGTTATATGGTTGTCAGAAACTAATCCCTTCTTGTTTATTCGAGAAAGTTTCTAGTGACCTCTGAGCTAGCTGGCATTCACAATTAAGTCTAATATACTCAATAGAGACCTAGTCGACTTCAGTCCTACGTCTGAACTATCGTTTATGTTATTCCAATGCGCAGAGCCTATTGGGAATATTGGAACTACACTACATGGCGCCCAACGTTTGGTAAGGCGATAATTTAACGCTAGATACTAGAGTAACTCAGTTGTGCTTTTCACACAGACCCCTTTTTCCTTAAAAAGTCCAAATAGTCGTCTGGGTGGGTAAAAGGTTAGTATCCGCCAGAACTAAATAGGACGAGAATCCTATGTATTAGTTTTTGGTTTATTCAATGTTGAAGGATACAGTGTTCCATAATATTGTGCACCTAATCTTTGTTTCCTTGAAACTTGCTCTGCAATCTTTCTGTCAGCGAAATGTCGGAAAGTGAAGAGGAAAGGGAGAGAGCTAGAATAGCAACTGAACTATTAGCAGAGGACACAAGTCTTCAGCAAAACAACCCGGATGCAGTAATCATCCCGGTAAATGTAAGAAAGAGTGTAACTTACAAACTAATAAATAATGGAGTATCATCGAGTGGTGGTACAGTCATATTTGTGGTAATGGCACGTGAGTATCGGCAGACAGAGGTATTCTATTCATGGATAGCTTTTCCAGCAGCAAATGCTGTAACACACGAGTTCCACTACTACAAAGCAGAGGAACCTCCAGCGGAATACGTTCCTTTCGAGGACGTTGAAATTCCACTAACTTACCAGGAGCATCAGCTCTGGTTTAATGGCGCCCTAAAACATCAAAATCACATTACCAGGTTCGGTCCACTAGGTAGACCAGGAGCAACATGGCCGGTTCTAGCCAGCTATACACCACATCCTGACATTGAAGAAATGTCAGACGGAGAACTGTTAGTTCAACTAAAACAATTATTTAAAATACATAGACAGTTAGTCCAATATGTCATGGGGACTTTAACAGTCCAACCAGCAGTAACAATTCCACAGCAAACCCCTCACCAGGGGAATACAAACAAAATTACACCACAGACTATACAATCAGTCATTGGTAAATTACCCGCAAAACGGGAACAAATTCCGTTCTGGTTGGCTCAAAAGATTACTCAAATAGAGGCAGTATTCCCTGATAGTACACCTCATGAAAAACACAGAATTCTGACAATCTGTTTACCAATGGGGATCGCACCACATGTGGAAGACTGTGACACTTGGGGAACAGTCTTTGCTTCAATCTACACAAAAACACATGGTGTTCCGTCTATGGCGGTTATACCAGACGTACTAAGACAGATTCAAAATGAATACGGTCCAGAACCTGCTTTAAATCTAGGTATGAAATTACTGAAAGATTTTAAACAAGTCTCAGCTATACTACTAGCCAACATAAAAGGAGAAGCAGCATCAGTGGCGATCCTCCAAAAATTAAAAGAAACAGATATAGCAGAACAACCTTTTGAACTTGCCAGAATAATTGAAAAATCCTATGAAGAATTGAATTGAATTGAATTGAATTGAATTGAATTTGAATTTGTAGAGCGCGAATTACTGCCCTGAGGCGTCCAAGCGCTAGTAATAACCAAAACCTACCGGAGACAGAGAAGGGGGATGAAGTTAATAAGGTGAGTTAAAAAGGAAGGTTTTGAGCTGTTTGCGAAATGAGGTGAGATTCGAGTTGGCTCTGAGGTGAAGTGGAAGGGCATTCCACGTCCTTGAGGCATTGTAGGCGAAGGACCTGCCACCGGACCTAGATCTTTTTATTCTAGGAGTCACTGCTAGAAAGGTCTGGCTGGAGCGAAGACTTCTGTTGGGCGTGTAGTGAGTGACTAGGTTGCGAGTAATACTCGGACCAGTGTCCCAGAAGGCTTGATGGGCAATGCACATTGCTTTAAAAAGAATTCTTTGGCGGACTGGTAGCCAATGGAGGCTAGCCAATCCAGCCTTCACTGAATGTCTGCGAGGGATCTCCAACAGTAAGCGGGCTGCGCAGTTCTGCACTATCTGCAGCCTGCGCAGAGTGTAGTCTGGGGCGCCGAGATAGAGCACATTGTTAAAATCAAGGTGTGATTGTATAAGCCCTTGTATAGCCACCTGTTTGGCTTCCATGGGAAGGAGAGGGAAGATTTTCTTTAGCATCATCATGATGCCAAAGCAGGTGGCTGACAGTTTCATGGCTTGCGTATTGAACGATAAGGATCAATCCGGCCAGACTCCGAAGCTTTTGATATTGTCTTTGGGAGTTGGTGGAAGACCCAGACACGGGGGCCATCGGGCATCGGGGAGGCAAAGATCTGGGGGGCCTAGGAGCATCAGCTCCGTTTTGTCCCCGTTCAACTTGAGGGATGAAGAGGACATCCAAGTCTTCACCTCTTCTAGGCACTCTCTGAGCCCGTCAGACGCCGGTAGGTTGTCATCCTGCGTCAGTGAGACCACCAGCTGCGTGTCGTCCGCATACGAGATGATATTAATCCCGAAAGGACGGACGACCTCAGCCAGTGGCCTCATGTATAGATTGAAGAGGGCGGGGCTCAGAGAGGAACCCTGGGGGACTCCACACTTCAAAGGTCTGCTGGAGGAGACGGACTCACCCTCAAAGACTCTAAAGGATCTATCCTCTAGAAAGGACTTGAACCACGACCAGGCTTTGTCCTTAATCCCGGCACAGGACATACGGTACAGCAGAGTGTCATGACTGACCGTATCGAACGCTGCGCTTAGGTTGAGGAGGATCACTGCTACTGATCCTCCTTGATCCAGGATCATTCTAGCTTCCTCGGTGACCATGAGGAGGGCGGTCTTGGTCCCATGTTTCGGTCTAAAGCCTGTCTGTGTGGAGTCTAGTAAGTGAAAACTTTCCAAGAAATTTACTAGATGATTATTTACATGTTTTTCTAAGATCTTGCTCACCCAGGGGAGCAGGGAGATGGGTCGATAGTTGCCCAGGTCAGTTGGGTCTAGATTAGGCTTTTTTAGTAGAGCTCTGACCTTGGCCTGCTTCCATATGACCGGAACCATGCAAGAGGTGATTGATGCATTTAGTACCTCCTTAATTATAGGCAAGGTGACCTGGGAGGCGGCCATTATTATGTCTGGCGGGGCTGGGTCGTCAAGAGACCCGGAATTGCCTCTCTTCGCTAAGGATTTAAGGGTTGTAAGGTCCAGTAGAGGGAAGCGAGTCAAAGTGGATTGCGGAAGTAGGGGGGGGGTATAGTACTGGGGATTTATTGGGTTGGATAGAGGAGGTGATGTTTTTAATGGGGGGGAAAGGCTGAGTAGATGGTGTTTACTTTTTGGTAGAAGAATTCAGCAACACTATTACAGTGAGTGGTGGACTTTTCGACCTGCACGGCGGGGGGAGGCTTCATTAACTGTTTTACGATGTGAAAAATCTCCTTTGGTTTCGATTTGGCCGTCACTATTCTATCGGAGAAGTATGTGGCCTGGGCTGTTCTGATTTGCGTTTTGTATTCGCTGATGGATTCACGATAGTGGGTTTTATTATCCGCCGCGTAATCTGAGCGCCAACGTCTTTCCAATCTTCTGCACATACGTTTCATGTCTCTGAGAGAGTCCGTGTACCAGGGGGCGGTTTTGTGAGGGCGTTTCAACGTAATCTTCCTTACTGGGAGAGTTGTGTCTAGGGTTTGTGTGATCCAATTGACGTAGGCTTGGTTGGCTAGGCCAGGGTCCTCGTGATCACAGGGTAGAATACTAGCAAGTTTGGTAGCCCAGTTTTCCACCGCAAGGCGGGACCAGGCTCGCATGAGCTTGGTAGTGGGTACAGTCGAAGGAGGTTTAACCGTGGTCCAGCTGATGGGGACCAAAAAATGGTCTGTCCATGGCAGGGGAATAGATGGGGCGACTAGGAGATCAGGGCAATTGCTGAAAACAGGGTCCAGCAGGTGACCCTTAACGTGGGTGGGGGTTGTAACACGTTGGGTAAGTTGCAGGGCTGCTAGATTGTCTGCTAAGGTAACAGCAGTGTGATCCAGTGAGGAGTCAAAGTGCAAGTTGAGATCTCCGAGCAGAGTAAAGTTGGACATGGTACTGACTCGTTTGGCCACACATAATGGCAGATTACCGTGGAACTGCTTCGAGGGGCCAGGGGGGCGGTAGACAAGAGTGCCTGAAAAGCAACTGTTAGGTGAGAGTTCGATGTAGAAGGCAAGACTCTCACAGTCCGGGATGGTTTCCGGGGCAACTCTACAGTGATACTGTTGTTTGTAAATAATAGCCAGACCTCCTCCTCTCCCTTTGGGTCGGTCTAGCCGACTGATTTGGAAGCCTGACGGGAGAGCGTCTACAACCGCAAGGTCGGACTCGGATGTCAGCCAAGTTTCCGTCAAAAACAGTATGTCTGGATTATGTTCCTCTATTAATAGTGCTATTTCGGCGCTGTGCTTCGGCAGGGAGCGACAGTTCAGTAGGAACATGCGAAAATCATAAGTGAGTTCCAAGCTGGGTTTGATGTTAAGGGGTCTATGGCATTTAGGACATACATGTGACATGGCGTCGGCGTGATAAGTATGCCGAGAACAGATGTTAGCGGAGGGCCTAAGGCTGTGGAGGATTTCGGCACTATAGTATCTGTGCTCTGCAGCTTGGAATATAGGGGGGGTGGCGCATTCGTTGCGCCCGCTGCGCTCGTCCGCTGCGCTTCCTGTACATGCACATCTTTATAGACCGGGAATCCTAGAGGGGGCGTAGCCTCGGAGTGGGCGTGTCCTACTCCGGGCGAGGAGAATGGCGTTGCAAAAGCGGCAATTTCGGCCTTACAAGCGCTCGTTTGGGCGGAAGGACAGGTGCCTGCACACAGCAGTCGTGTGACAGGTACAGGGGTGAGTGCTTTAAAAATTTACTATTTTCAGTTAAAACAATCAGGAATTAGGGAAAGATAGTTTGGGTGGGAAACCACTAAAACCAGAACGAACAGAAAATCCTCAAAAAACTTTCATTAAAAATAGTTTAATTACTCCTAAAAAGAAATGGGAAACTACCAGACGGACTCTTCCTAAAGAGAAACAGTTTCAGTCCAGAGGAAGGTCTCCCCAACGGAGAGATAGATCTCCAGAATGGGGGGTAGGTCTCCAAAACCGGAGCCCTCTGAGAAAAGATATAACCTCAGAAATAAGGATAATTTGAAAAAACCTGACAGATATCAAGATAAAGAAACACGTCCCTCTCGATCTTTTCAGACTTCCTCGCAGAAATCGGAAAGAAGAGGACGGTCAGAACATAAAGAAGAGCGTGTCAAGTCCAAAGACAAGGAACCCGCTCACCAAAGTAAAAAATCTTAATTTGCCAAAAAGAAGGTAGCAAGCATAAAGATAAAACATGCCGAGGATCCTGAGGACACAACTCAAGAACGGAGAGTGGGCCCAAACAATGCTAGACAGCGCAGCAGAAGTGACCATAGCTCGCAAGATCCTGATGAATCTTCTGGAGACAGTGGACACGAATGAGTACATTCGGGTGGAAACTGCAGACACCAGAGTTAGTGTACCCCATAAATTATATGAAATCACATTGCGTATAGAAGGGGACATAACTAGGAAAATAAGAACTCTCTTTTGGGAGAAGCTATCTAAATGCTATGATATTCTTCTAACTGAGAAAGACTGGCCACCAGAATTTGTTAGGGAGTGCCCACAAGCCAAAGAAATGATTATGCCTGCCTTATCAAATCATATTCCAATTCATAAAAAATACACATATGCACGAAAATGGGCAGAGGTCCAAGCCCCTGCATTATATAAAAATCATGTAGGATGGGATGAGGAATCCTTTCACCATAAAATCCAGTTAAAAAATCAACCTACTGCACAAAGGCAGTATCCTGTTAAGCAAGAAGCTAAAAAACAAGTCAGGGAGATCTTAGAGCAACTTGAGTACCAGGGGGTGATTGAAACATGCACCTCACAAATGAACAATCCTTTGTTTCCTGTCTCCAAACCAGACAATTCATATCGTCTAGTATTGGACTACAGACACTTAAACTCTTGTTGCAAAACATTTGCAGTACAAAATTCACACAGAGCAGCACTGATGAATGACATTGTGCGCAAAAAATATGAAAACGACATTAGATATTTCAAATGGTTTCTTCTTTCAAAACATTGCACCAGAAAGCAGGTATTTGACCGCTTTCTCAAGTATGGAGGCCCAGATGCAATTTTGCCGTCTCCCCCAGGGATTCAAGAATAGCCCAGGATTATTTTCAGCCAGAGTAACAGAGTTACTACAAATGTATGATGATGAGGCATTATTTTATGTCGATGACATCTATCTAACAGACGATGATTCGGACAGGCACTTGAAAAGAGTAAACACCATTATACTTGGGTTCGCATCTGAAGGGTACAAATTCAACTTTAAAAAATCACGGATTGCCCACCTCACTGTCCTATTTCTAGGATATGAGTTATCAAGTGAAGGGAAAAGCCTGGCAGCCAATTTTTTAGAGAAATGTGCGCTGCTCCAAGCACCAAAAACGCTGAAAAACTTACAATCAATTCTAGGTTTCCTGAATTTTGGAAGAACTTACGTTCTGAATTACGCAGAGAGGGTTTAAACCTCTCTACGAATTAATAAAACCTGATTTCAAACCAACTAATTGGACTCAGAAACACACAGAAATTTTACGTTCAATACAAACAGACATGTTAGCTAAAACAAAGCTACAAACACACGTAAATGTATGCAACCTTGTAATCCGAGTCATCCCAGGAAGATGCGGATTCACGTACCTGACCTATAACGAAGGTGAAACGGTACCAATATCTTACAAATCACACTTGTACACACAAGCTGAAATAAAATTCACTTCAACTGAGAAAATTCTGACAGTGGTTCAAACTGCTATAGCAAAAGAAAGAGCCCTCGCACAGGGAAAACGCATATCAGTCGTAACACCTGTACCTGCCCCAGAGGCAGTAATCAGAGCGAGCATTCCAAATGCTAAAGCTTTTCATCCAAGATGGATAAACTGGGTTAATTCTCTTGCTGCAACAGACGTTGAATACGTTTTTGACCCTAGCTTGAAAACACAAGAATTTCTCCAATATGAGTACGAATGTCCTCTGCCGACCAAAATTCTGCCTCTTGAACATTACGGCTGTATAATATATACAGACGGATCAGCACAGCCCGCAATTGGGGGTAAACAAGCATATAGTGCTGCGTGCGCGATTGTTAAAGGTCGCTGGCGCAAAGGTAAATTCCGGCCTATGGTCACAAAAACTCAATCACTTGGAGACTGTACAGCTCAGAGAGATGAACTACAGGCTTTCAGGATGGCGCTTGAGAATACCGATCGCGAATTACATACACTAATAGTGTGCGATTCGTATTACAGCGTCCGATTTTACAATGAATACTTGCAGAACTGGGTTCAAAACGGTTTCAAAGATGCGAAAGGTGGCACAATAAAGCATAAAATGCTTTGGGAACAAGTAGTTCTTTTACAGAAAGAACTACAAAAGACTCACGTGATCCATACACTGAGTCATCAACGTGATGGCGTTCACGTTGCAGGGAATTAATTGGCTGATGAAGCCGCAAAGGCAGCCGTCCACACGGCTTCCGTAGCTGCAATCACTCGTTCAAAAACGAAAATAGACAGCAAAATAATGCAAGCTGTCACTGCTTCAGTAAAAAACAGTGGTAAGACACTCCCGGAAGGCTTTCCAGTATAGTACTCATATAAAACTGATGCAAACAATGTTCCTTTTGCTAAAATCCCTGGAGTGGGGGATAGGGCAATCCCAAAAATGGAACCGGTCCCAGGATGCTTGTTTCCGGTCCAGGGAAGACATGGCTTGGCAGTTCGGGCTGGACTGTTCCCATGAAGCACAGGGTCAGACTGATTTGCATATGGCCATGTCTGAACTGGGGTGGCTGAGTGACTAAAGAATGGTGATGGATTAAACCCAGATCAGTTGACTGGGGGTGAGTGTTTAATTTGCTCAAACGCTCCGTCCATCATCCCCTTTGTGTCGCTTTGTTCGCCCTAAGAGTGGCAAGGTATGCTCAGACGTGAGTCCCTTGGTCACTTGGCCACTGGATTCAAGATAGCCTGGCTGATGAGGATTATGAACCCGAAACCGGTCCCAGGATGCTTGTTTCCGGTCCAGGGAAGACATGGCTTGGCAGTTCGGGCTGGACTGTTCCCATGAGGCACAGGGTCAGACTGATTTGCATATGGCCATGTCCGAACTGGGGTGGCTGAGTGAGCTAAAGAATGGTGATGGATTAAATCCAGATCAGTTGACTGGGGGTGAGTGTTTGATTTGCTCAAACGCTCAGTCCATCATCTCCTTTTGTACCGCTTTGTTCGCCCTAAGTGTGGCAGGGTATGCTCAGACGTGAGTCCCTTGTTCACTTGGCCACTGGATTCAAGATAGCCTGGCTGATGAGGATTATGAATCCGAAACCGGTCCCAGGATGCTTGTTTCCGGTCCAGGGAAGACATGGCTTGGCAGTTCGGGCTAGACTGTTCCCATGAGGCACAGGGTCAGACTGATTTGCATATGGCCATGTCTGAACTGGGGTGGCTGAGTGAGCTAAAGAAGGGTGATGGATTAAACCCAGATCAGTTGACTGGGGGTGAGTGTTTGATTTGCTCAAACGCTCCGTCCATCATCCCCTTTTGTATTGCTTTGTTCGTCCTAAGTGTGGCAGGGTATGCTCAGACGTGAGTCCCTTGCTCACTTGACCACTGGATTCAAGATAGCCTGGCTGATGAGGATTATGAATCCGAAACCGGTCCCAGGATGCTTGTTTCCGGTCCAGGGAAGACATGGCTTGGCAGTTCGGGCTGGACTGTTCCCATGAGGCACAGGGACAGACTGATTTGCATATGGGCATGTCTGAACTGGGGTGGCTGAGTGAGCTAAAGAACGGTGATGGATTAAACCCAGATCAGATGACTGGGGGTGAATGTTTGATTTGCTCAAACGCTCCGTCCATCACCCCCTTTTGTAGGACTAATCTTAGCAGCGCACGAAGGGCTCGCCTCTGCACACGCAGGTGTTTCCGCCACTGTATCTTTATTAAAACAGAGATATTGGTGGCCGCACATGAGGAAACAGACCAGAAACTATGTTCTAGACTGTGAGATATGGCAAAAAATGAAAGTATCAACAGTGAAACGTCCTGCGCAGACGTCTGATGTCAGATAAACCATTAGCGTGTGTTTACCTGGACAACTGTGGTCCCTTACAAAGGGGCGGTAACTATAAATATATCATGGTTGCAGTGGATTCCTGCACAAGATTCATTTGGATGTGGCCCCAGCGCTCGGCTGACGCCAGAACTGTTATAAAAGATTTGTGAGTGGGGGGCGTGGCCAAGATGGCGGGGTGAGCGGACGCTTCCTCCCGTAGCTCCTCCGGCCCAGCTCAGCTCGAGCCCCGATTTCTGCGCTTCTCTCCCCCCGCGGTTGCACTGCGGGCGAGAGAACTGTGCCGGAACTCTTGGGGCACATTTTGATGCCACTTTGACTTCTGTTGCCCCGGGGGAAGTCCCCGAAAAGTTTGTTCAACGACCGAGGCGAGGAGTGGAGCCTGGATCGCCCCGAGGAGAAGGGCCTGGAGGCGGAGCGTACTGCGGCGCTGTCCGCGCGCCTCGGCTGGGCCGAGTGCTGAAAGCTGCGGATCCCAAGGGAGCGGACTCGACGGACTCCGCGGAGTGCGGAGGCTTCCTGGCCGTCGCCCTTGTGGCCAGAGTCATCGCTGGACGACAGACCCCAGACCGACGTCGGCGATTTATCCCCCTGCCATGGGTGTCGGCGTGTGACGCCTTGCGGACCCCGAGCCTGGAAGCGGGGGACGGTGGAGTATGAGCGATGACCAAACCGGGCGTACTAGCCGGTGAAACCTGGGGACACTGGTTTTGCACCTTCCCGACCCATTGCTGTTGAGGGTCGCCCATAGACTTGCTGGCCTGGGCTGGCCTCCTGGGTTCCGCCCTCCCGCCATCTTGTCGTTGAGGAGCTGGTACTGGTGACCCTCGCCCGCGCCCTTGCCATACGGGCGCCTCGGTTCATCCTGGTGCCTACGCATCTGCCGTCCTCCCTGGAAGCACGCGGCTGCAAGCCTCCGACCTGAACCTGGATTATCGCCCTGACTGGCTCGACGATTGTCTCGCCCTGGCCCGTGCCGCCATTTTGTCGCCTGTGACGCACTACCCTTGTCCTCGGCGAGGTCTTCACATCTGGTGCCCACGAGTGGCTGGGCGCATCTACAGCGGCCAGCTCTAGGCTTCACCCACCGCGGAGGCCAAGATGGCTGGGAGACGAGGTGCGGCACGGGGAGATCGCACTCTGCCGGACATGCTCGGCAGGGCACAGCAACTGCGGGACAGGACGCAGCCGTCCCCGGGGTCCTCACGGGCCTCAACTGACGCCACCGGAGGCGAACCACCAGTCACGAGGTCCTTCATGGAGGACTTATTCAGCTCCCTCAGGGAGGAATTCCAGACTCTCAAGACCGAGGTGGCCGGAGAGGTCCGTGAAGTGCGCAGAGAAATCGAGGGCCTGGGCGAGAGGGTCGACACTGTGGAAACGGCGGCCCAGCGTCGTGATGATGAGATAGTTCATCTCCAGCAGGACGTTCTCCGCCTTCGGGAGCAATGTGTCGAGCTCCAGGCCCACTCTGAGGACCTCGAGAACAGGTCCAGGCGGAATAACATCCGGGTGCGAGGTGTTCCGTCCGCGGATGAGGGTGCGGACCTGGTGGCCTATCTGCAGGACCTGTTCCGCGACATCTTGGGAGAAGAAGCGGACTTCCCGATCCGCATCGACAGAGCACACAGGGTGGGCCGCCAGCGCCAGTCATCGGCACCCCCACCTGATATCCTGGCATTCCTGCCGGATTTCCCCCTGAAGGAGCGCATTATGACAGAGGCCCGCAGGAAGCAGCCGCTGTCCTTCCGAGAACGACCCGTGGCGCTCTATCAAGACCTGTCCGCCATCACACTGCAGAAGCGCAGGTCTTTCCGCATCGCTACGGACTTTCTGCGAGAGCATGAGACGGCCTACTCCTGGGGTCACCCCTTCCGTCTTATTTTCCGATGGAATGGGGTGCTACATCAGCTGCGCTCCTTACAAGATGTCTGTGGGGTGCTGGGACTCACAGCTACAGAGGAAGAAGGGGCGACACCCGCATGGAGGCGCCCCGAGCGGCGGGGCCGACGGAGATCGAGGAGGCGCCAATCGTCAGCGACAGCGAGTCGCCCTGACTCCCCTACCATCAGAGCGGATATGGCGGAGGCCCTGAGGACTGCGGCCAGGAACTTGCCTGAATCTAATGGCGTGGCCCAGACGGCCTAACTTTTCTCCGGGGGGAGAGACTCTTAGCGTCTGCGATGCTGGGTTGGGGCTGGGGGTTGGGGGGGAGAGGTTGGAGGTGTGTGGCTGGACGTCCACCTGACTGGTTTCTACAGACTCGCCCACTTGGGCTAGACTGAGACAATGGGGTGTTTTTTCTTGTTTTTGGTTTTGGCTGGTTGCCATGGGTTGGTTTTGGGGGGGTTCAAGAGCTGGTTTGGTGTTGGGGGGGTCCCGTCCGATACTGTCCGAACACATGCAAAGCCGACTCTGGCATTCCCTGCGCCTCTGCCCCGCGCGCCCCTTCCACTGATCCCCCGCTTGCTGCATAGCGCTTTGCGTCCCTGGGAGCGATGCCGTCCCTGAAAGTAGTGACCCTTAACGTTAAGGGTCTGAATAATCCTGTGAAGCGTAGGGCGATCCTTTCCCTGCTGGAAGGGTCACAGGCGGATATCTGCCTCCTGCAGGAAACCCATTTACTCTCTAAAGATTGCCATAGGTTGCGCTCTGCCAAGTTCCCCACGCAACTCTTTTCCTCGGCTGCGACTAAGACTGCGGGGGTAGCCATTCTTTTAGCCAGCTCCTTCAGGGGTGAGGTGTTGTATAAACATGCCGAGCAGAAGGGGAGGCTTCTAGTGTATCGCATGCGTCTGGGGGGTGTTGCCTTCACGGTTGGCTCCGTGTACAGCCCAAATGACCACCAGGATCGCTTCCTGGAATCTGTGTTGGTAGACGTTACTGCCTCGCCCGATCGCCACGTCATTTTGGGGGGAGACCTGAACATGGTCTTCGACTCCACCTTGGATAGGTCTGCCCAGCGCTTTCCGCAGACGGGGGAGCTTTCTAGAGCGGTACAGGACCAGATTGCAGAGATGGATTTGCATGACCTCTGGCGCACCATGCACCCCGCCGATAGGGACTACTCATATTTCTCCCACGCACACCGCACTTACTCGCGGTTTGACTACCTCTTGGTGAGCGGACCGCTTCGCTCGGCCGCCACGGCGGCAGACATCGGGGTCTTGTCCCTGTCCGACCATGCACCGGTTTCCGGAGTATTTGCTTGGCCGGCGGCCCCCCCCTCCAGAGGGATGTGGCGGCTTCGGGACACGCTTCTCCATAAGAAATCGGTGGTGAAGCGAGTGGAGGAGGTCATTCAGGAGTACCTGACCCATAATGACAACTCCGACACGTCCCTAGCAACGCAGTGGGCGGCTTTGAAAGCGGTTGTCAGAGGGGAGTTTATCTCCATTTCCTCGGCGGAGAACAGGGAGCGGCAACGTAAGAGGGAGGAACTAACGGCGCAGGTCAGGGAACTCGAACAGGTTCACCGCCGGACGGGGGCTCCTCGAGTTTGGAGGCAGCTGAAGGCGGCGCGGAAACTCCTCTCTGCGTTGGACCTGGACCGGGCGGAGTATGCGGCGTTGCGCTTGAAGCATGCCTTTTACACCGGCGGAGACAGATGCGGTAAGATCCTGGCCCACCGGCTCAGGGCTGCGCAGCAACGCAACGTAGTACAGGAGCTGATGGGAGCGGATGGGGTCCCGGTTTCCGGTGACGCGGAGGTGGCGGATTCCTTCCGTGCCTTCTATGAGGCGCTGTACGCTGCAGAGCCCTCCCCACCGGGAGAGGCTGAGGCCTATTTGGAATCAGTAACCCTCCCTGACCTGGATCCCGCCCAGGCGGACCACCTAGAGAGGAGCATTCATGTGGAGGAAGTCATCTCCGCTATTGCACGGTTAAAGCACGGCAAGGCCCCAGGCCCGGATGGCTATACGGCCTTGTTTTACAAGACCTTTTGTCCCACTGTCGCGCCTCTCCTGGCTCGCTTGTTCAATTCCTTTTCTGAACCGGGAGCCATACCACCGGACCTTCTCTCGGCGACTGTGTCGGTTATTCCGAAACCGGGGAAGGACCGGACTCTGTGCGGCTCGTATCGGCCCATCTCGCTTCTAAATGTGGACCTCAAGCTTTACACGGGGATCTTGGCGGCCAGACTGGGTCTGCACCTACCAGGTTTGGTGGAGGCGGACCAGGCCGGTTTTGTACCCGGCAGGCAGACGGTCGACAACACTAAGAGGGTGACGCACGTGCTAGAAAAGGCCTCACGCGTCCCGGGGGAGCGGATGCTGCTTTCGGTCGACGCGGAAAAGGCCTTTGATAGGGTTCATTGGCCGTACCTCGAGCTGGTTCTCCGGAAACTGGGGATCGGCGAGAAGTTCCGCACTATGGTTTTTAATTGTTATAGGAGGCCGTCAGCATCGGTGCGTGTCAATGGACACAGCTCCAGCAGCTTTGCCATTGAGCGCGGCACGAGACAGGGCTGCCCCCTTTCGCCGCTCCTGTTTGCCCTATATATGGAGCCGTTTGCCCAGAGGATTCGCGATAACCCGGACGCTATTGGGGTGAAGATGGGGCAATACACACGTACTGTCAGCTTATATGCGGACGATGTCTTGCTGACCCTGGATGACCCCAAGCGGTCGCTCCCTGCCTGCGTCCAGGAACTGAACTCCTTTGCCCGCGTGGCGGGCTTCAAAATGAATATGTCTAAATCGGCTGCCCTGGATGTGTCACTTTCTGTCGACACCAGGCGGGACCTCCAGCGTCTTTTTCCTCTGCAATGGTCCTCCTCCACGGTGCCTTACCTGGGGATTTTGCTTGCACCCTCCCTACCTGCAATGGTCGCAGCTAATTATTCCTCCCTGGGCAAAAAGATCAAGGAGGAACTCGGCCGATGGAACAAAGGCCTGCTCTCGTGGCTGGGCCGTATCGCAGCAGTGAAGATGACGATACTGCCTCAGATCCTGTATCTTTTTCGCGCTCTACCTCTCTAGCCCCCTGTAGGTTGGATACGGCAGGCGCAGGCTGACATCTCCCGCTTTGTGTGGCAGGGCCGTAAGCCTTGAATGAAACGGGTCCTCTCCATGCTTGCCCCGGAGGCGGGGGGTCTTGGTGTCCCGGACCTCCGGAAGTACTTTCAGGCGGCGCAACTCCGATATTTGGTGGAGTGGAGCCGGTGGGAATCGGACAAGCACTGGCTCTTTCAGGACCAGGCAGTTGCGGGCCGTACCCTCCAGGAAGTCCCGTTCCTGCGGCGAACTCACCGCCCGCCTAATCTCTACGCCTCCTTTATCACCCGAGTTCCGCTGCGAGTGTGGGACGCGGTGTGTGAGCTTCGTGAGCTCACCACTTTTCCATCACCGTTCACTCCCATTGCTGGCAATCCAGACTTCACTCCGGGTCTGGAACCGGGAGCCTTTTCCCACTGGGTGAGCGCAGGTTGTAGGGCACTTTTCCAGATCTACGGGCCGGAGGGTGTGCTCCCCTTCCGGCAGCTCCGACAGGAGTTTGGCCTGACGGAGGGGGACAGACTGCGTTACATGCAAGTTCGCCACTGGGCTCTTCAACCCCCAGTGCGCGACGTCGCTGCCCGTTCGATTACGCCCTATGAGCGATGGCTGGTAACCCGGACCTCGGATGCCAAGCTTATCACCGACTTGTATAAGTTTCTCCAACCCCCGCCGTTTCATTACCATAACCCAGGGAGAGAGCGCTGGCACAGGGAATTGGGCAGGACCTTGAGCCACAAGGAGTGGGACAGGATCGCGTATCGGGCGAGGCACTCTGCGTACCACACTGGGCTGACGGAGACCTTTACTAAGGTGTCCACCTATTGGTACTACACCCCGGAGAGGCTCTACGAGATGCACAAAATTGGCGATAAAGGTTGCTGGCGCGGCTGCGGACAGGAAGGTACCCTCACGCACATTCTTTGGGAGTGCCCGGTGCTGTCGGCCTATTGGAAGGAGGTCTTGGATGAGGTAGACAGGCATTTTGAGATAGAACTCCCGCGCTTCCCTGCGTATGTCTTGCTAGGCCTCCCCAATGACCTGATGTACCCACTGAAGTCCCGCAGGGGTAGACAGATTGCGATTGCGCTAGGCTCAGCGGTTCAAAACATCCTTGTACTCTGGCGTACCCCCACTGCCCCCTCTATCACTGGCTGGCTACACAGGCTCTGGCAGGTGCTGGGTATGGAGAAGATGTCGCTAACAGTGGCTGGGAATGTGGACCAATTTGAAGAGCTCTGGCACCCCTTTTTAGCACTGCTGTCCACGGAATTTCGCGAGCTCACATGTCCACGGTACCTGCGACTCCTTAGGCTGACGCCGCCGGCGGCTCCAGCGGAGTGAATGTGGTGGGACCAGGGGTTTGGGGCTGGGGTGGGAGGCGGGGTTACATGCTTCTAATGCTGACTTTCGGACGAGGACGTTGGGGTATTGTTTTTTTCTTTTTTCTCCTTTGCTTTTCTTTCTTCTATTTTTCCGGGGACGGGGGGTTGGAGGGATGGTGTGTTTTTTTTCCTGGGTTGCGGGACGCTACTCTAGCTCGGCCTTGCTCGGGGAATGGGGGTCTACTGGAGGGTCATTTGCACTGCCTTATTGCCTTATGACTTATACCTTGTTGCCCTCCGGGGCTTCCTGCCTCCCTACTTTCCCTCTGAATCACTGCAACGTTTCGCGTCTTGTATTGTATGTTCGCTTGACCTCCTATTCCCTTCCCCATGTTTTTTGTACCTTAATAAAATACTTTAAACCAAAAAGATTTGTGAGTCTTTATCGGCACATACGCAATCGGCACGCTACATTCTGACCAGCGTCCTGCGTTTAGCTCTCGAGCTTACAAGGAGGCCTTGGCCACCTTGGGTGTTGCATTGCGGTACTCTAGTCCCTTCCATCCTGAGGGTAATGTGGTAGTGGAAAGAAAAAAACGTGACATAAAGCAATCTATAACAGCGAGGGTATTCGGTTCAGGTGATGGGTGGGTCAAACATCTAATAAATGTCCAACGTAGTCTTAATAATCTGCCAAGAAATTCTCTGGGTGGAATCACTCCGTATGAACTTTTGTTTGGTACTAGAATGATAATTGAAGACCTCGATAGTCAGACTTCAGTGGTGGAACAAAAGACCTTTGATATCAGAGATTGTTTGGCTGTTTTACAGGACTTAAATGAAACAAGAAGAAGTCTGAGTAACACAAAGCTAAAGCCAACGGCCACTGAAGAAAAACCACCTGTCCCAGCAAGACCTGTCTGGATTCCAAAGATTGGGGATCTGGTCAGAGAAAAGATCGCGGTGAAGAAGGAATTTGGGCCTTTTTACAGAAAAGCAGTACCTGTCTTAGCAATCAACGGAACAAGATCAGTAGTACTACCGCCCCTTGCTGGTAAAAAGGAGAACAGAGTTGTATCAATAGACCTGGTAAAACCACAACCATGTGGCCAATATTAAGTAGTAGGCCTAGTGGACTCCCAAGATGTAGCAGAAGACCAAACCTTGCTACAATTCAAGAGGTTCAAACTGAAAGACTAATCACATTTGATAAACCTGCAGTGAATAAAAAAGGACTATGCAACAAAGCCATGGAACTTGTGCCTCTTGAAACCCAAATTGCAACAGTTCGTCAAGAAACACCTGTCTACAAGATGTAGCCTCTGACTATACTGAAATGACAAAGGAAGAAGCAACTAAAAAGATTAATAACAATCCTGATGCGATTCCAACAATTGACAGAACTGCCTCTGGCTATTTCATCAATTTCGATGACTTTTCTGAAGATCCTAGTGAACTTGAAGAAAAGCCAGCAAACAAAACATTCAAAGAAAAAATAACAGAACTCTTTCATCAACTTGGAGAAATATATCTGATTTCACCATGGATTGAATTGTGGATTCTGTTAGGTGTACCTTTCCTCCTGCTCTGGCTCATTTTGGTTTTAAGCTTGGGAAGAATGATTGATGGAAAATACAGTACAATGGACACAGCAAGTCAGAAAATCAACTTGGTCCTAAAACCTCACAAGTCATCTCATGTTGAAAAAAAGAGACCTGTCATCAGTAAACATCACAGCCATTCCTATACCCGGTGGTGTAGCATGGGATGCTACTGATTACGACATCTATGGCCCGGTTGAACTCTTGAAGTATCTACACCAGTTCAAGGTTTCATTAAGTGACTTTGTCTCACCAAGCACTTTCTCTGATGATTGGGACTTTGAGACTATTAATAATATGATGTCTGATTTAGAAATGTCAACAAAATGTACAGATCATAATTATTTAGAAGGTTCATCTGATTATGAAGAAATGTATTGCTTTAATCATTATGGGCACCGCTATTTGCATAAATCTGCAAAATCTAGAAATGTTTTTACTTATAATCAATGGGAACATTGTCCAACACCGCCAAAAGGCAGCTCGAAAACATTTTATGAGAAATTTCAATACTTCTCAGGGTTTAATATCACAGATCCAGAAACGTTTTATTTAAAAAATGTGAATAAGACAGGAATGAAAAATATGTTGACCAATACAAAACAGATATATTCTGCAAATTTTTATGAACAATTGTTTACATTTGGTTTTGAATTCTGGAAAGATAACATTGAAACAAAAAAAATCTGGGGTTCAAAAGATTGGCAAGTACAGGGATTGGAATCATTATTCAGAGCCTGCATGATCCCAGAACAAATCATGTTCCTGAATGACACCATTCAACAAACAACCTGTCTTGGCCTAGCCAAGATAAAAGATTTAAACAACCCGTCTATACCAAAGCCTATGCCTGATAGAAATAGCACTACAGATGAGGGGTTAGACGTGTCCCATATTTTACACCAAAACAGAACTAATCCTGATTGGAAAAATGGTTGATCTGGCCCACAGACACTAATGACTGTCAAGATAGATTCCTGGACAAAACACAGGGGTTCAAACAGAACAGGCCAGACCCAAGATATTCCCAGAGGCAACATCCAGGGATAATAACAACATACAGTGTAGGAAAACTAAGCCTTGGATGGCTACAGAGATCCACACTACCTGAAATTAAGCAACACTTGACCTTACTTAAAGAAGGTGCTGACTTGCGGGATTTCTTATTGGGACCTCGGAAACTGCGTCAAAAATGTTTCATATACGCCGGTATATATGCTGCTTACAACGAAGCTTTGAAAGTAACGCAAATTGAAACCGCTGAAAAAATACGAGAAATTGATCGTATTAATTTGGAAAAATCACTGTCTGTAGTGGACAATGGGTTCACGACTCTGTCCTCCAGAATTTATTCTTTGGACAGCATTGTATCATCTGCTATTGATATAATAGAACACAGGATATGCTAATGTTACAACATGGCCAGTCCCAATTACGTTCTATTGTACAGTTAGGCTGGACATTACAAAATCTGCGTTCAGGCTACGTTCCTTGGCGTCTAATCAACACAACGTCATTATATTCTATCTTTAACCTTACAGGTAAACAAATCTCTTTGGCACAAAAAGGAGCAGACTATACGGTGCTGAGCATTGAAAAACTAGAAAGGTTACCATTAACAGTTACCGAGAGGCCTGTCATTGAATGGATAATACATGGTACCATAACAATACCAATAACGACATTCCAGTTTCAATACTGCCTACAGCATATACTAGCGGGCCTGTATGAAAGGTTGGGTAAAGGATACATTAAGTCGACCTGGAATTTACCTTTCACACATAGATGTTGGAGTGGGCGTAACAAAGAAGTATTTCTTAGTGGGAAAAATTGTGAAAACTCGCTAAGTGGTACACTTCTGTGTCAAGAAATTAATTTACATGGAGCCTGTGAGGGTTCATCTAATGACCTTTCTTGCCACTTGCACGGCACCCCAGCCACACAAATAGAACCTGTTTTCAGGCAGATTTCCAACAGCAGCTACGTTATGTTAAGTGACCACAGCTGTTGTGGCATGTTGCCAGGAACGGCCTATCTCGTCAGTGTTACATCCAGGGTCACTTGTTGTATGCAAGTATTGTATCCAAACAGCAAGCCAGACAAGGAGGCAACGATTTGGCCTTCATTGAATATATCTTCTATTTGAATTGATACATTAATCCGAATGAAAGCCATTCTTTTACAAAAAACTGTGCCTTTGACCTCGTCTAGAGAAACGTATGATATGCAAGTGGCAAGGACCTCAGCAGAGATACATACATTATTATCAACAAACTGCCCCGTACATTTCGTAGAAATGTTAGGTCAAATTTTAAACATGTCAGATACCAGAGGCATCGCACATGTATTTAAGACACTTTTTTCGGGACTGTTAGCACCCTTTGAAGCAGTCCTGAGCATTTTTCCCAATTTATTGCCCTCTGTGTTGGTGGTCTGCCTCTCATTTTGGGACTCATAGCAGGAATTCTATTTTTGTTCCTTCTGCTCCGATATGGCAAGTCCAGTCACCAGCGATACCCAGATTACCATGGAACAAACGATCCAGGCAATGCGGTACCGAAATAAGATAACACAGGTCCTCTGCTTGGCTCGTCTAAGAGATCTGAATACCACATGGTTTCTATCATTCAGACCAATCTGGCAAGATTGCATCTTACCTGTTCTACGATGCCTGCTCTGTGGAGAAGAATGTGTGTTAGACATCTGTCTCACTCCCATCAGCCGTACCTATGGATGTCGATACTTTGCTTGGTTCGGTAACGGCTCATTAAAACGGGTTGTCCCCAGCGGCTACCAATCCTGATGACGGCATTCGTTGAGACCTCACCATTAAGACTAGGTGGCGGTGAGGTACGAGATGAAAGCGGCACACAGGTACAACTTTCTGCGAACATTACTGATCCAGATCACGCTGACGGTAATGCATCTCACATATGCACTATTTCTACTCTTTCGGAAATGACCCAACTTTCACCTACTATGGTAGACAAATTCTTTGCCAGCCTATCTGAGTTAATGTTTTCTCCTAACAACGAGAATAACTCTTGGAAAACAAATACACAGCGTTCCCTGAACTTTAATTTCGGCCTTCAGTTTTGATAAACAGAACGTCTAAAATTTGGAACTATTTTTTACTACAACGAAATTATTTTTTCTCATTACCAAAATATTTACCTTTTTTGGCACAGAGTAATCTGCTTAATGTAGAACTATTCTTAGAGAACAAGATTTCTATTTTTGAAACCTAGAGACAATATTTAAACTTAGCCTCTAGCACATGTGCAGTATTATATAAATCTGTGATGAAATGGTCTTGACCTTCTCTTCTGTATTAAGAGCCATTTCATAAATGTAATTTCGTGAATCATTCAGCCAGCATTTCAAATGTAAAACTATATGCATTATTTGAATGATACCACTGCTTAGAAAACGTACAGTACAATACTCATTTTTCGTGTACAAACCATTTCAAATGCATTTTTATGTATTTTTGGGATGGGATGGTAAACACATGCTTAGAAATGTTATAACTGCTTAGTATTTAGTAAAGATGGACATTCTACGTGGAGTGGGTGTTGTAAATGTATCTAGGGCTCTAGTGTAAATTTCCCGATTCATGCTCTTATATAGATATAACTTATCATATTCTTATATAGGCATAAGAATCATAACCATATTTAGGCACAGCCAATGCAGTCCAAATACGGCATGGCTACTTCCACTAAGCTCCTAGAGTACAACGCGTTCTTGAAGACAACCAGCCTACAGCAGTACGGGACTTCCCCCTGCTTCAGTATTGATTTGTCCCAGAACACCTGGAGCGTGTAAAGAACTTCGAATTCTTAGTGACGTTATTATATCCACCCTTACGTCAAACTCGGCACCTTCCAGGTATAAATATACCCACATCTGCCCTAGCAAACACACCATCGTTTGGAGCAGATCGACTAACTACTTGCCCGACGCCCTGCTGTAGCGAGTGCCGAAGGAAGCCGACCCTCCAGCTGACGCATTGAGAGAGACGCTGTCTTTTCTCCTGCCGAGAAATCCAGCTCCAGTGTTTCCCTGCTACCCTTGCGGGTTACTGGGAGATCGAGTCCTGAGAGAGAGAGATACAAGACCTCCTTCATTCTATAACCAAGGTACGGAGCTGATTAGATCCTTAGAGAATTCTTGGATAATTCTTGGCGGAAACTATTTAACTCAAGCTACACCTCACTTACTTCTTCTCTTGTACTAGACTTAGGTTAAGTACACCTGGGTAGGCGTATTTTAGATGCGCCAGTTGAGTACTTTTAGTCATTATTTATCATTGTATGTATTTTATCTATTTTATATATCTTATGGCTTAGAAATCATATCATGCTTTTACAGTATAATTTCATAATACTCTTTTTACTGGGCGCACTTTACTTCATAGCAAGTATTACGATTGTAGCAATTAACTTCTCTTGCATGAGAAAGAATACTGCTCAATAAATAACCTTTTTATTGAAAACGTCCGTCTCTCTATTTCTCTGCAAAAACCCTGGTGAAACGAAGCATGCACGATTGATTGAGTGAAATAGCCATCTATTGTTTCCGCAAATCTGAAGATATATTTCTTATTCTTAGGGAACAAAGTTGTCATGTTATATGGTTGTCAGAAACGAATCGCTTCTTGTTTATTCGAGAACGTTTCTAGTGATCTCTGAGCAAGTTGGCATTCAGAATTAAGTCTAACATACTCAATGGAGACCTAGTCGACTTCAGTCCTACTTCAAAACTATTGTTTATGTTATTCCAATGCGCAGAGCCTATTGGGAATATAGGAACTACACTACAATACGTCAGTATTTCTGAAATTTCTGTAGGCGCAAAAGTGACGCATTGCTGGGTGTGTCACAAATGTGACACCCCTCCAGCAATGTGTCTTTTCAGATGGGGCAAGTCCCATGTGAAAGGGCTTGCGTCAGTCGTACGCCTGCTGTGAGGCAGGCGTAAGATATTGACGCATTTGCACCCTAGATGTGGTGCAGTGAAATCTCGTAGATTTCACTGCGTCACTTCTACGAGGCGTACTTGCGTGGGAACACCCACCCTACATACATTATACCTGATGCAGGTATAATGTACCGCAGGGGTTTACAAACTGACGCATCTGCTTAGATGCATCACTTTGTAAATAGGGTGCAACAGGAGGCAGGTTTTACGCTGCCGATACGTTACAAAAAGTGACGCAACGGAAGTGCAAAACTGTCGCAAAACCTTATAAATAAGGCCCTTAAGGTAGTAGAAAGAATATTACGTACTATCACCATGAATATCTAAGACACAACAAGGCAGACTCTGTATCCCA
The DNA here is from genome assembly GCF_964263255.1 of Lissotriton vulgaris. Lineage (NCBI taxonomy): Eukaryota > Metazoa > Chordata > Amphibia > Caudata > Salamandridae > Lissotriton > Lissotriton vulgaris. The sequence continues at coordinate 1,104,173,256 of NC_141698.1, forward strand.
TCTTCAGGAATAGGCCCACCAAAGCATGCACGAAATTCTATGAACTTCTGCCAGTACAGTGCATAAATCCTGCGCAAAACAAACATTATATTGATTATGGCCATTGAATTCCTACCATATTCTGCATGCCCTGCTCCCCTTTTTCAAGTTCTACACAAAACTGCATTCCCTCTGATTCCTTTTCTATAAGCACTTATGGGAACTGCCCAAGTGCCTACCGATAGCCCCCGTTTTTCTCACAAACTGGGAACCGTGTTTCTGCAATCTGTCAATACCCTAGTCCTCCTCTACCCAATCTATTTACCCCATCAACTAATCACATTAACTAACAACCCCCCTCAAGACCTTTGCAAGTGATCACATGCTAACTAGGAAAAGCTTTGAAGGGTTTTTTTATGAGAATATAATGCTAAAGTTACTTTAAAAAAGCCTCCAAATTAATCACTAAGCTTGGGTTCCTGAGTCGCATGCTACTCGCCTTCAAGCACTTCAATGGCTCATTAGGGATAGTAAGCACTACATACATACAATTGCAATACAACACAACTCTGCCATTTCCATTTTGCTACTGATGGGCTCCGTAATGGCAACGATTAGAAGGAAACTACAGGACTCTGCTGCCTTCATGCCCCCTGACGTCACGGTATAGCTTAGGCAGTATTGTTTATCGGGGGTGGGGGGGGGGGGGGGGGGGCGGGAGAAGGAAAAGTGAGTGATCCTTTCAACTTCCTTGGTAATAGTATACAAAAATCAATGGGGGAAGGGATCACTTGTCCTGAGTAACCAGGGTTTTAGTTCTCTTGTTCGGTTTTGATTCCGATAAAAAAACCCTCATTCATGTACCAAGGCTCGATAGGCAGTATATCTTGGTTCTCCGCCTTGTTATTAATAGCGACGTGACAGCATCATCATCGGGTTTAATTGTATGCTTCTTCCACCCGGAGGTAAACCACTGGTTAGTACAGTAGTGATTCAGTAATGAAAAAAAGGGGAGTGGGATTAAAAAGGCTTCTTGACCATATCGGTAGGTTTAATCAGTGTTTGGAAAAGAAAGCCTGGTTAAAAGAATTGGCGTGCAAGGAGTCTTGGTACGTGAATGAGGGTTTTTTTATCGGAATCAAAACCGAACAAGAGAACTAAAACCCTGGTTACTCAGGACAAGTGATCCCTTTCCCCATTGATTTTTGTATAGCTTAGGCAGTGCCAGGTGTGCTAGAAACCACAGCAGACTTCATATGTTGCATAAATCAGGAAAGTATGTGTACTGAACCAGTAAAGGTCTGATTACTAGTGGGTCGTGTATTCCGACGCATGAGTAAACCCCTGTTTGAGCATGGGTCGGAATTATGAGTTGGGAGGTATTTAACATATCTGATAACTATGGGGTGCATTGCATACCTCACCCTTAGTTAAATTTAACTGGGAAAAAGCATGCAGAAATTGCTATATCATGTGGATTTTGGCGTCTTAAACATCGAAATCCGCATGTTATTCCCCAGAAACTTGTGATAGGAGTTATTTATCGCAGTCGATAAATAGCGAACCACCTGGTATTGTTATCTACCAGGTGTGATGAATAGCACCTATACTCATAATCAGGACCAAAGTCTATTAAATACGATGTTCCGCCCCCTGTGTGCTGCTCATCGCCTTGTTGTGTATCCTAGCTTGTGGTTCACTTTAGAAGTGAAAGCTCTTTCTCTGAGAAGATGACGTCCCTAAAGTTTATTTTTATTCTAGTGTTCAACTGCACTTTGTAATATTGTAACGATTTTTATCAATCAAACAATAATCATTTAATTTTTAAGAGACAGGGCTTGGATAGCAGCTACTACTTCTTTCTAGCCTACATGTGACGTCGCAGGGCAGGGTATTGGTTTAACTAAGTCGAAACCAGGTGGGACAGTAGGACAGCAAACAAGGGAATGCCAAGGGCATAGCTGTTGTACTGTCACTGGTCACTAGGTGGCACCATCCAATCATTTATAGTACATGCATTTCACAAGTTCCACCTTTGTATGGAGTAAGCAAGTACATGGGGTCAAAGTAGACGCAAGAGTAGGTATGAGTAATAACCAAACCTTAGGCGTCATTATTAGCCTAAATAAATAAAGTCTATGATTAATAACCGTTAATAATCTCTCAGTGGAGCAACAGATTAACCCTCTGGTTTATTCAGGGTTGCGAAAACACCATTCTGTGTCGAAATAAAAAACACACCCTCCCCCACCAGAATTACAACCTGGTAAGCCTTTGTACATAGCTGCAGCAATGATTAAATTGATATAAAAAATAAATGCAGGTCTTAAAGATTTCCCTAGGAACCCCCTTGGATGCTGAGGCTTTCCGATTATGCGGCATAAGCGGCACATTTTGAGATAGTACTGCTGCATTATTTTGTCTTTTACACTTGTGAAGACTGCCTGGACATTGGTCGCACCTCCTTAGTATCAGTTTAACTCCCAAATATAGCAATAAGCAACAGAAAGGTGACCAGTCATCCTTTGCACAGGGCCTTCCACTGCAAGCCAAGCACCGGTCACTGAGGTTTTAGAAACTTTTCAACGTTTGAGCCAGAAGCAAACCTGGGCTGGAGTACCACATCACAGATGGACCGCTAGGTTTCTTTATTGCGTTCTATAGTTGCCTAGGGCCAAACGTATCAACCTATTTCGCATTCACAAACGGTGCAAATCACTACATTTGTGCGTTTTCAAATGCAAAATAGCATTTCAAGATGTATGAAAGTATTTAGCAGTGCATTTTAGGTCTTCGCGATTTCTTGCAATTTCCTAAAATTGCAACTCCAAGTAGGGGATCGCAATTTGCAATTCCCTAAGCACATGTATCAGGCATTTCCTAAATGCAAACTCATCATTTAGGAAATGCCACTACCATGGACTCCAAGTTCATGGTGAGAATGTGTAATTTTAAATTTTTTTACAAAAAATGCCTTTTTCAAAGTGCCATGTAGTGGGGCCTTAAGCCCCTCGGCAGCCTTGGTTTTGCATTTTCTAATTTGGAATTACCAATTAGGTAATTGTAAATTAGATAATGCAAAACCATAGGAACGAATGAAGTAACATTTCTTCCACACCATTTTGCATTCCCTAAATAGCGATTACCTCAAATTCGCTATTTAGGGAATGCAAAATGGAACTTTGATACACGTGGCACCTTGTCTTCTTTCTACCTCATGCCGCTTTCTTCCTCCACCCTGCATTTCATGTTTCTCTATTAGTCTGTTGTATTTATTTTATCCTTGCTTTCTTTCTTTGTTGCTCTTTCCTATCTTTTCCTTCTTCCTTCTTACCCCCTTTTCATGTGCTTTCTCTGTCTTGCTCGGGGTCAAAGTCTGATGCTGAAAAATAAGTCCTGGTCCCCAAAAATGAATGTTGATGCCCCTACCCTGAAGGACTGGGTTCTTTAAGACCCAGCGGTGCCAGGGCACAACACCTGAAACCTTCGTGGGTAACCTGCTCCGGCGTACAAGTCACAGAGACACGGGACACTTCCTTCGACGTCAAAGATTCAAGGTTTATTTGCTGCAGGGAACACAGAGATCACGACAAGTTCACAGCGTGCAACTTGGGGAGACTGCTTCAAATTGGTTCTGTGGATCGCTCCTTTTATACAGTTTTTACCCATACGATAACATGATACACAAAAGTTTACAACCCGGTTCCCACAATTATCCCCCAGAGGGGTCGCTTTGGTCACTTTGAAACACACAAGGTCCGGAACATAAGTGCGGAAACATTTGGCGGTTCCCAACTGTAAAAACCTATCTTCCCACCATTAGCAAATTCCAATCAGCAGTAAAATAGATCGAAATAGGACGAAGACAGGTGCAGAGGAAGACGGAGACAGTGGGGAGATCGGAAAGGGTGTAAAAGGGGAGGTATCGGGAAACACGAGATACAGGCATCAAAGAGACGTGCCTAATGAGATGCACGGCTGAGACAATAAGTCCGTGCGGCAAGATGAGCCTCGAGCGGCGCCATCTGCCTTACAGTAGCAACCCCCTCGTCATAAAGACACTTTCAAAGAACATGTGTCTTCCGCAAATATCTTGGGAGTCCCAGGGTCGCGAAGCGGACAACGTCCGTTCGCTGGCTACTTGAGGGCAAGAGACAAAATGGATGCCGTATCTAAGATGGAACCCGTGGGTACAGATGAAAAACCCACATAACAAACGAACGGTTTAAGTTAGCACAGCGAAACTGCGCACACTTACTAAACTCGTCATTTGCGGTTCATAGATACCAGACTCGACCATATTCGTGCGAGTCGAAAACACCACTTACAATTGTCACGGAACCTCAGACGCTCCTTTTGCCCTCATGTAGGCAAGCACTAGTCGGAATCATACTCGATATTCATCAGACCATCGAGGTGTTGCTGTAGCATAGCTCTGTCCAACCGAGTCCCCTTGGTAACAGATGGTTGTCTCATACACGTTGTAGCGCAGAGGCCACATAAGGCAGGACCACACTGCACACAAAGGCAACACGTGAACAGGAACACTACCACAACTCCGATGATCATCAGAATTTTCCAACCCCAAGTCGACATCAGGCCCCAAAACCATCCAAGTAGCGTCCAATCCCCTACATCCACGTGTATGGATTCGGAGATCTTATGCAACCTCGAGATGGCTTGATAGACAGTGGGAGCATTATCTGGAATGAAAATGCAGCAGCTCGAATGGATCACCTTACATACTCCACCACGATCTGCTAAGATGACATCTAAAACCATACGGTTTTGTAACGTCATAAGTCTCTCCGCCTGAAGTTCTGTGGTGATATTACCAAGGGCACTGGCAGTAATATTAGCTGTCGATTCTACCACTCGAGTCAACTGTCTCAGGTTCCTACTATTAACCATAGGTCCCCAAAACGGGAGGAAACCCTTGAAAAAGTCTCCTGCCTCTTGACCGGCAGTATCCTCTTCGCTAATTACGCCTCGCACAACTCTAGTCTTATGATAATCAGCATCTACAGTGAACGTCGGAGGCAACAGATTTGCAATAAAACATGAGCCCATGAAGTCAGCGGGCAACCATGTATATGCACGATCATAACAGATAAAGTATGTACCCTTGGCAGCCAGAAACACAGGGGACGAGAACATTGGCAGAATGTAATTTTCAGTGCAAGCACTTGCTCCAAGTCGGGCTTGCGATCTTCGGCCACGACCCATAAGACAAAAATTACCCGTGTGGGGTACGACCCATATTGGAGGCGAGCTTTTAAGCTGCTTTTCACTAGTGAACACACTATATTCACCTCTACTTAGGACCTTATAGGCTTGTACCTCTTCTTCAGGGATAAGCGAAGGATCATAGATCTCACTATCTAAGTCCTCTATGGCTATCGATAAAGGCTTCTGATACGAGGTAGGGCCAGAGTAGGGGGAACGTGGTTCTCGAATGGGGTGGAAACCCAGTGCACTTCGAAACATTGTTTGAAATGCTCGAGCTGACCCTTGGGAACTATACGGTAACACCAGATATGGAATTCCCTTATCCGTAGTATGTGGCATCAACCCACACACCCAACAATTAGTAGTGTTAACTACTAACTGATGCTGATGAAGGAGCTGAATAAAGGAATTGTTGCGGAATTCTACACGTCTAGCCTGCTCGTGTTCCGGTAACATGTGAAAGGAATGGGGAGAAGCAGTTGAGGTAAGATTAGGGTAAGGAGTAGGAGTAGGTGTAGCAGGTAAGAAATAGGACATCGTATAATACACCCCACCCGCCAATAGTGCAGAAGCAGTCAAAAACATTACAAACAATTGAAATATGAAACATTTAGTACGACTAAGTTGCTGCAGCTTGAATCTATAGACTTGAGCCCCCTCCAAATCATTCAGCTTCGAGAATGCCATTCCCTATGACCGTCCGCAACGTTTCTTGACGCACTTCGTTCTGTGCAGCAATAGTCAATCCCCAGGAGTTCCTAGGAACCGACGGCCTTTAACCTAGCGTCAAGACCTACTGTCCAGAAGGAAGTACGCGCGCGGCCCTACGGCCTTCGATACACAATATGTATATACAAACACAAAGTCTCTCAGCTGTGGAAGTAAAAAAATGCAAAGAAGGAAACTCAATGTATATATATGTACACAATTCACAGTGATACGAATGTCCAAAACTGATCACGGGAAACGAGGATAATGCAGTTGTCAATTCCAGCAAAGCAAGAAAAAAATATTTTATTTGTCCTTAGTGCGAGATCGCAGAGAATATCTGTGTTTCCCGGGACGTGTCTGCTCGTCGAACAAAGGATCCGTTGAAGAGACAGCGTCCTGCTGATCAGTTGATTGTTCTGGTCTTGAGTCTTTTGCTAACAATTTTTCAACAGTGGCTTTCTGCTGCGCTGAGGATTCTCCAACAGGCTGTGCGTCGCTGAAAGGCACAAACGCCGGCAATGTTTCTGTTTCTGTTGACGCAATGCCTTTCCTTACCCACGGGTCTGCCGGCAAAGGGATAGGGACTCGCTTGGTGTGCGTAGCGTGCACCCAATTTTTGCGCCCCTCAAGACGAACGGCAGTTCTCGTGGCCAGGAGCACCTGGTAAGGTCCGGTAAATCTTGGGTCCAGATTATTCTTGCGTGAAAAGTTGCGTGTTACCACCCAGTCTCCGGGCTGGAGCTGGTGGCCTGGACCCTCCGTCTGCGTCGGTAATGTGTCGTAAACCTGTTGGTGAATTAACCTCAGTTTAGCAGTCAAGTCATGTAAATAGTCAATCAGCATTGGATACTCAAGATCAGAGAATATTCCTGGCCTAGGAACCCCCCACACATTCGCAGGACGGCCGAACACTATCTCATAGGGACTAAGCCCTACTCGGGAGTGTACAGTCGCCCTAGTCGACAGTAATGCTAAGGGTAAAGCGTCAGGCCACGAAAGACCAGTCGTAGCCTGAATCTTTGCTAACTTTAGTTTAAGGGTGCCGTTATACCCCTCAACTAATCCAGCTGACTGGGGATGATTGGCGCTGTGGAATTTTTGATTTATTCCAAGGCCCTTACACACATTCTTCATCACACTTCCAACAAACTCACTTCCGTTATCTGACCACACGACTCTAGGCATTCCATACCGAGGAAAATATTCCTTCAGTAGGATTTTCGCAGTAGACAAAGCAGTATTGTCTTTGAGGGGATAGGCCTCGATCCATCGGGAGAATGCGCAAACCACTACTAAAACGTATTTCAGGTTATTGCATCGCTCCATATGGATGAAGTCCAATTGAATCACCTCAAAGGGATACGAAGGAGGAGCAAAACTGCCAGGGGGAGTTGGGGTTCCTTTGCCAGGATTGTACATTATGCACACCATACAATTCTTCACCAAACGTTCAGCACATTTCGTAATGCCATCATTCTTCCACACAGGCGACAACAACTTACAAATACCTTTCGCGCTAATATGTGCTAACCCATGTGCCATTGTCACAACAGCCAGCACATACGCATCAGGCAACATCCATCTTTTCTGATCTGACAAATCAATCCAACAACCATTCGCATCCAACTTTCCCGTACTTTCTTTCCACTTCGCCTTTTCAGTCTCAGTGGCCTCATTCTGAATTGCTTTCACACTCTCAATAGTGTCTTCACACATACTCGATTCTGCAGGCCACCTAACCAAACTCGTCACATACATTCGAGTGCTAAGGTTCCGGGCAGTCTCCTTAGCAATCTCATCCGCAAACGCATTACCACGACCAACATCATCCGTCACTTTACGATGCGCACTACACTTAACAATCGCAACTTGTGTAGGCAAAGTCAATGCATCCAAAAGATCGTTCACTAGCTGGCCATGCTGTATCTTCGTACCATGCGATGTCAAGAAACCACGCTCTCGCCACAATCGTCCAAAACTATGCGCTACACCAAAAGCGTATTGACTATCAGTGTACACATTCACACGTTTCCCTTTTGCTAACACACATGCTCTAGTAAGAGCGATCAGCTCTGCAGCTTGGGCAGAATTCTGATTCAATCTTGCAGTTTCAACAACAGTGTTCAGTGTTACAACAGCATAAGCAGTAGTCACATCGCCATTCGGCAACTTAAAACATGACCCATCCACATACAGAGTGCCATCCGGATCTTCCAATGGGGTGTTTTTAAGGTCCACTCGACCTTTCGTTTCTTCTTCAGTCCTCAAGTAGCAGTCATGTTCTGCTACTTCATCTGACTCTGCACTAATTGGTAACAAAGTTGCCGGATTTAGGACATTACAACGTTTTATCTGAATATGGCTTGCCAAGAGCGTCAATTCGTACCCAGACAACCTCGCACTCGTCAAGTGCTGAGTTTTCGTTCGATTCAAAAGAGTATCGACTGCATGCGGAACCATCACCGTAAGCATATTATCCATGACCAATCCTGCTGATTGTCGGATGGAGACCGCAGCTGCCGCAGTTGCTCTCAAACAACTCGGCAATGCTCTAGCTACTGGGTCTAAGGTCGAGGAGAAATATGCACATGGACGCTGCTTACCACCAAAAGGTTGCGTCAGAACACTCAAAGCACAACCTTCCCTCTCGTGAACATATAACGTGAACGGCTTACCGTAGTCAGGGGTACCTAACACAGGAGCCGAACACAATGAATCACGTAGTTCAGAAAAACTTTTCTGACATTCTTCCGTCCATGGTAAAGGAGTTGAAACATCCTTGCACGTAAGAGCCACCAATGGTTTCGCTAGTAATGAAAAATTAGGAATCCATTGCCTGCAGTACGACGTGATACCTAGAAAGGCACGCACATCTCTTTGGGTTTTTGGCACAGCCATTCGCGCAATCGCTGCAATTCTCTCTGGGGTCAATCTCCTTCCCTCCTTTGACAATAAGTGACCTAGATAGGTTACTTCTTGACAACAATATTGGAGTTTAGAAGGTGACACCTTGTGATTTAACTCACAGAGATGTTGCAGCAATGACACCGTAGCAATTTTGCAAATGTCCTGAGTATCGGCAGCCACCAATAAGTCGTCGACGTATTGGATTAAAGCCGCACCAACCGGCAACCTAAACGCATCCAGTTGACCCTTCAAGGCTTGACTGTAAATAGATGGACTTTCACAGTAGCCCTGAGGAGCGCGTTTGAACCGGAAGCTACGTCCACCGAGAGAGAAACCGAAAAGGTCCCTGCTCTCCTCGGCAATCGGGATGCTGAAAAACGCATTTTTCAAGTCAATCACCGAAAACCATGATGCAGTAGCTGGAATCAGAGTCAGTAGCGCCGTGATGTCAGGCACAACAGGGAATTGAGGAACCACAATTTTATTGACCTCCCGTAAATCGATAACAAAGCGATAAACAGGCGGTTTTGTAGGATTAGTACGTTTAAGAATGGGCAGTACAGGGCTATTGCACACGTTCCCCCGAGTCTCTTCAATAACATCTTTCTCGATCAGATCATAGATGATCGCTAACAAAGCTCGTTCACCATCAAGGGAAATACGATACTGGGGAATACGTGGCAATCGCACATTCGATTTCAACTGAACAACATAAGGAAAGACATCAAGTAGGCCCACATCATTTGGACCCGTCGCCCACAAAGACGCAGGAAGAGAACTCAATTCCGGTGGAAGCTTATCGAGAGACAAATACATGGGAGAGACTACCCTCTCTCCTAACGTAAGCTTTACACCCGCAGGAGAACAGTACAAAGTTGCATACAAACGTTTAAGCAAATCCAGGCCCAAGAGATTCTCACCACAACCCGTGGTTAAAATCAACGGAGCTTCTAGCTCACATGGCCCAATTTGAAGGGGCAAAGGGCGTGAAACTGGATTGCTAGCAGGGGCGCCAGAGAATCCAACGGAAACATTTGTTAAGCCAGACAAAGGTGCGCCAGGGAGTTTCGAATGCATGATAGAACTTTTCGCTGCACCAGTGTCCAACAGAAAAGGCTCAACGACGCCCGATGTAGCAACTGCGACGTAAGGCCCTCTCTGATCAACCGGAACTGATACCACTCCCTCTCCTTGTCTTTGGCTGTCCTAGTAATTACTGTCGTCAGTTCCCTGATCGACGTAATAATCGTCTACATTATACTGCGCAGATCGTCCTTGCGATGATCCACGTTGATCAAAACAGTTATTAGAATTTGACGAATTGTCAAAGCGATCGTTCTGAGCACCACGACCTCTACCACGTGATGCGTGCTGTGAACCACCACGGCCTCCTTTAGACGAGTTACCACTATTACGTTCATTTAAAGCAGGACAATTGAATTTAATGTGTCCTTCCTGTCTACAATAAGCACATTGATTGTACCCCAACGAGGATCTTTGGAAGGAGGAATCATTACGTGGCTGCGATCGATTCGATTGCGACTGCGATCTATTCTGTTGGGGCGCATTCTGATTAGAACGCGGCGGATACGCTTGTTGCAACAACACTTTAGTTTTCAGTTCTTTCGTCTTTTTGTCAGCACGGTCATTCTCCTCTTTCTCCCTATTCTCATAATATTGTGCCGTAGCCAATATCTGAGCTGAGGTAGAAACGGCCCATGCACTCTCTGAATTCTTTAATTTATTGCTCAAATCGGGCAACAAATTTGACACAAATTTATCCACAAACAACCTCTGTCCACCCTCAGTACCCATATCCTGTCCGCTGTGATCAATGAATGCTTCTTCAAACCTCGTAAAGAAGTCCGAAACACTCTCATCTTTCTTTTGTTTGCAAGCGGACAGTTTGTCCCAATTAACCCTCATAGCTGGCATAAGAGTTTTCATTAACGTTATTATTCGCTGAGGAAGAGCAGTAATCAATTGGTCGGGTTTAGCAGCAGCCACTTGTCCAGCATCTGCCGCTGTAATGGCAGCCCAATCACCGCCTAATTCATTTGCGTGATCTTGGTGACGAATCTTAGCCCATACCGGTTGCGGTACGACATTGCCAAACAACATGTCGATATCGGCAAGATTCATTACCGTAGCATCTACGAGCTGCGATAATTCCTTATAATACCCAGTAGGATTTTTCCGAGGATCGGGCAAGGATTGTTTCACCTGTAGTACTTCCGAACGTTTCCATGGGAGATGTATCCACACTTGCTGGAAATGCGCCAATGTCGCAGGATTAGCATTAGGATCAGCTGGTATCCAAACCGGCGGAACTTCACGCATAGGATATTGGCCAGACTCGTCTGGTTGGTTTTCAATATCCTCAACAAACAATGCATGAGGTATTGGAGCGGGACGGAAGGATAGTAACCGCTCAATAGCACGTCGGACATTAGTATCTACTATCAGTCCAGTTGCGAACTGAAGCCGAAGTTCAGACAGGGCGGTCAGCACCTCGTCAGGCGCATCGGCCGCTATCTGATCATGTAGGAACTTGCACATTTCGTCAAACACATATCTCTGAGTTGGTATGTTGAATTGACTAAACGTTTCGAGGACAACACGGGGTGGATTTCTAAGAGGGTTTACCATCCAACCCATTGCCATATTATATAGCGCGACGCGTTCCCTGTTTCCAGGAAGCTGACTACGTCGCTGAGGACCATCGGAACCAGCAGACCCATGAACAGGTCCGAGCGACTGAAAGAAGCTAGCCGCAAGGGGAGAATTGCGACTACGAGTAGAGGGAGAAGAATAAGACACAGGGCTAACAAGAGAAGGAGTAGAAACAGTAGCAACAACAGGGGTTAACAAAACAGGAGCAGTAGCGGGAGCAGGAGTATGTGGGAGCGGAGGAGCAGTAGGAATAGAGACAGACAAAGGTGCAGGAACAGACGGAAGAGCGGGTGCAGGTTGAGGAACAGGCGGAGGAACAATAGGTGGAAGAACAGGTACGGCAGGGACCACAGGAGCTGCGGTACCCTGTACGTACGGAGGTGGCGACTTCATAAGATAAGACATTAAAGGATCCTCAACTGCCTCTTCCTTCTTATCCGACTCCGTAGGCAAAGCAGGATAACATTTATCTATGGTCATACGTTGTAACCTCTCAAACACTTCCTTATCCTTATCCTCCTTATCACGCTGGAACTGCTCAGCTTTCTTCACTATGGTAGCAACATTATCCCGCTGACTACGTTTATTCTGTCTGATCTCTTTCTGTCGGGCTTCTTTGCGCCACAACCGAAAGGCATCAAACATGGCCGGCCTTGATTTACGTTCGAACAACTTCATTTCTAGATTATCTAAGATCGACGCCTCGAAGCTACCGTGAGGTGGCCAACGAAGGTCGCCGTCTTTCTTTGTATATTTAACCCAATAATCATTAAAGGTAATCGGGCCTAGCCCATGTTTGCTATACAAGTCATAAGTAGGAGTTCCAACCGGAGGTATCGGACACGAGTCCTCCAGTCGGGAATCCGCACCACAAGGTCTGAAACAACTGAACAAAGTACTGCGACCAGGCATCTTGCACACTAGCCGAGTTTCACAAACTTCAAGGGTTACGGGATTTACCAAGTCCCAGCAAAGAACAAAACCCTCGGTTTTTGGCGGCTGCAGTCGTCAAACAATACAACAAGGTACGCTAGCAAAGTGTCACCGACAAAAACACTCACACAGCGTGAACAACAAAAACACTCGCTAAAGTGTCAACAACCAAGAACTCTGGGAGCGACCCACAAATACTTAACTCAAAGATCGATGGCGTCACCAGGAAGGCCCGTCAATCGTCTCGCTATACCAAGGTCTACGCCAGGCGCCAAAACAGGTCTACAGTCAGGGCAGCAGTCCGTCGCAGCCGTCAGGAGGCGGGAATCTTCGCGGGAAAAGTCTTCGGGCCACTTATTTCGACAACAGGATCGATGAAGCGGAGTGCACCTTCCCTCGGAGATTTCACACGAAGTTCCTCACGATCGTCGGGCTTGGACCGGTACCACTGATGCAGCCCCACGTTGGGCGCCAACTGAAGGACTGGGTTCTTTAAGACCCAGCGGTGCCAGGGCACAACACCTGAAACCTTCGTGGGTAACCTGCTCCGGCGTACAAGTCACAGAGACACGGGACACTTCCTTCGACGTCAAAGATTCAAGGTTTATTTGCTGCAGGGAACACAGAGATCACGACAAGTTCACAGCGTGCAACTTGGGGAGACTGCTTCAAATTGGTTCTGTGGATCGCTCCTTTTATACAGTTTTTACCCATACGATAACATGATACACAAAAGTTTACAACCCGGTTCCCACAATTATCCCCCAGAGGGGTCGCTTTGGTCACTTTGAAACACACAAGGTCCGGAACATAAGTGCGGAAACATTTGGCGGTTCCCAACTGTAAAAACCTATCTTCCCACCATTAGCAAATTCCAATCAGCAGTAAAATAGATCGAAATAGGACGAAGACAGGTGCAGAGGAAGACGGAGACAGTGGGGAGATCGGAAAGGGTGTAAAAGGGGAGGTATCGGGAAACACGAGATACAGGCATCAAAGAGACGTGCCTAATGAGATGCACGGCTGAGACAATAAGTCCGTGCGGCAAGATGAGCCTCGAGCGGCGCCATCTGCCTTACAGTAGCAACCCCCTCGTCATAAAGACACTTTCAAAGAACATGTGTCTTCCGCAAATATCTTGGGAGTCCCAGGGTCGCGAAGCGGACAACGTCCGTTCGCTGGCTACTTGAGGGCAAGAGACAAAATGGATGCCGTATCTAAGATGGAACCCGTGGGTACAGATGAAAAACCCACATAACAAACGAACGGTTTAAGTTAGCACAGCGAAACTGCGCACACTTACTAAACTCGTCATTTGCGGTTCATAGATACCAGACTCGACCATATTCGTGCGAGTCGAAAACACCACTTACAATTGTCACGGAACCTCAACCCGCAGCCACCAGCACAGATGGCATACTGGTGTGGCTGGATGACATAGATATAGGCATAATATTCTGATTTACCAGGTGAATTATGGCTGCCGAGATCACTATGATTGTGCATTATGTAGGAGAGCAGTCTGGATTATGGGTGCGTGGAGCACTATGTAAGCTAGCAGTGTGGGTTACAGCTGCATAGAGCCCTGTGATTGTACAGTATGTATGTAAGCAAGCAGTCTGGGCTGCAGATGCATAGGGCTCTGTGGCTGTACACTATCCACGCAGTCAGCCTGGGTTGAACGTGCATAGAGCCCCGTGGTTGTACACGGTGTAAGCAGCCACTGTGGAATAAAGCTGCATGGAGCCCCTTGTTGTGCACACACACATTCACAGAACCCTCAAAACATACACACATCAAACCCTCAACACACACAACCTAATCCTCACACACACAATCTAACCCTCAACACACACACACACACACACACACACAATCTAATCCTCAAACACACACACAATCTAATCCTCAAACACACACACACTCTAATCCTCAAACATACACACACACACACACACACACAATCTAATCCTCAACCACACACACACACAATCTAACCCTCAACACACAGACACACACACACACACACACAATCTAATCCTCAAACACACACACAATCTAATCCTCAAAAACACACACACACACACACACAATCTAATCCTCAAACACACACACAATCTAATCCTCAAAAACACACACACACACACACTCTAATCCTTAAACACACACAATCTAATCCTCAAAATCCTGAAACACACACACACACTCACTGACTAGAGCTCTTGAGGCGGGAGCCGAGAGCGTTTCACTTGTATTTTAAAATTGTCACGAAATTCGACTGTGTTATTTTAACTTGCTGCACGCAAATTTACTTGCCCAGGTGGTTACTCTATGCAGTGGATTTAGCGCTGCCGAGGCCCCAGAGCTAATCAATCTCTGTCTCGCCATCTCGGCAAGCCCGCTGGCCACGCCCCTCCAGAGGCCACGCCCCCCGCCGCCGCCCTACTTAAGACGCTGATCACTAGCGCCGATCACTAAGACTGACTAGAGCTCTTGAGGCGGAAGCCGAGAGCATTTCACTTGTATTTTAAAATTGTCACGAAATTCGACTGTGTTATTTTAACTTGCTGCACGCTCACTTACTTGCCCAGGTGGTTACTCTGCGCAGTGGATTTAGCACTGCCGAGGCCCCAGAGCTAATCAATCTCTCTCTCGCCATCTCGGCGAGCCCGCTGGCCACGCCCCCTCCAGAGGCCACGCCCCCCGCCGCCGCCCATCAGACCTATAAGTTATGTGCACCTTTTGGACGCGCAGCGGGCGCGCCGTTTGCGTGCCGAAAGCGCGCCAAAGGAAAGCCCGTCTGCGCCCGTCCGCGCCAGGCCGGGCCTTAGGGCAAACCATGCTGACCGACCCATCTCATACTAAGCACAAGCTCTCAAAAACTTACAGCATCTCACCCCATCGGTATCACCTTCTTCCCATTGACGTATACACACAGCTGGCCTTCTCTCTACTGCTGTACCCTCCCCATGCGGATGTACCCCTATAGCTAAACCGATCAGTAACACCACTTCCATCAGGGTGTCATATTTGAACACCCGCTCTTTAGTAAAACACCGCGAGGACATTTATATCCTGTTGACTAATAACAACCCTGACATACTCCTGTTAACGGAAACTTGGCTAACATCAGAATCCCTTCCTGATATTTTGGTTGCCCTCCCCCCTGACTATTACAATCTTCACGCTGATCGCCCTAATGACTGGCCCGGGGGTGGAGTGGCAGCCATCATATCTAAGCACCTGAACGCTACTCTCTGCTACTCCCTCCCCCTCCTTGAGGTGGAGAATCTGCTCATTAGCTTGGAAACTGACACCGGTGCCTTCACCTTCCTTCTTCTATACCGGCCACCACATTCTATGCCATCCTTCTCTACTATCATGAGCGAACAGCTGTCCAATCTACTCACACAACACCCCAGTTTCGCCCTTTTCGGCGACTTTAACTATTGGTTCAATGACACCAACGCCGGCCCCCACGCTACTGAGCTTTTTGAATCTCTTAACAGCTTAAACCTCACTCAACAGGTCACCAGACCCACTCACATTAAAGGTCATATACTGGACCAGATCTGGACCTGCAACCTAGCTCTGTCCCCTGCCAGCAATATCCCCGTGCGTCTGGTCAGATCATCACTTAGTTGAAACTTCCATCACTGTCGCTGGCCGAATTCCTGCTCCTCTGATGGCTGGTAGCTCCTCTCGGAAATGGAGCACATATGATTCCCAGGGCTTTCTTACCACCTTGGCCGACACTCGCCCAGTCCTCAACCCCACTGACAACCTCGACGTTACAGAAAATGACATCAGTTCCTGGTTAAGGTCAGCCAGCGACCAGTTTGCCCCTCTGACCAAATTCCCCCGCACTAGGCATCACAACTCCCATAGGTGGTTCTCTGACGACCTCAAGCAGCACAAATTGAAAACGCGCCAGCTAGAACGAATCTGGAGACGCGACTATTCTAACTCAGCCAGGTCATCTTATATGGTAGCACGCAAAGAATACAAAACCGCCATTACCCTAGCAAAATCGGAACATTTCTCCAACAGGATCTCGTCTGCGGCTAATAAATCAAAGGAGGTGTTCGAAGTAATGAATGAACTCACCACAGACGACAGAACCCTCCCAGCCCAGACCCCAACTCAAGAAACCTGCGATACTCTCAACCTCTTCTTTGTGGAAAAAATCATAAAAATCAAAAATTCTATCCCCCCTTCACCCCATCCACATTCTCTGGACACCTCTTTTAACAACCCCCTGATTCTTACCACTTTCCCGGTTCTGAACTCTACCTCACTTGAGGAACTCACTACCCGTGTCAAATCCGGCTCTCCTAATGACTGCTGTCCGCCTTCCGTCCTACAGAACGTTTGCCTCAATCTACCTGATTGTATCCTTTCCTTGCTGAATGGCTCACTCAGCAGTGGAATCGTCCCCAGCTCTCTCAAGGAGGCCATCCTAGTGCCTCTCCTCAAAAAAAACGGGCGCCGACCCCGCAGAACCATCCAATTATCGTCCCATTTCCCTTCTTCCCTACTTGAATCTTCTTGCTATCTCGAACCCAACCAAGCTGGCTTCAGACCTGCCCACTCTACTGAGGCCGTCATTTTGGCAGTCCTGGACACACTCAGAAGTAATGCTGACGCAGGGATTCCCCAAGCCCTTGTACTCCTGGATCTGTCGGCCGCGTTCGACACGGTGGACCACAACATCCTTCTCCACCGTGTCGGACAGGCAGGCATCCAGGGCACTGCCCTTAAGTGGGTAGAGTCCTTCCTGACCGGAAGAACACAGGCCGTCCGCCTAGGCCCCTACACTGCAACTAAAACCCCTACGACCTGTGGAGTCCCCCAAGGCTCCTCCCTCTCACCACTTCTGTTTAACCTATACCTCCGGCCCTTGATTCACTCACTCCAGAAATGGGACATCACCGTCTACAATTATGCTGACGATTTACAGATCATCCTACCTCTCAACTCACCTCATGCCATTAACACGTTCCACTCTGTCATGATTCATATCCAACACTGGATGAACTCGAATCAACTAAAACTAAACCCTGGGAAAACCGAGCTCCTCCTTCCCGGACTCTGTCACGCTCACTGGGGTCCGCAGTTCTGGCCCTCTGAGCTAGGCCCCCCCCCAGACCCGGTCAAATCAGTGAAGAGCCTGGGTGTGATTATCGACACCGAACTGTCTCTTAAAGCCCAAGTGGGTGCGGTCATCTCATCCTGTATGAATCAGCTTCGGAAGATCCGCAAAGTTCGCCACTTACTTCCGCCCACCGCTCTCACTCAGGTCATCATCTCGCTAGTACTCTCCCGTCTGGACTTCTCCAACTCCCTTTATCACGGCCTCCCACAATCTTTGCTGCACCGCCTTCAGGTTGTTCAGAACCAAGCGGCCCGCCTCATTCATAAAACTCCTAGATGGCAATCGGCAAAACCCCTACTTCACAGCCTGCATTGGCTACCAATCGGCCAAAGGGCGGCCTTCAAGGTGGCCTGGCTTACTTTCAAGGCCCTCCACTGCACCGGCCCGGCTTTTCTCAAATCCCTCATCACTCCTCATCGACCAACGCGCAACCTCCGTTCAGGCCATCTTCACCTGCTAGTCACCCCTAAAGCAAAAACCAAGAAATTCGGTGGTCGTCGCTTTTCCCACCTAGCTCCCGCATTCTGGAATCTTCTCCCTCTGCTCATCAAATCCAGCGCTTCCCTCCTGAGCTTCAGAAAAATACTTAAAACCTATCTTTTCCCACCCCTTGGTTAGTACACCGTTACCTTTGTTTCCCCCTCAATCTCTTACTCTGTCTTACAGCGCCATGAAGCCTAGGTGTCAGTGCGCTCTACAAATTGCACTTAAGATAAGATAAGAGAATCTAATCCTCAAACACACACACACACACAATATTAACCCACAAACACACACACAAAATCTAATCCTCAAACACACAATCTAACCCTCAAAACACACACACACACACCATCTAATCCTCAAACACACACACAATCTAACCCTCAACACACACACACACACACAATCTAATCCTCAAACACACACACACAATCTAATCCTCAAACACACACACACACACAATTTAACCCCCAAAACACACACACACACAATCTAACCCTCAACACACACACACACAGTCTAATCCCTAAACACACAAACACAATCTAATCCTCAAACACACACACAATCTAACCCTCAACACACACACACAATCTAGCCCTCAAACACACACACCCCATCTAACCCTTAAACACACACACACAATCTAATCCTCAAACACACACACAATCTAACCCTCAACACACACACACAGACAATCTAATCCTCAAACACATACACACACAATCTGATCCTCAAACACACACACACAATCTAACCCTCAACACACACACACACACTCACACACACAATCTAATCCTCAAACACACACACACACACACACACACAATCTAACCCTCAACTAACACACAGGGGGGGGGAGACGTTGTCAATGTGGACCAACCGGTTAAGGCCGCTAATACGTCCCCTTCTTTGCGCCCTGAGAGTCGAGCTACCCCCAAACAATACCCTCTCTTCTTAAAACCCCTTTTGCAGCAGGGTCAACTTTCAAGCACTCCTTCACGAGGGGAGAGAGAACAAGGGGATACAAGAGTCACTTCAGAACGGGTGTCCTCCAACACGGCAGGGAGAGCAGGCAGCCCCGCAACGCAAAAGTCGCCACAGAAGACTCCGGTGCTAAACATCGCAGGGGCAGCAAGGCTGGAAGGAGTAGCAGCGTTGCCTTCACCAACGGTTTCCGCCTTGGATGTGGTCCCTCTCTTGCACCCCCTGTCGTCGCCAACCACAAGTGCGAACTCTAGTCTAGCCCCAGGCAATAAGCAAACTACGACAGCTCCGAACCAAGCCCTAAGTTTAGAGAATTCCCTGACCTCCCAGGATGATGTCTTGCGCGTTCTCCCGAGTGCTACAAAAGCAAATAAGATGGAAGATATCCTAGTTACGATTCTCCAGGAACTAAGAGATTTCAAATTATCTCAGGCTCAGGAAATCTCACTTCTGCACAGCAGGCTTTCGAAGATGGAAGAGTGCCTTGGGAACATTCCTCTGAGGGTCTCCGAAGCCGAAGTTCGAATATCATCTCTAGAGGACTCACTGTCTACAATTCAGAAAAATCTTACAGAGGCCAACAGAGAGAAAACACATCTAGAGGAAAAGCTCCAGGACCTTGAGAATTACAATAGGAGATCGAATCTACGATTAGTAGGCATACCAGAGGGCCTTGAAAACAAGGATGTAGTTAGCTGGTCAGATTCATTATTAAAAAAAGCTATCCCTGAACTACAAGGTGACTTGACTATAACAAGGGCGCACAGAGTTCCTGCACATAAACCCAATAATTCAAAATTCCCCCGCACAATCCTCCTCAACTTTGCAGACTTTAGGGTTAAAGAAAAAATCCTAAATACCGCATTTTCTAAAAGAACTTTCAATGCAGAGGGGGTGAATAATTTCAGGATTTTTGGCGATATGTCGGCTGCATCTGCACACAGACGCAGAGACTTTGTGAAGCTCATAGACCCCTTTAAGAGCAAGGGAGCCCAGGCCATGATAGTGCAGCAATCAAAACTTAAAGTTTTGGTTAAAGGAAAATTCTTTATATTCACGACCCTACACGAAGCCCAGACACTACTTGACGGCCTTGGGGGATCATAAATCAAGTTGATGTACTCTGCTGAATTTATCACTAATCACTAATGCACGGCGGATACTTCTCGGAAACAGGAAGCACACAAGGATGCAAAGAGATGGCATCCAAAAGGAAGAGACAAGAGAGTAGGACGGAAGTGGGACTCTGGGGTCTCCGTCCACTCAGGGGGGGAGGGAAGGGGGGTGAAGGGGGGTGTCGCATGGGGGAAAAAAAGAGAGTTCAAATGCAATATGTTTTTTCACACTCTTATGACTACGGTATGAAGGTTATTCATCGATCTCTAGCACATGTCACTTTGGCTCATTTATGGATAACGATAAATTGACAAGACCATATAAATATAGTTGCCCATTTTGCACTGGGAGGTGTCTTAAACGTATTGCTAATTTTTCTTTTTTTTTGTGGGAATTGTTTGGCTGCTTATTTGCATATTTGCACAGACAAGGGTACTCTATTGTACATCTATCTTCATGTCCAGTACAATGAATGGCATGTCTCCCCATACATCACTCTACACTTTTGCCGCTAGCTTGCATATTTGCACATGGAAACTCAGATTTTTATGAAAATCTCTATGAACTTTTCCTGTTATTGCTCTTTATTGTTAAATATTTTTATTAGTTATCATTTATCTATCCTGCTGCTGTTGCTTATATGCTTGTTCATTCTGCATACTTGCACTTCAGCTAGGGGCCACGTCCAATGTCTTGAATATCTAAATTTTCAAAACCGAGCTGCTATCTTTTTTTATCTTCATGTCTTGTGTAATGAATGATGGGTCTCCTCAGATAGCACTTTACATTTTTGCTGCTCGCTTGCATATTTGCACATTGAACTTTAGATTTCTTATGATTTTCTCTATGAATATCAGCTACTTTTGTTTTTTCATTGTTATATATTTGTAATATTTCTCAGTTTTTCATGTTGTTGCTGCTGTTTGCATATTAGCTCATTCTGCATTCGTGCACTTTAATTGAGGGCTACGTTCAATATCTTGAACATCAATGACATGGTGAAATTTATTTCATTAAATGTTAATGGGCTGAATAACGTTCGTAAAAGGAACGCTATTGAATGCTGGCTAAAAAATCTAACACCTGATGTCATCTATTTGCAGGAAACCCATCACAAAGATCAGGCAGAGTCAGCTAAACTCTTTAAAAACTGGACGGGCTATAACATATCTGCTCCTGCAGGGTTGGCCCAGAGAGGAGTTTCCATTCTAATAGGAAGACATGTAGGTTTTAACCTTGAAGGATCGTAGATAGATCCTAGAGGCAGATGGGCAGTCGCACACGGTAAATTAAATTATGTCAACATTATCTTTGCCACAATTTACGCACCTATTCTGGACGACCCACAACCTATTTTACAGGTTAAGCAGGCATTAACTGGCCTTTCTGGACCAATAATTTGGGGGGGTGATTTTAATCTATTACAAAACCCTCGATTGGACTCCTCCAAGAAAGACCGTCGACAGAATAAACCCCAAGTCTCCTTAGCTGTTCAAAGCTGCAAGGTAGATCTTGATGTTATTGACCATTGGCGTAATTTGAATCCCAACAAGCGTGAGTACACATGCCATTCAGCAAAATATAACTCTGCGTCAAGGCTGGATTTTTTCTTGTCCTCCCACGATCTAGAGTTATATAATTACGCTTACCTACCCAATGCTTTTTCGGATCATGCGGCTCTTTGCATGGAGGTTAAACTGGGGAATTATGAAGCAAGATCTATAAATAGATGGTTTTTTAACAAACTCAACCTCCTTGACCAACAATGGTGCACTGATATTAATGAAAAGATCGAGCTATTTTTTTCACAGAATAGAGGTACATCTCCTTTAAACATAATCTGGGATGCATTTAAAGCTACTCTACGTGGTATAATTACATCTAAAGAGATCCCCAAACTAAAGGCAAAATGGGAGGAGAAAATCAAACTTCAAACTGAACTGTCACAGGCTACCCAAGAGCATTATAGGGTTAGATCCCAGATTTCCAGCCACAATCTCCATGAGGCGAAGCGTAAGATGAAGGAATTATATTATGAACTAGGTGAGACAAATAGTAATTTTCAGGCACAAAAAATCTATGAGGAGAGTGAGTACACAGGAAAGCTTCTGGCCTGGCAATCTAAAGAAAAGCAGGCTCGAAACAGAATAGATCAGTTAACTGACCCCATCACTAAAAATCAAGTTAAGACCACCACTGCCATTGGTGAGCTGTTTTTAAAACATTATGAGGGGATATATCAAGCAACTGCAGAGACTACACCTGAATCTATCACAGATTTTCTTCAGCCATTGGAAATACCTAAAATGGATACTGAGGGCAAGAACTACCTCACACAGGATTTTACATTATCAGAACTAGATGAAGTGATGGAGTCTCTCCCCAATGGCAAAGCCAATGGTGAGGATGGCCTTCCCATTGAATTCTTTAAAGAATTTGGGGGAATATTGCGTAAAGAATTCTTGGACTTAATTAATAATTTACTTCAAGGTGGTCCCCCACCGGACTCTTTTCACACAGCGGTGGTGGTCAGTATTTTAAAAAAGGGAAAGGACAAGGAAAATATAAATTCTTATCGACCGATTAGCCTTCTGAACACAGATTATAAAATTTTTACTAAACTTTTAGCAAACCGATTAAATAAACTAATAGGATCACTAATAGCTTATGATCAGTGCGGTTTTATTGCAGGCAGGCATCTCCAATCCAACACTACATTTTTACTGGAGGCGCTAGACTATTTTAAAACTAACAAGGTGAAGGCTCAAATTTGGTTTTTAGATGCGGAGAAAGCCTTCGATCTAGTCTCCTGGGATTGTCTGTTTGCAGTTTTACATAGTTTTAACTTCCCGAATGCTTTTATCTCTCTTTTACGACACTTGTACACAAATTCTAGGGCACAAATTATCATCAATAATACCAACATTGGGTCCTGCGAGGTCACTAGAGGCACACGACAAGGCTGCCCCTTGTCGCCAATTTTATTTGCACTTTTTATTGAACCTCTAGCGATCGCCATTAGGAATATTAAAGCTGACACCGCCCCAATTTTAGGAATGACAAATATAAAACTATATGCGGATGATATTGCCCTTTTTTTAGACTCTAAACCCTCAAGTCAATTGAAGATTCTAAAAATCTTCTCTGACTTTCAAAAGCTAGGGGGTTATAAAATTAATGTAAACAAAACAGAAATTATTCTACTTAACTGCACTACAGACACTTTAGCTCCTGAATTCAGGCAGATATACAACACGGACCCAAAGAGATATCTTGGTATATTTATATCGGATAACCTAGACGACCTTTACTTATTACATTTTCTACCTTTATTAAAAAAGGTGGGTTCACTCTTAGATCGTTGGAATCTACTACCCCTGTCTCTTATAGGGCGGGCATCGCTAATTCGAATGTCGATATTACCCCTTTTTAATTTCCTTTTCAGTGCGATTCCCTGCGCAATCCAGGCCTCATATTTTAAAAAAATAGAAGCTCTGATTTCCTCTTTCCTATGGGCAAAAAAATCCCCTAGACTTGCACTGAGCACTTTATATTTATCTTCCACACAAGGAGGGCTGTCCCTCCCAAATATCAAAGAATATTATTTTGCGTCTTTTGCACATTACACCCATAGGTTTTTTTTTTTCTAGATTGTCATGAGACAGACAATTTTTTTATGAAAAGGATGTTGTTGGAATTGAAAATCTATGATCCGGTCAGAACCACGAAAGACCCAAAAAAAGTACGATATAAAACTTTGCAGTGGATTTTTAAGGTCAAAACTCAGTTTTTTAAATTTTATGATTTACCCAATGTGAGTAATAAAACGAATTTAATGAATTTTAGCCTGGGAGAAGCAGGACATATGGATAAAAATATAATAACTCTTTGGAAGCAAAATGGTTTTGAAAAAATTGAAGACTTCCTACTGGGAAATAGGTGGAAATCCTGGGATGAAATTTACGGCCAGTTAATTCACTCGCACACAATTCTGAACTGGTCATTTATTACGATAAATCCAAAACTCAGGGAACTCAATATAGGAAATTTATCCCACAAAGAAAATATTTCCATTTCCCTTAATAACAAAACACAAAAGAAAATGAGTATCTGGATTAAAATATTAACAGAAAGTAAGGACCAGAACTTTTACAACAAGATAATTGAACGATGGAAAAAAAGGGAAGATATTATAATTAATCAACAGGTATGGGACAAAATAAACAAATTCAATAAAGCCATCTTTCGAGGAGCAAACTTTAAACGTATGCAATTTTACAATAAATGGTTATTATATAGAACCCCGTCCTTTTTACATAATATCTTCCCCCTAGTAGCCGATAAATGCTTTCGATGTGAAGAAAAAGGCACTTGGAAACACATTATCTGGGAGTGTCCAAAAATCCAGGTTTTATGGAAGGAAATAGAAAAATATCTTTCAATCGTCCTTAAAACAAATATTATATTTAACGACCTAATTCCCCTCCTAGGCTGCTCTCCTTTCCACACCCAATATGATGAGCCCCTTTTCATAGCTTCTCTAATAGCTAAATCCCTTATATTACAGTCCTGGAGAACAGATTCTGTCCCATCCTTCCAGGTATGGAAGGCAAAATTACAGCGAATCCAGGGTGGGGAGAAAAAATATGCCCTTAGATCAGGGGCTCTCAAAAAATATGATAAATATTGGAGTGTGTTCGAAGTTTAGATTTCTCTTGTTATTACTTAACCTGATTTATGCTTTATTGAAATTATTTATTAGTCTATCACGACGGTTCTACCTCCGCACGCAGCACTTTAGAACTTAGCTTTGGAATACTAAATGTGAAACCGTTTATTATATATGTATGCTATGTACTTTTTCAATTCTAAACAAAATCTTTTGGTTATTTGAACGAGTTTACTAACTGTCTGCTCTTACACAACTTTGCACTTTATAACTTAAATGTTAAAACAACAATTTGTATGAATGCTTTCCAGTATTTTCCTTCCTTGTACTATATTAATTGGATTTCAATGGTATTGCATTGCTATATTTGAACTCTCAATAAAAAAAATAAAAAAAAAATAACACACACACACTCAATCTAACCCTCAACACACACACACACAATATAATCCTCAAACACACACACACACAATTTAACCCCCAAAACACACACACACACAATCTAACCCTCAACACACACACACACAGTCTAATCCCTAAACACACAAACACAATCTAATCCTCAAACACACACACACTCTGTTCTCCTAGTTTTGCCTGTGCCTCGCCACGCCGCCACGCCCACGCCAGACCGAGTGCAACGAACACGATACTGCTCGAGCAGGAAGCGAAGCAGGAGCCGAGCCGAGCCGTGCGGGAGAACCGCGCAGAAAGTGCTGCGCCTTCTGCAGAAACCCATCGGGATAGCTACCGGACGACCGGACGACCGCTTGCAGACATCAGCGGTAAGCGGAAAGTAGCAAGGAGCGCGGGGAATCGGCGCTGGAGTTACAGCTCGGCCCGTGTGTTACGGATCCCTGTCACAGGCGGACAAGCGGGATAGCCGGCAACAGACCTCCTCCCCAGCCACGGACTGTTGCGAGGCCGGCGGGGAGGAGCTGAGTGTGACGAGGGGAGTGGAAGCAGGAGCCGTGTGGGAGCCGCGGCAAGCAGGGAAACTCGCCGTAAGAGATCCCAGCGGACAGAGTGCATCCAAGCAGCCCCTCCCGGGCAAAACGGGGACAATACGCTGTCTTAGCCGTGTCCAAAAGTCAGACCATTGCGAAGCCTAGAAGCTAAAAGCGGCAAAAAAGGAGAGTGGAATTTATGCCCCAGCCATTAAGAGAAAGTACAAACAACATCAGTAAATTTCATTAGAGTAATTTTCTCGGCAACAACATAAGCGGGGCAAGGCAACAAGGCAGAAGGCGGAAGGCAACTGAGGCAGAACAGAGGTAAGTGAATAATTTTTTATTTTTTTTTCTTAGTAAAAGTAAAAATCAAAAATAATTTTTAAACATACCACCTTAGTATATCAGTCGCTGCTTAGAAATGGCACCCAAAAGAGGCCAAAAATTACCGGATGAACATGGAAGGAGTAATTCATTGGAAGGCTCAAAATCCCTTAATGAAAGCCAGGAAAGCCTTGCGTCTTCTATGGGAAATAATAAAGGGGCACGAAAGAAAAAGAAAGTCAAAAGAGCGACGAAGACCGCCCAGAAGGGAAAAAAAGGTGGTAACCAAACAACCATCAAACAGAAAGAAAACACAGAAGCGCCAAAATCTATAAAGGAATTCGTAGGTAAACACTATAGAACTTTAAATCCAGCAATAGCGTCTGTCTTAGATGAAGAATTAGCGAAAAATGGCGGAGAAATCGGAGAAAAATTAGACTTGCCAGATGAAAATCAGATTCGGTCAAACCAAGGAGATCCCCAGGAAGAAGCCAACCCTGACAACGAGGAAGGCGGGGTGACCCATAGATCTTTAAACCTGACACTACAGAGCCAAAATCACCAAATATCGGCCCCTCGCCTATCATCTTCACCAAAAATGTTCTCCTTGATGTCAATAGGAACTGAAGGCTACAGGGGAAACGAGGACCAGAACCAGAGCATCATCTGGGGAGGAGCTCCGGACCAACTTCTACAACAGCAATTACGACAAAATTCCCCAACACGACAAGAGTGCTTAAGGACAAGCTATCCAGCAAACCCAAGCAGAAATATCACACATGACTCGGTGCTCTCGGAAACCCCAACATCCCCCCTGATGGAGTTAATCTTGTTAATGCAGAGAGCGCTCCAAGGAATCCTGGAAGTAACCCTATCAAATAATGGAATAATGAAGGCACAGAAACAACACTTAAAGAAAATAGAAGAAGAACTTGGAGATATAAAGTGCCAATTGCCAAGTAGGGTAATACCAACAGACACAGTCCTACCTAATAAGGAAAGTGACAGGACAGCGTCGGAAGAAGAAAGCTTGGTTCTACTCGAAAGGATGCCCAATTTTGCAGAACAATCAGCAAAGGAGGTAGTAGAACCCGTAAACAACGTGTACATATCAAGAAGACCCATGCTGATAAAAAGGCGAGGAGGGTATGTTACACTCGGGCCTAGGAACAGGAAGGAAAAAACCAGGAAAATGAACCATGCCGAAACAAGAAAAGAGATGGAATCAAGGAAAGGGAGGGTGGCCCCAGGATTAAATGCCTTAGCCCCAATATTTATAACACAAAGATCTGTACAGGTGGCGGCAAAAACTCCTATGCCCCCTAAATCTGTGAGAGTACCAAAGAAAAAACAATCACATAGGGAGGCAACAGAGATCCCCCCCTCCACCCGTACGACGAGACAAAGCGTAAGGCAACAGGTTGTTCCGGCCACAGAACAAAGGGGTATAAGACCACAGATGCATGAAGAACCCAATATAAGAATCAAAAGCCGGAGAGAAGGAAGAACACTCACCAGCCATCAGCAGAACGAATTAAGCATGATCTCATACGAGAGAGATGACAACAAATGGGTATTCCTGGACCTGTTACCTGCAGGGAGGAAAGGAAAGTCTGGAAGAAACATTAACCCCCCGAATAGGGCACAGGTTCTGTCGGCATTTGCAAAATGCGCAAGTCTGAGGGGGATCGGCACTAAAGACCTGCAGCACGTCGGATTTGTAGTAAACAAGCAAGAAAAGGAAATAACAAAAATCACATTATACTCAGACCTGGTAAAAAGGGCAATCCTGAATGCCACAAAGGAAATAACGCACCAAGGACTAAAAATTATCCCAGAGAGAGATATAAAAACTGGGAAAGACAACAATTTCTTAAATCAACACGCCGGGCTCCAGAAGAGACAAGTAATCCTATATAAAGGAACAAAATGTGATCGAAACTCTCTGAACATTATAATCGAAAACACAGGTAATGATCCCTCATGGGGGAACTGGTCGTCTAATAGCACCTACGCGGAGGAAAGTATCGAAAGGAATACAGTGGCTACAGAAGAGGAAGGAGAGCTGAGTGACGTCGAATAGGATACAGGGGGTCCGCAAGACCTAGGTCTCTTGTCCTGGAACGTAAATGGGCTAGGCAATGAACAAAAATGGGAATACATAAAGGAATCCATAAACAAAGTAGACATTGCCTGCTTGCAAGAGACCTGGCTATGCGACGATACCCCAACCTTTGACGGTTATGCCCAGATACATCATCCGGCCATAAAGAAAAATCGTGGTAGGCCCTCCGGGGGCCTCATGACTTTGGTATCAACAAGAGTAATGAGGGAAATAAAACTGTTGAACACAAAATGTAAATGGGTACAATCAAGCAGAATTGAACTCTTGACGGTGGATTTAAAATACAAAATGATGATTTTATTAAATGTATACATGCAGTGGGAAAATGGGGAGGAGTATGATAGGGAAAGGAGGTTTTTTAAGGAGGATGTAGATAGTATTCTAGAAAAATACTCCGCAGACACAATAGTGATATTGGGGGACTTCAACCATAAATTAAACCCAAGAAAAGCAGACCTTTACAATATGGAACAGCTAGAGGCATACGGTATAAATCCGGCAAGGTTCCCAGTAGGGGAAACCTCGAAACAAGACCAGGAATTAATGCATATCTTAGGAGGCAGGGGTTTTCACTGTGTTAACGGAAGAATAGAATCAGATATTCCTGCAGGAAAAACGTATATTCAAGGGCAGCAGAACTGCCCAATCGACTATATATTCCTGCAGGCCTGGAATTTTCACCAGATAAGATCCCTCAAGTTAATTCAAAATGTGATGAGCGACCACAAACTCCTCCATATAGTATTAAAGGGGGGTAGGAAACCACAGAGAGATACAGTGATAAACCAGGCGGTTGAGTATCCCAAACGAGTGACGACACGTGTAACTGAGGAATATCTGGAAAAAGTGAAGGACACCCAAATAAAAATGGCACCTGTCAATTTTGAAAACAAAAAACTGGACTGGTTCATCTTAAAACTAGATGAACTGGTTCAATGCCTCAAGATAAATCTAAAAAGAGAAGATCCCAATAGGGTAAAGCAAAGAAATTATGGTAAAGGCTTCTCAGTAGCATGCCAAAACAAGAAAAGGGAGATAAGAGCAACTCAGAGGAAACAAAAAAAGTTCTTTACACAAGAGAGACATGATCACCTGGTAAATCTGAAAAAAGAATTCAAGCAAATGGTACTCTCTACTAAAAGGATACATAAAGAAAAATGCTGGTTAGAACTTTTGGAAGCCATAGAGAATAAAAATCTAAGGAAATTCTGGCAACTAGTAAAGACAGCATCTGGCACTTCAGAGGGCGAACTAAACTGTGTGGTGAGTGAGGCAGCATGGGATATATACATAAGGGAATTGTACAGGGCAAGGACTCCCAGTCAGGAGATGGAGACTAAATCATGGCAAGATGTCTCTAAAGATCTCCTTGCCAAATTTAACGATGAACAAGTAGAGCTCACAATAAAAGAACTCAAGCTAACCCGGGCAGCAGGCCCAGACAATCTGCCTGCAATAATCCTGAAGACCGAGGTTACATGGTGGGCAAGTTTCCTGGCCAATATGTTTCAGGTAGTGCTAAAAGAAGGCGCAATGCCTCCAACCTGGAAGGGGGCCATAATCAGGCCGATACATAAGAAAGAGAGCAAAGAGGAGCCAAGAAACTATCGGCTGATTAACCTCCTAGATATTGGAGAGAAAGTGTTCTCTAAAATCGTCTTAAAACAACTGAATATATGGGTAGAAGAGTGCCAAATAATCCCCATAGAACAGGGTGGATTCAGAGCAGGCCACTCGACAATAGACCACGGGTTTGCTCTATGGGCGTTGGCGAGGAAGTCGACGGAACAGAACGGTAAACTATGTTGCTGTTTCGTCGACTTCAAAGCAGCCTTTGATTCTGTAGACCGGGCCTGCCTATGGGAGACACTAAAGAGACTAAATATCCCGACAGATCTATTGACCATAATTAAAGAACTACACAGGGAAAACTGGGGGCAAGTAATTAAAGATACGAGAGGCTCCCTAACCCCCAAAATTCCCATAGCCAATGGGTTAAGACAGGGCTGCGTGCTGGCCCCCCAGCTTTTTTCTATCTATTTGTCAGATCTCCCGGCCTATTTAGAGGTAGAGGGCAGTGCCAGTCCAAAAATGGATGGAAACAAAATCCCATGCCTATTATACGCGGATGATCTGGTGATAGTGGATCAAACCGAGAGAGGCCTCCAAAGGAAGCTTAATGCTTTTAATACCTACTGTGCTGAAAAATTTTTGACTATCAACTTGGATAAAACAAAAACCCTATGTTTCGGGAAAAAGCTAAGTAGATTTAACTGGTACATAGGTGACCTTAAATTAGAGACAGTAAATGAGTACCGTTACTTGGGTATTTGGTTTGATAGGACTTTAAATTGGAACACCCATTTAGAAACGCAAAAAGCAAAGGCTCTCTCCTCTATTTGCGGACTTAAAAGATTTAATAGGGAATATGGTGAGATGTCACACCGGCCAATGCTCAGAGCTTTTGAGGCAATGATCCCCCCTCAAGTTCTTTACGGCGCAGAGATCCTTTATTTGAGCGGTAAGGGATCCTGGGACGTCATAGAGGGAAATTGCATAAAAAGGCTCCTATCACTTCCCAAATCTGCTATGATTCAAGCCATCAGAACAGAAATAGGCACAAAGTCCTGGGCGATATTATCCCAGATGGCTGTGATCAGATTTTGGAAGAGATTAGAAGATCCTGAAACAAAAAAAGTGGCATACTGGTGTCGCAAAGAAATCCAGAAAAGCGAGCTAAAATGGGCGAAGTCCAGTAGGGATAAAGTGAAGGGAATCTGTAACACTCTTGAGCTCGACTGGGACCTTAGATCATTGCAAATCACTAGCACCAAAGGTGAATTGAAGCAAAGAGGGAAAGAAGTCTCGAAAATGCTTGATAGAGACTATTTAAGAAAGAAAAAATCAGTGGTACATATGTTAAATGCGTGGTCCCTTGATAATTGGTTCCCCTACCTCGACAGACTACCCAATCGAGGATACAGGCAAGAGATCCTTAGAATTAGAATCGGGATCAACCCATGGTTAATATGCAGAGACCTGAATGCAAAATTGTTAGATAAGGAAGGTCACTGCAAGTGTTACTTGGGGACCAAGGGAGACCTGCTGCATATCTTGTTAGACTGTTTTTTACTCCTAGACCTTAGGAAACTTTGGTTGCGCCCTATTTTCATAAAATATGACGTAAAAACAAGAGCACAGGCAGCCAGTCTCTTAACAGAAACCCCCTACATTGATATCGCAATTGCCCTCGGGAAATTTGTAAAGATGTCTCTGATTGCACTGAGAGATACAGAATAACATGTAGTACTGTATGAGTTTTTAGCAGATTGTAATCGTACGGAGTAATAAGATAGGAATAGGTTTTATTGGACAAATTAAGTTTTAAGATAACTGTAAAATTTTAATGATTTTTTGTTTTTTGATAATGGTGTGTATGAACCTCGTATATGGACAAAGTTTTAAAAGTAATAAGTCATACTCCATTCTGTGTTATCCTAACTGTATTGTTTAAAGACTATGGTCACAATAAACACATATTTTGACTTGACTTGACTTGACTTGACACACACAATCTAACCCTCAACACACACACACAATCTAGCCCTCAAACACACACACCCCATCTAACCCTTAAACACACACACACAATCTAATCCTCAAACACACACACAATCTAACCCTCAACACACACACACAGACAATCTAATCCTCAAACACATACACACACAATCTGATCCTCAAACACACACACACAATCTAACCCTCAACACACACACACACACTCACACACACAATCTAATCCTCAAACACACACACACACACACACACACAATCTAACCCTCAACTAACACACAGGGGGGGGAGACGTTGTCAATGTGGACCAACCGGTTAAGGCCGCTAATACGTCCCCTTCTTTGCGCCCTGAGAGTCGAGCTACCCCCAAACAATACCCTCTCTTCTTAAAACCCCTTTTGCAGCAGGGTCAACTTTCAAGCACTCCTTCACGAGGGGAGAGAGAACAAGGGGATACAAGAGTCACTTCAGAACGGGTGTCCTCCAACACGGCAGGGAGAGCAGGCAGCCCCGCAACGCAAAAGTCGCCACAGAAGACTCCGGTGCTAAACATCGCAGGGGCAGCAAGGCTGGAAGGAGTAGCAGCGTTGCCTTCACCAACGGTTTCCGCCTTGGATGTGGTCCCTCTCACACAATCTAATCCTCAAACACACACACAATCTAATCCTCAAACACACACACAATCTAACCCTCAACACACACACACACAATCTAATCCTCAAACACACACACACAATCTAACCCTCAACACACACACACAATATAATCCTCAAACACACACACACACACAGTCTAATCCTCAAACACACACAATCTAATCCTCAAACACACACACACACAATCTAATCCTCAAACACACACACACACACACACACACAATCTAATCCTCAAACACACACACAAACAATCCTACCCTCAACACACACACACACACACAATCTAATCCTCAACACATACACACACACACAAGCTAATCCTCAAACACACACATACACATTCTAATCCTCACACACACACACAATCTAATCCTCAAACATACACACAAACAATCTAACCCTCAACACACACACACAATCTAATCCTCAACACACACACACACACAATCTAACCCTTAACACATACACACACACACAATCTAATCCTCAAACACACACAATCTAACCCTCAACACACATAATCTAATCCTCAAACACTCACACACAATCTAATCCTCAAACACACACACACAATCTAACCCTCAATACACACACACACACACAAGCTAATCCTCAAACAAACACACACACACAATCTAATCCTCAAACACAGACACACACACAATCTAACCCTCAAACACACAGACACACCCCAACCCCCCTCCCCAAACACAGCAGAATGCTGCTTTCGCACACGGCCGGGCAGCGCATTCATCATTAAACCGCTGTGCATTGATTTACATTTAGCTAAAGGCCCCTGGGGCAGGGGTCACACAGAGATCTCTTCATGTTGGCATCAGCAGTGCGCACATTTAATTACACGCAGTGCTTTAAATGGGGAAAAATTAAGTGCAGATACTCATCAAATTGAGCTGGGGGCGTGGCAAGGGGCGGAGGGTGGGGAATGATTATATAAAGACACTACTGCCATCTGTCAAGTCATCATTTTGCCCTTGAATTACACTTATCAATAGTATCAAACTGCCTGCATGTGCAAATTACCTCTGCACAAGGGCATGGCATATGTAAACAATTAATAACCTGTCCCCTACTATGCCCCTTTCAACTGTGTAAGCCGCCCATTGCATTTAAAGGGACGTGTCAGTTACAGCAGTTTCAGCACACTCCAAAACACATGATAAATGTATGAACATAAAGGGGTTCATTCCTCACCAAAAAATTAAATGAAGGCCAAACAATGTGTTATGCTTTAGTTTCTGTGTTGTTTTTATATTTACAGGTTCAGTTCTTATTTGTTTTATTAGGTACAGCATTCATGCATTACCTTGCCCATGAGCATGTGCTCACACACAGGCACAAGAACAAGCAGACATGCACACACAAAACATTCCTCACATTTTCTTTAAAATACCAACACTTAATGTCCAGATGCTCTCTGTCGCTTCCGCACTCTCACACAAAAGCAGACATTCACTGACACAAAAGGCTCACAACAGAATTAAAGGCGTTGTTTGCAATTCCTCCCTCCCACGGCTTTCTTCTTGCAGACCCTCAGCCAGTTGTCTGGACTTTAATTGCCTGCGCCATTTCACACCTGTGATTGACAGTGCAGGGTCGGATGGGACCCTGTCACTCACAGCGCTCCCTGCCACATTAACAAAATGTAAATGAGCCGCTGCTGAATGATTCAGCAGCGGCTCGGCACAGGGCCACGAAGGCGCTTTGGCTGAGAGTGGCGTTCAGACAGCCTCATCCTCACCCCACCCCCCCACGGACAAGGACAGGAGAGAGAGAGAGAGAGGAGAGAGAGAGAGAGAGAGAGAGAGGGAGAGAGAGAGAGAGAGAGAGAGAGAGAGAGGGAGAGAGAGAGAGAGAGAGAGAGAGAGAGAGAGAGAGAGAGAGAGGAGAGAGGGAGAGAGAGAGGGACAGAGAGAGATCGAGAGAGAGCGAGAGAGCACTTTCACTGTCATACCCCCATTCCCCCCTAACCCTCAGTACCTCCTTTGACACCAGAGGCGTAGGTGGACTCCAGCGATGGAGAAGGAGAGCCTGGCCTTGTCTTCCACTCATGAGCACCCGTGGCCAGGACAGGTGGCAGGCCCAGATGGTGGAGTCGGAGGCCAATGCCCTGCAGATAGGAGACCACACCATCGCCAAGGTTTGCAAGGATCTTGAAGCTGCTCAACAAGAGCCTTCCCCTCATACTGGAGAGAATAAATCTCTCCAGTATCTCCCAGATGGGAGGATCTACTAGTCTGTTCCCCCAGACAGACCGCTTGCAATGTCCTAGGGCTCAGGAGGAAGTAGTTCCAGGAATTCCTTGTAGTGTCGTCCATCCACGTCACTTTCAGCCACACTTATTCTGGCACCTCTGGATACGTTTCCTGGCCGTCCACACCCTTTTCAAGCCCTGGCACAGTGCAATCTGCATGTCCCGGCCATGCCATAGACTGTCTCTGCCAAGCCAAGGTCACAGTTATGTTACCATAGCTAAGCAAGGCGGGTTTGGAGTGGCTTGGGCCACTCGCTTAATATTAAATCAGAATCCTTCGATTTCTGATTATGTCATCATGGCGATCTGTGGAAGAAGCAAACGCCATCGGCTGCTCCGAGGGCCCACTTACCCTTCAACAAGGGAAGGAGTTGGTCTCGCACATGAGTCACTTCCAGCTTGTGGGCCATGGCGGATGGACGAGTCTGCTGCGGAGGTGTTTTATCAGTTTTATTAGTCCCCCCAGGTTTCTTGAGGTAGAATGATCCTCCGAAGAGCAGCCTCTCTCTCTGACAGCGCCAAACAATCCCCCTGATCTCAAACTATATCTATTAGTCTTACCCCCACTTATAGTGTACCTCCCAAATTAAAATAAAATCATTGTTGTGAGAGCCTGAGCAATAGACAAACAATCTTCCTTTGTCCCTTACTGAAGTACAGATACGTGCACAGACTTCCTTGTTCGCCCGTGCCTGTCTCCTTCATCCAAACCAGAACCATCAATGGTGGAGGTAGTTCCAAGGGTGGTGGGGGCCAACGCTGACTCAGAAACCGACATTCAGGCCGGCGCTTTCTCCACCGTCCTCACCAATGCTGCCTCCCATGCGCTGTGGGCTTCCTGGACTGGTCTGGCACTGTTCGCTTTGCTCCTTGGGGTGTGCATTGCGCCGCAGCCCACCCTCATCTAACCTCTCGAGCCGCAAGATTACAGCCTTGTGCCCACACATACCAAATATCCAGAAAAGCAGCTGTTCGCTATAACTAAGTGTTCCATAATTTTACATTTAAAATATACACCTGTTGATAACCATTTCCACACTAAGTCTAAGCTGAGAGGCTCAGTAAAATCATCCTGTAATCCAAGCCCTGCAGACAAGCTCCTGACCTCCCCCCACCCAGCCGGCTTCCATGTTTCAGAGTGAATTCGAGATTGGCATGAATATACTTCTGGTGACAAGCAGGCTTGCAGTTTCATTTCTAGAGTACCTTTAACATTAGAAAGCTAGATTTCCTGAGACAATGAAAGATAGGAAGCCACTGCCTAGACCTACACAATTTGAGGCATTGAATAAATGGGGTCAAATAGCCACAGAGAAGGAGAGAAAATGAAACAGTGGAAGGTGCAGTGGTTAGAAAACAAGTGGGATAATCAGGAGAGATTCTGGAGAGAGCATGTGCTGGAAGGATAGAGATTTTTACCTGCAATAGTTAATAAAATATGGAGCTGATGTGGGTGACAGAGAGAAACAAAGCAAAGCACAGGATTCAGATGATGAGGATAACTTTTTAAATCATCTTTTAATGTTAGACCTCTTTTGTACACACACAGGCAGGTGTGTTTTGTTATGCTTGTGCCTAACATGGGTGCTTCGGAAGAACTGAGTACGAGTGCACAGGGGTTTATGGCACTTGCAGTAACAAGTAGAAATACCAGTGTAACATCGAGCATAAGTGCTCCTGAGGATACTGCTATCGTTCCCATTTCTACTACTGTTCCTATCACTGCTCCTGTGTCTCCTGAACCTACTGCACTTCCTAAAGAGAGGGAGATTTATATTGGACTTTTGAAGATTGGATTTGGAGAAGTGTTACTGGAAGCAGTTGATGCGAATAGACTAACGTCATGTAACATAGATGAAATGAGATGCCTGATCAAAGAAGCGTCATGGAGTGTGAATGGAGCACATGATAAACGTGAGGAATTCGTGGGTGAATATGAGGTTGATATCAATGGAATGAGAAATTTATGGAGGGATTAGCAAATGGATTCATGTGAAAAAAAGATAACAGAAATTGGTGTCGTGACTTTGCGAACTTACACTAAAGATGTATTTGAGGAAACTAAAGATTGCAGGGACTTCAAGGAATACGAAAAAAGTGAAAAAAAAGAAAGTTACTTCTAAAAAAAAAATAATACAGAGAAGAAAGATAAGCTGGTCATTAGTGGTCATTAGTGATTCGTAACCGGAGACAGTCTCGCAATTTCCTTTGAGAAAAGTGTATGGAAGGGATTATGTGCATCTGTCTTGGACAAGGGGTGATCTATATGCCTTTACAAAGTACATCCAAAACTGAGAGCCCTATTTATCAAGGGTCTGCGTTGCGTTTGCACCACGCAACATGGTATTGGTGCAAAAGCAACACAATCCCTAAAAAGTGATTTATCAAGCCATGCACGGCCCCCGTTCGTGGCCCTGCATGGCCTTGATGAATCTGGAGTCACACAAGGCAGCGCACATCGCTGCGTTGCGTTGCTCTGCCCCAAGGAGGCGTTCCACAGGTGCAACACCCATGGATTTTGACGCATTGCCAGGTTTCCCATCACTGGTACACCTGGGAATGCGTGAAGATGCTACGCCTTCCCAGGTGAGGCACAACAAGGAGAAATATCTTTATTTCTCCTTGTTACTTCCTCTTTCAACGAGTGGTGCATGGTGCAGCGCACATAGAAAGACGATCATGCATCAGGGGATTGTTTATGTGCAGGAAGGTGCCCCTTCCTGAACAAAAATAATCTTGCTTGCAACAGATGCACCCCCGCACCATGGTGCAAGGGTGCTGGAGTTGGCGTTAGGCACTAGGCGGCACATTGTGCGTCAGGACTGGGAAAAGACAGGAAGGTGTCTATTGTTATAAATCCGGCATATTCCTGCCTTTTACCTGTAACGCAGTACAGCCAGGGGACTAGTTGCGTTGCATGTTCATAATTATGGCCCTGAGAGAGGAACCTGACAAATAATATAAAGAAGTACATAGATTGGTAACAATTTTTAAGATGCTTTGGATTGATTAGGGTACAATATTTGAGATTGTTGTTGTTGGAAGGCGGTGACCCCAGGGGTCAAGATTGCTCTCTTAACCACCCAAGACCCTCCTCTCCCAAAATTCCTGCCGAGTCTTATCGAGGGGAAGTCCTCGCCGGGGAGGACTGATCGTACACACTGTCGACACACCACACTTACGAACGGACACCACACCGTGAATCTTTATCAAGTATGAACTTTATCAAAGTAAAAGTAAGAAGCAATACACAGCGATTGAGGGATCGCGAAAGTCTCGTAACAAAGGAACGGGGAAGGGGGACAGTCTTAGAGGGCCAGTAGGCACGCTACGCACCCTGCGCACAGTTCTCAATCCTCGAACTGGAGGGTACGGGGGCTGGCGATGGTACTCGCTGTCCGACCCACTTCTGTTCAAGATTGTCGTGAGGGTAGCGTCGATGGTCCAGCCGGACCAGAGGGTTCTTTAAGCCGCGACGAGGTCAGCAGGGCTCGATCAGGAGTACTCCGTAGTACTCGTAGGCAGGTGGAGCCGCGACAGCGTCCGCAGGGCTCAGGATGGTAGCAAGAGTCTCTCGTTCTCAAGAGTGGGCCGCGACGAGGTCAGCAGGGCTCCGATGGTTCAGGTCTTACTCTTCGAGAGGGAGCCGCGACAGCATCAGCAGGGCTCGGGGGTTCAGTTCCGTAGCTTTGAGGATGAGCCGCGACGATGTCAGCAGGGCTCAGTGGGTCAGAGTCTGCTCTCCTCAAGGTCAGCCGCGATCAGATCAGCAGGGCTTTCTTGTCCAAGATACAACTGCCGGCTAGATGGGAGGCAGGCTGTCTTATAGTCCAGGAGCCCTTTGATGTCCGGACTCTCAGAGGCAGGAGGCCGGAGGTCCGAGGGCCAGGCGGCCGATTGTCTGGGCGGCTGGGTCTTTGATGCTTTTGGACCATGCGTCCAGGGGATCCCAGACGCTCATCAAGGTCTGGAGCCAGCTTGCTGGGAGGCCATGAGTGCGATCGAAACCAGCCCCCAGGGATGGTTCAGAGGTGTGAGGGAAACCAGTTCCTCGTGAGGGGGCCGGAGGTGTGATGGAAGTCTTGGTTTCGGGTACTTGGTGAGTCGTTCACCCCCCGGGCGGGTCTGGGCGCGTCAGACGCGCACGCCTAGCTGCAGCCAGGAGCATCCGGAGGCTGCTGAAAGGGAAGAAGGCGGCCGGCTGGCCTGGGTGGCCAAACATGGAGTCTGATGGTAACGTGCACGGGTGCAGGCACGCAGTCTGGAGGTCGTCTCAGGTCCAGTGTAGGAGTCTCATGTATAGTTCTGGGTGGACGGGAATCAGTTCCATCCGTCGTTCCGGGGTTATGGGGATCAGCGAGGGCCATGCTACGAGGCCGGGTCCAACATGCGTCCCCTCCAGCTGAAAGACGAGGAGAACTACCCATCCTCTTGGGGGTTCTCTTCGCTGAGGCGGAAGAAGTGGGACAGGCCGTCGGAGTTGGCGTGCTCGGCACCAGGCCTGTGTTCCACAGTAAAATCCATCCCTTGGAGAGAGATGGACCAGCGTAGCAGTTTAGGGTTCTCTCCGCTCATCTGCATGAGCCACCGGAGAGGACGGTGATCGGTCTGAACCCGGAAGTGGGTACCGAACAGGTAGGGCCGCAGCTTCTTCAAGGCCCAGACTACTGCGTAGGCCTCTCGCTCGATGGTGCTCCATCTCTGCTCCCGGGGTAGTAGCCTCCGGCTGATAAAGGCTGCTGATGATCAATCCCCTGGTCGTCCACCTGGGAGAGCACGGCTCTAATGCCATGTTCGGAGGCGTCGGTCTGGTCCACGAAATCCCTGGAGTAATCAGGGGCCTGTAGTACCGATTTATTTGCCATTAGAATCGGAAACGGCGGACATCTTGGGTGGGAGGCGTGAGCTTGAACAGCGCTCTAGCCATCCCTACTTAAGGAGCCCTTTGCTGAACATCGCGAGATTTGTTTGTTTGTTTAAGCATTGGACCCCTCCTGAGGCGAGTGGCCGGGAGGTAGACTGCCCTCTGAACTGCACCTTATTGTTTTTGTTTAACTGCTGATTGCGAGCATTTTAAACGGCGAATTTTAAACATTTGATTAATTTACCGCACTTGCCAAAATCCTGACATTATTAAATCTAGATCCTGCACATAGTCGGTAACAGCCGATTTGCGGGCTGAATACCGATTTATTTGCCATTAGAATCGGAAACGGCGGACATCTTGGGTGGGAGGCGTGAGCTTGAACAGCGCTCTAGCCATCCCTACTTAAGGAGCCCTTTGCTGAACATCGCGAGATTCGTTTGTTTGTTTAAGCATTGGACCCCTCCTGAGGCGAGTAGCCGGGAGGTAGACTGCCCTCTGAACTGCACCTTATTGTTTTTGTTTAACTGCTGATTGCGAGCATTTTAAACGGCGAATTTTAAAAATTTGATTAATTTACCGCACTTGCCAAAATCCTGACATTATTAAATCTAGATCCTGCACATAGTCGGTAACAGCCGATTTGCGGGCTGAATACCGATTTATTTGCCATTAGAATCGGAAACGGCGGACATCTTGGGTGGGAGGCGTGAGCGTGAACAGCGCTCTAGCCATCCCTACTTAAGGAGCCCTTTGCTGACCATCGCGAGATTCGTTTGTTTGTTTAAGCATTGGACCTCTCCTGAGGCGAGTAGCCGGGAGGTAGACTGCCCTCTGAACTGCACCTTATTGTTTTTGCTTAGCTGCTGATTGCGAGCATTTTAAACGGCGAATTTTAAAAATGTGATTAATTTAGCGCACTTGCCAAAATCCTGACATTATTAAATCTAGATCCTGCACATAGTCGGTAACAGCAGATTTGCGGGCTCAATACCGATTTATTTGCCATTAGAATCGGAAACGGCGGACATCTTGGGTGGGAGGCGTGAGCTTGAACAGCGCTCTAGCCATCCCTACTTAAGGAGCCCTTTGCTGACCATCGCGAGATTCGTTTGTTTGTTTAAGCATTGGACCCCTCCTGTGGCGAGTAGCCGGGAGGTAGACTGCCCTCTGAACTGCCCCTTATTGTTTTTGCTTAACTGCTGATTGCGAGCATTTTAAAAGGCGAATTTTAAAAATTTGATTAATTTACCGCACTTGCCAAAATCCTGACATTATTAAATCTAGATCCTGCACATAGTCGGTAACAGCCGATTTGCGGGCTGAATACCGATGTATTTGCCATTAGAATCGGAAACGCCGGACATCTTGGGTTGGAGGCGTGAGCTTGAACAGCTCTCTAGCCATCCCTACTTAAGGAGCCCTTTGCTGAACATCGCGAGATTCGTATGTTTGTTTAAGCATTGGACCCCTCCTGAGGCGAGTAGCCGGGAGGTAGACTGCCCTCTGAACTGCACCTTATTGTTTTTGTTTAACTGCTGATTGCGAGCATTTTAAACGGCGAATTTTAAAAATTTGATTAATTTACCGCACTTGCCAAAATCCTGACATTATTAAATCTAGATCCTGCACATAGTCGGTAACAGCCGATTTGCAGGCTGAATACCGATTTATTTGCCATTAGAATCGGAAACGGCGGACATCTTGGGTGGGAGGCGTGAACTTGAACAGCGCTCTAGCCATCCCTACTTAAGGAGCCCTTTGCTGAACATCGCGAGATTCGTTTGTTTGTTTAAGCATTGGACCCCTTCTGAGGCGAGTAGCCGGGAGGTAGACTGCCCTCTGAACTGCACCTTATTGTTTTTGTTTAACTGCTGATTGCGAGCATTTTAAACGGCAAATTTTAAAAATTTGATTATTTTACCGCACTTGCCAAAATCCTTACATTATTAAATCTAGATCCTGCACATAGTCGGTAACAGCTGATTTGCGGGCTGAATACCGATTTATTTGCCATTAGAATCGAAAACGGCGGACATTTTGGGTGGGAGGCGTGAGCTTGAACAGCGCTCTAGCCATCCCTACTTAAGGAGCCCTTTGCTGAACATCGCGAGATTCGTTTGTTTGTTTAAGCATTGGACCCCTCCTGAGGCGAGTAGCCGGGGGGTAGACTGCCCTTTGAACTGCACCTTATTGTTTTTGTTTAACTGCTGATTGCGAGCATTTTAAACGGCGAATTTAAAAAATTTGATTAATTTACCGCACTTGCCAAAATCCTGACATTATTAAATCTAGATCCTGCACATAGTCGGTAACAGCCGATTTGCGGGCTGAATACCGATTTATTTGCCATTAGAATCGGAAACGACGGACATCTTGGGTGGGAGGCGTGAGCTTGAACAGCGCTCTAGCCATCCCTACTTAAGGAAACGGAAACTCTCCGCGATAGCGGATGCGAATTGTGGACGCGCCTGCATCAGCGCTGGAGTCACGTCTGAGTCAGCCCGTCTGCGCCTGTCCGCGCCTCAGACGCGCCCGGGGGCCATGGCTCATATTCCTCTGTCTCCTTCACTGGTATGTTTCAGCAGCTCCATAAACATTGATGCTATCATCACTCCCTCTATACAATACAGTTCGGAACAACTATTAGCTTTAAAAGCACCTAGACAGCCGCACTGTTGTCTATTCGAGTTGGATAGAAATTACAACATTTGCCATAGTTGCTCTTTGGCAACAAACTCTGTTGGGACAAAACAATTTGAGAATCGAACCAAAACGACATGCTCTAACTCTGATTCTAAGCTATTTACTTTCTTCAGCTTAAACTGTCGCTCCCTACCCAAACATAAAATAGAAATTTTCAATGTATTAATAGATGAAGCTCCTGACGCTTTGTTTATTACTGAAACATGGCTTCATGCAAGCTCTGGAACTGATGTGGCCATGGCCCTCCCTGATTCATATGCGATCATACGCCTTGACAGGATAAATAAAGTAGGAGGAGGCATCGCTGTGATCTTTAAAAAAATGTATACTTGTGAGTTCAAAAAATTTCCCTGTCCTGGGTGCGAAGGCGCCACTTTTAAAATTATACTTTCTCCTAATTTTACTTTTTCGGGTGCACTCATCTATCGTCCACCTGGAGCAGCATCAAATTGGCTAACTAATATATCGGAACTTCTTGGCCCTCTCGCCATGAATGCTGCCAATTTCACAGTCATAGGCGATCTAAACTTACATTTGGACAATGACCATTGCATAAAGGCCACAGAACTCATTGCCGACCTTGCGTCCCTCAATCTAAGCTTAAAGAACTCTGGCCCTACACATACCGCAAGTCACCTATTAGACCCGATCTTCTCCAATATTCATAATTTGGACACCTTTCCTGCCTTGCCTATTCCCTGGTCAGATCACTTTCCTATCAAATTTTCATTTCAAGGGCTCTCACCCTGTGCCGCCTCCGAGTTGTAAACGGAGTTTCCCCGGCGGCTGCACCATTGCTTCTTTGGCTACCGTGGTCACCCCCGTTTCGCCACTAATTGCTTGCTGCAGAGATGGACATGGCGCCTGTTCTTCCTGC
The DNA here is from genome assembly GCF_964263255.1 of Lissotriton vulgaris. NCBI lineage: Eukaryota > Metazoa > Chordata > Amphibia > Caudata > Salamandridae > Lissotriton > Lissotriton vulgaris. Next base: position 1,104,216,448 of record NC_141698.1, read on the forward strand.
CGAGACGCTGGCTGATCCCAGGTCTACAGTGACTGTGGGCCCATATGCCCCTGTGCCGATGACCGTATCGAGGGAGCAGCGGGATAGTGCGGACCGGCTTTTGACACGGAGTGACCCGACCTGCGGCGATATCCTGGCCGCCCTCGTGGATTTGAAAGCGGCAATGCGGAGCTCTGCCCGGGCACTGGTCCGGAAAATTGATGAGGCAATGTCTGACACGGGGCGATCCCGGCTGGATGATCCCCCGCCGCCCCTGTTTCATCCTGGAGGGGATACAATGTTGCTGAATGAAGAGACGGAGGTGAGGCGTTCTCCTGGCTACAATGTAGTGTGTTTACCCATCGACGATGCTACAGTTGCAGAGGCACCCTCTACTTCGGACGCTATGACTTTGCCTACAAGCTATCTATCGTGGCCCAGCTGTTCACTTTCCTTGTCAAATGTCCCCCTCGCTGCATCTATCACTGGAGCCCCTGTGTTATGTTACTGCTGTGTTGGGGACCCTGCGGCACAAGGAGTCTTCATTGTTCCCTTTCCTCGTAAGCGGCCATCTTGCTTCTTTGTCCTGGTTGAAGGTGGATCGCAGCAATGGACAGGCCTGGAGAAATTCTGCCGGTCCGTACAGGGTTGATGGATTGCCTGTTGTCGCTTTGGTTGGATCGGCTGGCGGGGACCTGGACTGAAACACATTTTATAACGCTGGCTGAGTTGTCTTTAATGTCCTGTTTTTCTGCTGCACGTCACTGTCGATTTCTCCTGATGTCTATTTCTGCTGCTGGGGGGCGGACTTGTGCTGGACTGAGGTACTGGGTGTTACTGATTCTGGTCTACCGGGTTTACAGTTTTTTGACACTGTGTTGTGCATGGCGCAGGAGACACTGACGGCGAGGGAGGCCGGGAGTTCGGTTGTTGGGTGGGCTCCTCCCCGCTTTTCCTTTTCCTGGGAGTAGTAGAGTAGTGTATTCTTCTCTCTCTCCCTATGTTCAAACGTGATTTTATGGACTTTTTCTTTTCTTTCTTTACTTGTTTCTACATTTCGGGTTCTCTTTTTGGGGCAACAGACACACTGCTAGGGGGGGGGTAGGCCATAGCCTCGGCATGCGTGTAGGGTGGGGGGTCTTCCTCGGTTCGTTTTTTGTTTCTATGGGCCTTCTTTTTCTCTTTTTCTGTTCTTCTTTCTTACGTACTTTTTCCTGGGTCAGTGGGTGGGACTGGTGTTAGGAGGGTAGCGGCTGGGGGGCACACCTCGCTACGTTTCATCATCCTGTGATTCTAGCTTTGTGCCGCCATTTTAGATATGTTTACTGTTAGTGGAATCTCCTGATGGACGTTGCCCATTTATTACTTGGATGTATGTTCTGTACACTGATCCGTTCTAGCTTCTGTATCTCCTTATATAAAAAAATATTTTAAAATTAACCTTACTATCTCCTGACACTTGGTGCACGTGGATTTACTGTAACACATGTAGTATGCTTTTACGTGCTGACGTGCTACCGAGTGGACGTATTATTTGCTACCAAGCTTAAGAAGTGTCGAGGCCGGCCGGATGGTTGTAGGCCCGTATTTGTCTTATGAACAGTGCTAAATAAAGGTTTTCAAAAATTAAAAAAAAAAAAAAATTCATTTCAAACGCAACCCCCAAATAAGGACACTCCGGTGGTCCCAACCCCTACTGTTAGGAAATGGAAAAAACTTGATATCAACATTCTGAATACCTTATTAGAAGACACGACACCGTGCACTAATACGAGAGTGCAAAATCTCTCGGCTTCTGTTCAGACATGGCTTCTGACAGCCATCGCCTCGTGCCTGCCCAAAACAAAGCTAAGGGGTAAAAATCAACGTCTACCTGCCCCCTGGTTCAATGACTCTTTAAAGCTAGAAAAGACCAAATGCAAAAATGCTGAGCATCAGTGGAGAAAGTCCTACTCCATGGAAGCTAAAAAAGATTATAAAATCCAATTAACATACTACCAAAAGATGTGTAGTAAAGCCAAAGCCGAATTTGTCTGCACTAAAATCACTGCAGCTTTAAATCAATCTAAGACTCTTTTCAAAACAGTTAAAGAGCTGGCCGGCTCCAATACCTCACAAACTCCACCTGACCTTAATAAAACACAATGCGACCAACTAGCTACCTTTTTTGTAAATAAAGTTGATAAAATTTACCAGGCCATCGAACATGACCAGAATAAACACGATGAAGTTCTCATTGATACTCGTAATTCCCCTCCTAACAGACCTTGTATTCAAGAGGACACTCTAGATGCCAATGTTTGCAATACTCACACCTTCTTACTAAACAATTGGCCTATGCTTAATGTTGATACTGTCATTGACCTCATAAATACGATTAAATCTGGTTCACCAAGAGACCCTTTACCATGTCCCATTTTAAAATTACTCAGTAAAAAAGCCTTATCCATTATCACTGATCTCTTAAACATATCCTTGCAGGAAGAATATGTGCCACAGGACTGGAAACATGCAATGATTCATCCATTACTGAAAAAAGCTGACGCAGACCCAAAAGTGCCTTCTAACTTTCGGCCAATCTCTCTTCTCCCTATTTTTGCTAAAATTCTGGAGAAACATGTCCATCGCTGTCTCACAGATTTCATAACCACACATGACCTGCTACCTCCCCATCAGTCTGGCTTCCGGGCTGATTTCTCAACTGAGACCACCCTATTAGGTGTGACAGAGAATATCCGTGCTATGATAGATAAAGGTGAAACAGTGGCACTCGTGCTTCTTGACCTCAGTGCCGCATTTGACACTGTGTCACATGCGGTACTAATAAAGACTCTCCACTCATTTGGCATCTGTGGCGCCGCCTTAAATTGGATTAAATCTCTACTTGAGAACAGAACGTTTCACGTTTTTTTCCCAATCTGCTTGCTCTGAAACCCTTACCTTCAACACGGAGTTCCACAAGGCCCAATTTTAAGTCCGTTACTTTTTAATTTGTATATGAGCCCGCTTGCAAAAATAGTTGAGGAGACCGGCTTAATGATGTTTTCCTACGCTGATGATTCTCAGCTTCTCTTTTCCCTTCCATCATCAGGAAACAACAACCTCTCCACATTAAATTTAGGATTAGTGAAAATCGCAGGGTGGATGCAAAAAAACTTCCTGAAACTAAACGGTGAAAAAACCGAACTAATCATTTTGGGGAAAATAAAGAACTCTGGGGACCTCAGCATTGGCCTTCTGTAATGGGTTCTCCTCCAACTCCGACTACTCAGGCCCGTAATCTAGGCTTTATTGTCAATGACACACTGAGTATGCACCAGCAAGTTGTTAAAACATCGGCCACCTGCTTTGCCATCTTAAAATGGTTAAAGAAAATTTGTTGGATGCTACCAGATCATACAAAAAAAACGGTCATTAATGCCTTAATAACATCAAGGTTAGATTACGCTAATGCACTATACTTGGGGTCCAACAAAGCCACAGTCCGCAGACTGCAAACTGTGCAGAATGCAGCCGCGAGACTGCTAGGAAAATTCCTATCCATTCGTCCACCACCAAATTTATACGTGAGCTGCACTGGCTAAAAATTGAGAACAGAATTAAATTCAAGTCCTTGTGCTTCATGCATAAGATCTCTACAAATAAAGCCCCTAAGTATCTACAAAATCTGGTACATTGCTACCATCCATCTAGGACTCTGAGATCTGCAACAGCTAATAAGTTTGTTGTTCCTAAAATAAAACTATCACGTATGGGCGGCAAATCTTTCGCCTACCTTGGACCCTCACTGTGGAACACTATGCCACAAGCTTTGCGCTCAGAGGTGACCTACATTAAATTCAGAAAGGCCTTAAAAACCTGGCTATTCAACATCTAAGTCAGTCGTCCGATCAGCTACTACTGAATCACAGCGCCGGGAAACCCTTTGTTGGGTAGCTGTTTGCGCTATACAAAATAAATAAAATAAAAAATAGTACTGGAGCGGTGCACATGGCCTTTTTCAGTTCCTCGAACGCCTTCTGACAGGCGGGGGTCCAACTAACCTTCTTGGGGTTTGCCTTGGCTGTTAACTCTGTGAGGGGGCCTACAATACTCCCGTAACCCTCGATGAATCTACGGTAGTACCCTGTGAGTCCTAGGAAGGCCCGCACCTCGGTCTGGGTCGTGGGGGTCTCCCAGGCATTGATAGCGTCTATCTTGGGTTGGAGGGGGGCTACGAGGCCACTTCCGACCTGGTGCCCGAGGTATACCACGGAGCTTTGTCCTATCTGGCACTTGCTAGCTTTAATGGTGAGCCCGGCGCGGCGCAGGGCGTCCAACACCTCCCAGAGGTGGTGCAGGTGCTCGGGCCAGTGGGCACTGAACACGGCAATGTCGTCGAGATACGCCGCGCTGAAACTTTCCAACCCAGCCAGGACCTGGTTGACCAGTCGCTGGAAGGTGGCGGGGGCGTTTTTCATGCCGAAGGGCATTACTCTGAAGTGGAAGTGGCCATCCGGAGTGGAGAAAGCAGACCTTTCTCGGGCCCTCTCCGTGAGGCCGATCTGCCAGTAGCCACTGGTGAGATCGAAGGTACTGATGTACTGAGCCGACCCTAGGCGGTCAATGAGTTCGTCGGCTCAGGGGATGGGGTATGCGTCGGTTCGGGTGACTGCGTTGAGTCCGCGGTAGTCTACGCAGAACCTTAGCTCCGGAACGGTGCCGGGAGCGGCCGCCTTCGGAACCAGGACCACGGGGCTAGCCCATGGGCTGTCGGAGGCTTCTACTACTCCCAGGGCCAACATCTTGTTAACTTCGGCCTTGATGCAGGCCTGAACTCGGTCAGGGACTCGGTAGGCTCTGTGCCGTACCGGAGGGCTGTCCCCGGTGTCCACGTCGTGGACGCACCAACTGGTGACGCCGGGGGTGAGGGAGAAGAGGTCTGAGAATTGTCCCAACAACTGGTGACACTCTTCACGCTGCACGGGGGGGAGGGAGGAGGAGAGACTCACTCCCTCTACGGAGCCATCTTGGTCCTTCGCACACAGGTGATCCGGTAGAGGGTCCGTTTCCTCTTCCTCTCCGTCGTCGTTGGCAAGGAGTAATCCCAACTCAGAACGCACAAAGTGGGGTTTGAGCCGGTTCACTTGTAGAACCTTCAGGGCATTCCTGGCCGATTTCGTATCGACGAGGTATGTGACCTGGCTCTTGCGCTCTATCACCTTAAAGGGTCCAGTCCACTTGTCCTGATGAAGGGCACAAGGTTCTACTGGGGACATGACCCAAACCTGTTGGCCAGGCTGAAACTCGACCAGAGTAGCATTCTGGTCGTACCAGTGTTTCATATCCTCCTGGCTGGCCTCCAGGTTGGCCTCGGCCAGCGCTCGAAATTTCCGCGTCTGGTTCCGGAGCGCCAGGATGTAGGAGAACACATCGGGGGGTGTGCTCGGGGGGGCTGTCTCCCAGCCTTCCTTGACCAGGCTGAGGGGACCCCGGACGGGGTGCCCATAGAGCAGCTCGAAAGGACTGAACCCCAAGGATTTCTGGGGAACTTCTCGGTATGCGAACAGGAGGCAGGGCAGGAGGAGGTCCCACTTGCGTCGCAAGGGCTCCTCGAGACCCATGATCATTCCTTTCAGGGTGCGGTTGAACCGCTCAACCAGGCCGTTACCCTGGGGATGGTATGGGGTGGTGAACCTGTACGACACCCCACACTGTTGCCAAAGAGACTTCATGTACCGGGAAATAAAGTTTGTGCCTCGGTCGTTCACCACTTCCCACGGGAATCCCACCCGGGAGAAGATCCCCATGAGGGCCCGGCCCACGACCGGGGCCGTCACTGTCCGGAGGGGGATGGCTTCGGGGTATTGGGTGGCGTGATCGACCAAGACAAGAATGAACCTGTGACCTAAGGAGGTCCGGGGGCCCAGAGGTCCGACAATGTTGATTCCCACCCTCTCAAAGGGGGTACTGACAACTGGAAAGGGCTGGAGGGGAGCCTTGCGCTTACCTCCGCTTTTGCCGCTAGCCTGACACGTGGGGCAGGACTTACAGTGGTGTTCAACAACGGACCGCATGCGGGGCCAGTAGAAATGGGTCACTAGTCGTTGGTAGGTTTTATCTTGGCCCAAGTGTCCCGCCAGGGGCACATCGTGGGCCAGGTTGAGGAGGTGGCCGCGGAAACGTAGGGGTACCACCAGCACTCGGGCTGACCCTAGTTCGGCGGTTTTCTGTTCGCTGTAAAGTAGGCCATTTTCCCAGTAAAGGTAGTGGGAGCCGGACTGGTCTCCGGCGGCCTGGGCTGCGGCCTGTTGCCGAAGCCCCTCAAGGGCAGGGCAGGAGGTCTGCTCCTGGCAGAACGCTTCTCGGGACGGTCCTCCTTCCAGGCGCCCCTGGGCCAACTCGGGGATATCTGTTAGGGTGGGGACAGGCTCGAGGGCGGGTCCAAGGGGACCTTCGTCGGATTCGCTTCCTTCGTTGGAGGGCTGGTCGAGAACCCTGGGGCGCTCGCCTCCCTCTGGGGCATCAGGGGCTGCACTGGGGAACTCGGACTCTTCGTTCCCGGGGTTGGTCATTCTGGCGGTCATGGCTCAGGTGCTCACACAGGCCCAGTGGGGCAGACCCAACTCTAGATGGGTCCTTTTTTCTACATCTTTCCACTTCGAACTCTCTAGGTCATTCCCCAGGAGGCAGTCTACAGGCATGTCCGTGCGGACTGCTACCCGTAGATCGCCCGAAACTCCCTCCCACTCAAACGGGACCTGTGCTATCCTGCAGGTGCGGACGGAATTGTCAGCTGCTATCACTCTGCAAGAGGTGTGGAGGATGATCATGGACTCAGGGACTAGCGTGTATCTTACGGACGTGATGCTGGCTCCTGTGTCTCTAAGGGCTCATATGCTGTGCCCGTTAACCTTAACTGTCTGACGATACTTTTCTGTGTTGTCGGGCAGGTAATCTCCCGGGACCATCTCGCTATTCCCCAGGGAGGCTAAGACCATGGCTGTGGGCTCCCACTCCCCCTGCTCTTCTATTTCTTCCTCTTCTAGGGCTACCGAGGTTAGCTGTCTGGTGGAGGGGCCAGTGGGAGTGGATTTCTGGGACATGGGGCATCGGGGATCACCGGCATAGTGCCCAGGCTGCTGACACTTGAAGCACGCTGTGCTGGGGCGGAGCCCCGTGGGACCTACGCTCGGGGCTGCTCTCGTCGAGGGAGGAGAACGGGGGGCCTGGTTTCTGGGGGGGCTACGCTGGGGCCCTGACTGAGATCCTTGCTGTTTACCTCGACCTCCCCCACCCTGCTGGCGGGAAGATCCTTGGTCGTTCGTGGGGGGTCTACCCCGGGCCCCTTCTGGACTCGGGTGGCCATCCAGCGGTCGGCTTCAACAGCCAGTTTTCGTGGATTGGCGAGCTTGCTGTCCAGGAGATGCTGTCTCAGTTCCACAAAGCAATTCGCGGACAGGTGCTCGTAAGTGACTCGGTCGACTAGGCCTTCGAAGGTGGTCACATTGCTGCCCTTGATCCACCCATCTAAGGCCCGGGTGTAGTAGTTCACATAGTCCACCCATGTGGTGCCAGGAATCTTCTTGCACTCCCTAAACCGCTGGCGATACATTTCTGACGTTAGGCCGTAGCGGAATAGGTGAGCATCTTTCATGTGGGGGTAGGCGTTCATGTGTGCGGTCGGTAGGTCCAGCAGGGTGTCTCTTCCCTCGCTGAGGAAGCGGCTCCACAGGCCGGCCCCCCAGTCCTTCTTGGGGACCCGGTGGGCCGACATGGTGACCTCGTAGGCCTTGAACCACTGCTGGATGTCGTCTCCTTTGTAAAACTCCTTCACAACGTCTTTGGGGATGTGCACCTTCGTTTCTCGGGGGACCACCTGCTCTCCGAGTCCCGGTGGTCCGGGTGCCTCTGCTCTGGCTTTCAACTCTAGTTCTTTGAGGCTGCGCTCATGCTCGTGCTCGAGCTGGAGTTTCCGGCCTTCGTGCTCCCTCTGGAGCTTCTTCTCTTCCAGCTCTCCCTGGAGCCGCAATTGCTCGACTGCCAACTTTTTCTCTGCCAGTTTGAGTTCGCCCTCCAATTTGAGGCGCACCAGTTCTAGTTCATTGTTTCGGTCACGTTCTCGGTCGGCCATCTCTTCCGACGACCGATCCCTCCCGGTTGCTGGGCTCCGGGTTGGTTGCTGGTTTCTTTCACCGGCCGGTGTACTGGGTTCGGTCTGTGGTCTCCCTCCCTCGTTGTCTTCGGTCGGGGGAAGGGATGCTCCGGACTCTAGCCAAGCGGTTAGCGCTTTCTGGAAATCCTCCTTAGTACTTAGTCCGGTACTCGCGATACCTAGTTCTTTGCAGAACTGCTTTAGCTCTCTATGGGTGTTGTCTTCCAATAGGTCTTTATCGAATGTCGTCTTCTCACCGGATTCTGTGGACGACATTATTGCTCTTCCTTTCTCGTGCGTTTGCTGCGTGTGGGTTCAGGTAGTGTGTCAGTGGTACGATCTCCAGACGTCACTGCCACCAATGTTGGAAGGCGGTGACCCCAGGGGTGAAGATTGCTCTCTTAACCACCCGAGACCCTCCTCTCCCACAATTCCTGCCGAGTCTTATCGAGGGGAAGTCCTCGCCGGGGAGGACTGATCGTACACACTGTCGACACACCACACTTACGAACGGACACCACACCATGAATCTTTATCAAGTATGAACTTTATCAAAGTAAAAGTAAGAAGCAATACACAGCGATCGAGGGATCGCGAAAGTCTCGTAACAAGGGAACGGGGAAGCAGGACAGTCTTAGAGGGCCAGTAGGCACGCCACGCACCCTGCGCACAGTTCTCAATCCTCAAACTGGGGGGTACGGGGGCTGGCGATGGTACTCGCTGTCCGACTCCCTTCTGTTCAAGATTGTCGTGAGGGTAGCGTCGATGGTCCAGCCGGACCAGAGGTTTCTTTAAGCCGCGACGAGGTCAGCAGGGCTCGATCAGGAGTACTCCGTAGTACTCGTAGGCAGGTGGAGCCGCGACAGCGTCCGCAGGGCTCAGGATGGTAGCAAGAGTCTGTCGTTCTCAAGAGTGGGCCGCGACGAGGTCAGCAGGGCTCCGATGGTTCAGGTCTTACTCTTCGAGAGGGAGCCACGACAGCGTCAGCAGGGCTCGGGGGTTCAGTTCCGTAGCTTCGAGGATGAGCCGCGACGACGTCAGCAGGGCTCGGTGGGTCAGAGTCTGCTCTCCTCAAGGTCAGCCGCGATCAGATCAGCAGGGCTTTCTTGTCCAAGATACAACTGCCGGCTAGATGGGAGGCAGGCTGTCTTATAGTCCAGGAGCCCTTTGATGTCCGGACTCTCAGAGGCAGGAGGCCGGAGGTCCGAGGGCCAGGCGGCCGATTGTCTGGGCGGCTGTGTCTTTGATGCTTTTGGACCATGCGTCCAGGGGATCCCAGACGCTCATCAAGGTCTGGAGCCAGCTCGCTAGGAGGCCAAGGGTGCGATCGAAACCAGCCCCCAGGGATGGTGCAGTGGTGTGAGGGAAACCAGTTCCTCGTGAGGGGGCCGGAGGTGTGATGGAAGTCTTGGTTTCAGGTACTTGGTGAGTCGTTCACCCCCCGGGCGGGTCTGGGTGCGCCGGACGCGCACGCCTAGCTGCAGCCAGGAGCGGCCGGAGGCTGCCGAAAGGGAAGAAGGCGGCCGGCTGGCCAGGGTGGCCAAACATGGAGTCTGATGGTCACGTGCACGGGTGCAGGCACGCAGTCTGGAGGTCGTCTCAGGTCCGGTGTAGGAGTCTCATGTATAGTTTTGGGTGGACGGGAATCAGTTCCATCCGTCGTTCCGGGGTTATGGGGATCAGCGAGGGCCATGCCACGAGGCCGGGTCCAACAGTTGTTCATAGTGATTTATGGATGGAGTGTAAGGCTATATTGCTCGGTCGACTGAGGAGGCATGTGTAGTTCCACCGAACAATGCTCCAGCTGAGATGGTTGTTGAAAATGTAGATCATTGATAGATCATTTGAAAAAGAAAGTGCCTGAGTCAGAAGTAAATTAGAAAAAAAATATTGAGATCTACGCAAGAGCTGAAAGAGTCGGTACATGCTTATTAGGAGAGGAGTATGCAGATTTATAGCAAGTACAGTGGAGTTGAAGAGCTTGAGAAAGAATTTGTTAGCAGATTCATATCAGGTTTGGTGTTAGGTTTGCAACCGGAGCTTAGTACTCATATTCTGTCGGGTGGACGCACTATTTCTTTAGCAAGGCAATTATTTCTTTTATATCTTATTCGAAAACAATCATGAATGATATCTGTAGACTTATGGAGCACATTGAAAGGACATAGATGCAAAAAATATAATTATTCTTATCTTTTATGTTAATTTCATTTATGTACTCACACATTAGTGAACCAGGCTGCCAAAACAAGGTGAGACATAAAGTGATATGTGGTAAAGTGACTTCTGTGCTCAGTGATGGAATATAGTGCATATATTATGTACAGGGTGATTAAAAACGCAGTATATACAAGGGAAAAAGGATAAGACGGGCCTGGGTATTATGACAACATCAATGACTCTGTTGCGTGTACAAATTATTTAATCATTTGCACGCAGAGCCTAAGTGTAACTGGACCCTAAAAGATAGTCGACGTTTCAACCCAATCAAGGCATAAATAAGAAGTCAACGCGGGTCTTCATCAGGACGGGTGCGGGGAGGAGATGACAGCCCTTGGGCAACCACCTATTAAATTGTGGTCAGTGGGGGATCGAAACTACCAAGTGATGCGATCAGCCGTGGGGTTGCTGCCGGCATGGGAGATCTGTTTGTGTAATACGACTTACAAAAGGATTCAATCAGGATTTGCACGATAGGCTGTTAGTCCCAGTAATGTACCGGGACTAACGGCCGGTAATGCAGAATGTGCAAAATCAAGGGCCCATCATTCCAGTGATGCAACAAAACATGAGAAACAAGATGCCATTTCATCCTGAATCTGGGGTATAAACAGAATACTTTGATTCTGAGCAATGATTTTCCTCCGTTTTAACCGTTGACTAATTCACAATGATAGTACCTAGAGGGGGAGGGAGAATTGCATATGTGGTGCAGTCTGAAAGGGAGAACAGAGTGGTCCCTATGTAGATGACGTGGTGAATGGCCACATTTTATCATTTTTTATCAATACTGGTGCTCCCTACTCTACAGTGTGTTCTGTGGAGGTTCCAAACCAGCCCCTCTCGGGAAAAGAAGTCCAAGTTGTAGGCATTAGAAATAAACAGTTTGTTATTCAGGTTATCGCAGGTGTTCCAGTTAAAATAGGGTAAATGAAGAACAGTCATCAGATCATATAGTATGAATCGAGTCTTGTTAATTTACTTGGCAGTGACTTACTTTATGTTATTCGTTACTGTTATCAGTGTAGTAGTAGAAACAAGCTTTATTTCGATATATTGCACATATCTTAAAAAGCATTACAATACAATAAAAACAATAAGATAAAAAGACTCAATACAATGATAAAACATTTCATTTAATTATTTACAGGAAGACGATTTGGGCATTAGTACAGATAGGGGGAGAATTTTAGGGCAAGATTAATAGCCTCAAAGATCGGGTCCGCCATGCCCAGCCCAAAAATTTGGCAAGGCAACAAGCAAACAGGGGGCAGGGTTCAGATCTTAAGATACGTAGGGCCTCAAGATGGGATCTAGTGCCGAGGCTCCTACACAGAGGCTTCAGCCAGATGCGGCGCGGAACTATGTAGGCTGGGCACTCAAAAAGTAGGTGGGGGACTGACTCAGGCCTATTCGCACAGAAGGGACAAAATGGTGTTGATTGCGAGAGTGCCTTCCAGCTAGCAATCAATTTCCCCACTGGCAGTAACCCCAACCTAAATTTAAAATATAGCGCCCTATCCCAAGATTTAGTAATCGAGTACAGATATGGTTCACAATAGGGGACCTCCTTAATCATCAGAAATTCAACAGTGGTTTTACAAAGTTTGGAGTTGCAATTTCTGCTGTCCATCACCCATAACCAATAAAGCTTCTTTAGGGTCTGCTTTGGCGGGGCAGTTCTGTTAACCAATGCATCCTCGAGGCCCAGTTCAGTAAGAAGACACTTGACTTCCTTTAGCCAGCGGATTTTGTACCAGCCAGATGTTAAAAGCAGTTCCCTTAAACCTTCAGCATAGCTAGACAATTCTGGTACCCTCCAAATTCGTGTCCAGAGGAGGAGGGGGGGCAACCTCGCCTGATCGCTTATCGGGCGAGTACCTGTATCTAGAAAGATTGGGAGAGCAGGTGTACTATGAGGCAGACCCATGAGGTCTTTGTGGAATTTGTTTTCCGATCTGGTCAAAAGGTCTACGTTCTGGACACCCCATAATTCAGACCCATAAAGGGCTGCACTCACCCCCCTTGCCCTGTAGATGTCCAATACAGGGCCAATGGGTTTGAGTGAAGAAGCCCGTTGTTCTTTCAAGAGTGCCCCTACCACCTTCTTGTGAACCAGCAATGCCTTTTGAAGGTGGGGTTTCCAGCTCATTGAATCGCAAAGACGAATGCCCAAATAGTCAAACTCATTTACCCTCTCAAGTTGAACAGAGTCCAGGGATGGGGGAATGACAGTTTTCCTCGGGGGGTTCAGGACCAGGAACTTGGTTTTACCCACATTAATTGCAAGACCCCTAGCATCACAATAATACTTGAAGCTAGTAAGTAGACATTGCAGGCCTGCTGGCGTTTTTGAGATCAGGAGGGTGTTATCTGCGAATAGGAGAGTGGGGATTTTTCTACCAGCCAGGGAGGGTGCGTCAGCTGGATGTTTAAGAAGATGCTTCACCACTCCGTTAACATATAAAGAGAACAGAGTGGGGGCTAGCACACAACCCTGGCGGACTCCCCTATTCACAGGAATACGAGATGTTTTTTGACACTGGTCACCCCACCATATCTGCGCAAAATTGTCCTCATGTAGATTTATGAGCATATTAAGTAGGTACGGGGGGATACCCATTGCGTCCAAAACGCACCACAGTTGTTCCCGTGGGACTAGGTCGAAGGCGGTTCGTAAGTCTATGAAGGCAAGGTACAAACTGCCCTTACCCAGAACAACCACTTTCCAGTAGATCATTAATAACCTGAATGTCTGTTCGATGGTTCCAGTGCCCGATCTGAACCCAGCCTGAAAGTCCGAGAGTATCTGTTCTTGCTCAATCCACTGTAGAATCCTCCCTAGGACTACCTTACCCGCTACCTTCTGTGTGGAGTCTAGCAGGCTGATTGGGCGATAATTTGCAGGGTTGTCCCGGCTCCCTTTTTTGAAAATTGGGACGACCTCCGCTCCCTTCCATGAGTCCGGCAGGCGCCCACCCATCAAAGCAGCATTCAAAAGTGCGGCAATAAGACTACTCCACTCTTCTATGTTAACCCTAAGTAGGTCACCTGGGATGCCGTCGGGTCCCGCGGCCTTGTTCGGGACCAGGCACTTAATCGCCCCCTCTACTTCTTTGGCATAAAAGAGATCGGCCTCATTGTGGTCAAAGCTTTCGATGTGCAAGTGTTCACTGGACGGTTGAGCCATTGGGCTGACTGAGGGACCCCCAATTAGGGAGTAGAGCTGGGGAAAGTGAGCAAACCACACCTCCCCAGTTATGTTACATGTCATGAGGGAGTCTTCGGGTTTGTTCTTCACTCTCAACAGTTCCCAAAAGCCCTTCGAATCTTTCCTGGAGCTAGCCGCCTTTAGATCAGTCCAGAATTGGGTTTCATACTCGAGCCTAGCCGTGGCTCGTGCCTTCCGGTAGCTTTTCCTAGCGAGTTTAATAAGGTTGGTGCCCTTGGATTTCACTGTTCTGATAAGTTCACGTTTTGCAGAGCGACAGGCAGGGGAAAACCAACTTGCTCCGCCTTTAGGAGCACTTCTTTTCTTAAACCTCCCACCTGCTGGGTTGATAGTAAACAATTCTCCCAAGGCTTTAGTTGTCTCTGCGAAAAACCACGGGACATCCAGTTTACTAGGGCTCGGGGAGTCAAGCCGCACTTTCGCATTGATCATTATGGATGTTGCTAAAGTCATCTTCCCTTCGTCCATAGCAATATTTCTCCATTTGAGCCGCCTTCCACAGTTCGAAGGGCATACTTCATGCGTTGATTTCCATAAGTGGGGGGGTGGATTTAGCATCATGCCCCTCCAAGGGGAGGACAAAGTCAAAGCTAATTGATTATGATCACTGTCAGTGGTTGGTAAGACCTCCATGTCGAGCAAGAGTGCCCAGAGCCTGTGATTCAAGAGTATATAATCAATCCGGGAGGTATGGCCAACCCTATTATATGTGTGTGCCCCATTGGGATCAGACTTGGATCTACCGTTGGTTACCCTTAAGCCAAATTCCATGCAGAGGGCGTTAAGATCTATAGCCCCCTGTGACCATTTTTTAATAGGTTTAAGTGTGAGCAGAGGAATGCCTCTCCTAATATCTTCCTCCCAAGTGTCTAAAATGTCCTCACTGGCAAGTGGTTCGAAGGAACAATAAAAGTCCCCAGCTAATAGAACAAGAGAGTCGGCGTTGCAGGTTCCAAGTTCTTCCTCTATACCTGTGAGTGGCAACATAGAGACACCGCCCCTTGCCCCCCTTAGATAGATGTTAAATAATTCCAACTTTTTCCCCCCCGGGCCTTTAACTGATAATCTCTGTAGGTCAGGGGATTTTGTGCGCATGTGCCTAATGGATAGGCCCAGAGAAATGCTAACCCAAATTAAAAGGCCACCTGATGGGCGCCCTTTGCTACCAGATGGTTGTGATGCAGGGACAAAGTAGGTAGTATAACCCACCTTGTGTCGGGGTTCTAGGCACCAAGTTTCCTGCAAAATACAAATCCCGAAGGATTCAACAAGAGTATTCCAATCGGGGATATTGAAGTTACGAGCAAGACCTGCCACATTCCAACTCAGAATCCTTAGTGCACTGCTCCCAGTGACCCTCACTCCCGGTGTAGGGACATGCACAAGGGGATTAGAATCAAGGCCGGGGCTCCTTACCGCAGGCACCAACGGTAAATCCACAATGTCTTTTCCTGCTTTAGGGTGTAAGCCCTCCCCCCTTATAATTTTGCCTTCTGGGAGTGCGGGATCAGGAACTGCCTTAATTCTATGGGTAGGTGCAGAAACGGGTGACAATGGTGATAAAGTGGACTGGGGCAAAATTGCCAGAGCCTGGGCTTCCTTATGCATAAAATTGCTCGACATCCCCAGATCAACTCCAACATCTAATATTAATTGGTCAGAGGGATGAGTTGTAAGAAGGGGAAAAGCTGAAGCACTAAAGAGTGTCCTATCGAGCTTCTTTGCTGGTCCCCTGGTAGGGCTACTCCCATTTAGGCTGCTCTCAAGGATAAGAGGAACTATTAGCGAAGGAGGCAATTTGTCCTTAACGTCAGATGGTAGACCTAGCGGCAGGGAAAGTCAGTCTTCCTCTTCTAAGCAACCGAACCTATTAACAGTTGGTACTCCATGCCACCGTCTGTTTGGGCCTTGCCAGCCCTCTCTCACCCCTCCTCGGGCCGGGTAGCGAGGCAATGACCAATCCCCCCCATGGTTTAGGATAGGGCGAGGGGGATAGAAGAATGTTAGTGGTCTGACTACAATTGGTGAATTCTCCCCCCCAGTATGCCATGAACATATGTGTTGGGCTGTCTGTGGATCCTCGAATGAAACTACAATACAGTCACCTGGAATAGATTTGCATGAGGGTCCTATCCAGGGAACTCTACGCACCATTAATACTTTACTTCTCAGGTAACTAGGGATCTGCCTGTTTGTGTTCAACCAGTGGATAACCTTATTTTTCAGGGACCAATAGTTTTCTTGATTATGACTCCCCAATTCAGGAACACCAGCTAATATCGCCACATATGGCCTTGCATCTGGGGGAAGATCTATGTATCCCCCACGAAAGTTTTCAGCGTTTTGTGGGCCCTGTAGGGTGGTTCGATGGAACTTAGTATCGTTCGCCCTTGGGGCAGCATCTTCTTTGTGTGGTTTGGTTGGTTGTTGCGAGGGGTGCATGGGTGGCTTAGAAGGGGGTTGAGGGGCTTTATGATCATAGCCCTTCGTGCGTGGTTTGGGTATAGGTCTGCTAAGGGGCAGTGCTGGTGGAGTGGTGGTAGAAATTAATGTAATTGCATCCGCTTCTGGGGGTACAGCCCTTTTGTTATCTTGGAGGCTAAGGCTTGCTAGGGTTAAGATACTTTTTTCCACCTCTAGCAGGTGATTTTCTATGCGGGAGAGTCTTAGATCCAGGGGAGTTAGGAGCTTTTTTAGGGGTGTCCAAACTATTTTTAGAAATTCCTCATCTCTTCCCTCTATCTCGCATGTTTGCACCCCATTATCCTCCTGTATGGTGACTATATTATTAGGGTCCAGATCTGGGCAGTTCTCATCAACACTCGGGAGCTCCTGCACTGGGGTACAGTTCTTTCTGCTTCTCTTTGCTTGGGTAATTTAGTATTATTAGGACAGTGTGCCCTAGCAACTTTGTCCTTCTTCCGTGAATAGGCAGACCTTACAGTGCGTCTTCTTTTGTGCACTGTACCCTTGGTGTAAGAGCCCTGGGGGGTATCATACTCCTCAATAATGAGTGGCGAAATCGAAGTAGAGGCAATATCAGTGTGGGAGCCCAAATCCGAGTCACTAACAAGCAAAGGGGAGTTTTGGCTATATTGCGGTTGGGTGAGGCCTAGAGGCACAGTTGTCCCAGGAGGTAAGGGTTGGGTGTGGTGGACCTCGGCCTGCGTTGTAATGAGGCGTGGGATCAATGAGTGCTTGGGACTTTTTACAGTTGCTATATGGCCTAGAGAGGATTTTTTAGACATGGCGATGTTTTGGGACAGTCTTCTGACTGCTTCTAAATCCAGGGAAACTCGTTTTTGCATTTTGGTGATTTCATTATCTATAGCGTTGTTTGTTCTAGTAAAGAAGTCATCTAAAGTCCCATTTACCATCTTCCCACCCTTAGCAGCTTTACTACGGCTAGCCCGTGTACACATGATTCTTGTATAACTTGCTAAGCAAATATAGTGGGAATAGCAAGATGTACTAACAATGGGCCAGGAAAACGAAAGGGGTGAGGTCCAGTCCAGTCTCTCCGGTCCTCAAACGGCCCGCTCTTTGCCCGGTCTTAGCCCCGGGCTGAGTCCCGCGCGTGTCCCGCGTGCGCGCTCACCAGGTCGTTTAAATAAGAGGAGGAGGTGGGGCGGGAAGAGGACCAGCTGCGGCAGATTAGCAGCGCACTGCCCACTGGTCCTCGCAGTCCCGCTTAGGAACGTGTGTCAGCTCCCTTTAACAGTTACAGGAGACCCCCAGGCACGAGCGGCCCCCGCAAAGCGGGGGCCGCGAGATGTTGACAAGTGTGCCGAGGGTCAGGTGCAGGCTCCGGGTAAAGGTGCAGGCTTCGAGGGTCAGATCCACAAGGAAAGCCCAGTGCTACAATCCACAAGCGCTTCCACGAGAAAAGGAATCCAGCGAGGTAAGAGTCGCCGATAGATTTCAAGGCTGCAGGGAGGCAGGGGCGGGAAGAGGACCAGCTGCGGCAGATTAGCAGCGCACTGCCCGCTGGTCCTCGCAGTCCCGCTTAAGAACGTGTGTCAGCTCCCTTTAACAGTTACAGGAGACCCCCAGGCACGAGCGGCTCCCGCGAAGCGGGGGCCGCGAGATGTTGACAAGTGCGCTGAGGGTCAGGTGCAGGCTCCGGGTAAAGGTGCAGGCTCCGAGGGTCAGGTCCACAAGGAAAGCCCAGCGCTACAATCCACAAGCGCTTCCACGAGAAAAGGAATCCAGCGAGGTAAGAGCCGCCGATAGATTTCAAGGCTGCAGGGAGGCGGGGCGGGAAGAGGACCAGCTGCGGCAGATTAGCAGCGCGCTGCCCGCTGGTCCTCGCAGTCCCGCTTAGGAACGTATGTCAGCTCCCTTTAACAGTTACAGGAGACCCCCCAGGCACGAGCGGCCCCCGCGAAGCGGGGGACGCGAGATGTTGACAAGTGCGCTGAGGGTCTGGTGCAGGCTCCGGGTAAAGGTGCAGGCTCCGAGGGTCAGGTCCACAAGGAAAGCCCAGCGCTGCAATCCACAAGCGCTTCCACGAGAAAAGGAATCCAGCGAGGTAAGAGCCGCCGATAGATTTCAAGGCTGAAGGGAGGTGGGGGCGGGAAGAGGACCAGCTGCGGCAGATTAGCAGCGCACTGCCCGCTGGTCCTCGCAGTCCCGCTTAGGAACGTGTGTCAGCTCCCTTTAACATTTACAGGAGACCCCCAGGCACGAGCGGCCCCCGTGAAGAGGGGGCCGCGAGATGTTGACAAGTGCGCTGAGGGTCAGGTGCAGGCTCTGGGTAAAGGTGCAGGCTCCGAGGGTCAGGTCCACAAGGAAAGCCCAGCGCTACAATCCACAAGCGCTTCCATGAGAAAAGGAATCCAGCGAGGTAAGAGCCGCCGATAGATTTCAAGGCTGCAGGGAGGCGGGGCGGGAAGAGGACCAGCTGCGGCAGATTAGCAGCGCACTGCCCGCTGGTCCTCGCAGGCCCGCTTAGGAACGTGTGTCAGCTCCCTTTAACAGATACAGGAAACTCCCAGGCACGAGCGGCTCCCGCGAGGCGGGGGCCGCGAGATGTTGACAAGTGCGCCGAGGGTCAGGTGCAGGCTCCGGGTAAAGGTGCAGGCTCTGAGGGTCAGGTCCACAAGGAAAGCCCAGCGCTACAATCCACAAGCGCTTCCACGAGAAAAGGAATCCAGCGAGGTAAGAGTCGCCGATAGATTTCAAGGCTGCAGGGAGGCGGGGCGGGAAGAGGACCAGCTGCGGCAGATTAGCAGCGCACTGCCCGCTGGTCCTCGCAGTCCCGCTTAGGAACGTGTGTCAGCTCCCTTTAACAGTTACAGGAGACCCCCAGGCACGAGCGGTTCCCGCGAAGCGGGGGCCGCGAGATGTTGACAAGTGCGCTGAGGGTCAGGTGCAGGCTCCGGGTAAAGGTGCAGGCTCCGAGGGTCAGGTCCACAAGGAAAGCCCAGCGCTACAATCCACAAGCACTTCCACGAGAAAAGGAATCCAGCGAGGTAAGAGCCGCGGATAGATTTCAAGGCTGCAGGGAGGCGGGGCGGGAAGAGGACCAGCTGCGGCAGATTAGCAGCGCACTGCCCGCTGGTCCTCGCAGTCCCGCTTAGGAACGTATGTCAGCTCCCTTTAACAGTTACAGGAGACCCCCAGGCACGAGCGGCCCCCGCGAAGCGGGGGCCGCGAGATGTTGACAAGTGCGCTGAGGGTCTGGTGCAGGCTCCGGGTAAAGGTGCAGGCTCCGAGGGTCAGGTCCACAAGGAAAGCCCAGCGCTGCAATCCACAAGCGCTTCCACGAGAAAAGGAATCCAGCGAGGTAAGAGCCGCCGATAGATTTCAAGGCTGAAGGGAGGCGGGGGCGGGAAGAGGACCAGCTGCGGCAGATTAGCAGCGCACTGCCCGCTGGTCCTCGCAGTCCCGCTTAGGAACATGTGTCAGCTCCCTTTAACATTTACAGGAGACCCCCAGGCACGAGCGGCCCCCGTGAAGAGGGGGCCGCGAGATGTTGACAAGTGCGCTGAGGGTCAGGTGCAGGCTCCGGGTAAAGGTGCAGGCTCCGAGGGTCAGGTCCACAAGGAAAGCCCAGCGCTACGATCCACAAGCACTTCCACGAGAAAAGGAATCCAGCGAGGTAAGAGCTGCCGATAGATTTCAAGGCTGCAGGGAGGCGGGGCGGGAAGAGGACCAGCTGCGGCAGATTAGCAGCGCACTGCCCGCTGGTCCTCGCAGTCCCGCTTAGGAACGTATGTCAGCTCCCTTTAACAGTTACAGGAGACCCCCAGGCAGGAGCAGCCCCCGCGAAGCGGGGGCCGCGAGATGTTGACAAGTGCGCTGAGGGTCTGGTGCAGGCTCCGGGTAAAGGTGCAGGCTCCGAGGGTCAGGTCCACAAGGAAAGCCCAGCGCTACAATCCACAAGCGCTTCCATGAGAAAAGGAATCCAGCGAGGTAAGAGCCGCCGATAGATTTCAAGGCTGCAGGGAGGCGGGGCGGGAAGAGGACCAGCTGCGGCAGATTAGCAGCGCACTGCCCGCTGGTCCTCGCAGGCCCGCTTAGGAACATGTGTCAGCTCCCTTTAACAGTTACAGGAGACCCCCAGGCACGAGCGGCTCCCGCGAAGCGGGGGCCGCGAGATGTTGACAAGTGCGCCGAGGGTCTGGTGCAGGCTCCGGGTAAAGGTGCAGGCTCTGAGGGTCAGGTCCACAAGGAAAGCCCAGCGCTGCAATCCACAAGCGCTTCCACGAGAAAAGGAATCAGTGAATTCCAAACGTTTCCCTGACTGCGACACCTTTAATATGGACGACTCACAGTGACATCAAGGATCCAGTACCATTTGATGACGAACACATGAAGACCTTCCGAGAATTAAGAGACACATCATGCACTGCACCTCCCATCGGAATGTATGATTACAATAAGGGATTTCTCTTTTTCTGCTCTGAGAAGAGTGGTTGCTCACGTTCAATTCTAACCCAAAGCACGAGGTAATGAGACACGTTGCTTATTCTTCTGCTGTGTTAGATTGAGCATCTGTAGCTCTTACTGGTTGTTTGAAGGTGGTCGCAGCTGCATTACAGTTGAACAAAGTGAAGGGGTTTTAATGGGACATGCATTCATCGTGTTTTTCCTCATTCAGCTAAAGTTTTGCTGACTCATACCAGAACTCAACACCTGAAAAACAGTCACTGTACAAAGTATGAGCAAATCATACTGGCAGCTGAGAACATCTCAATCAGAAGGTGTGATTCTCTGAACTTTGCTTCCTGCTTCAGACAGCAATGAAGACAAGGACAATGAGAATGAACCAGAACACGGCTGCGTGAATGCTACAGAATCACATAACAAACACGAACAGGTCAAGACAGGCATCAAATATGTTCCTTTTGAAATGGATATTCCCACTTTGCTTGTAAATGGTTCTTGTCTGATAGACCATCTGGGGGCATTGAAATCTGGATTTATTGAAGCATCGTACCTGCCTAACGTAACTTCAGCACAAGTGGCAGAGTTAATTGAACTACCAAAGGGCGTGTTGCCTGGCAGATGAATCGAGTGTGATGATTTACACAGACAGTCAGCATGTATTTGGAGTGGTACATGATCTATGGCAGCGGTGGTCATAGAGGGGATTTATGACATGTTCTGGTACGCCCATTAGAATGGTCCTAATCCGGGGGCGTGGCTTGGACGCCGAGGAAGATGGCGGTTTGAAGCGTCTCTCCTCCCGCCACGAACGTCCTTACCTGCATTTGGAACGCCTTCCCATGCCTGCAGCGGGGACGTGACCGAGGATTTGTGCATCGGATCACTCCCTGAACATGCTGAACTGATTCCCGTGTCCGGGGCTGCAGCGGATCAAAGGCTGCGCCGACTGAGGCTTCGGGCGCTAATGGCGGCAGCGCGGCTGTGGGACGGACGGTGGAGCGCGAAGTGAGCCTTCAAAGGATCACAGCGGAAAACTCGGCAGCGCAAGAAAGCTGCAATAGGTGAGCGCATTTGCGGTCATTGGCGCTCGGGGGCAGGCAGCTGACTTATGCCGATCGAATGAGTGCAGTGGGGCCGGCCATGCAGAGACTTCACTGACCTTTACCAAGATGGCGGCCGCCACTCGGTAATTCCTGAGCACCGAAGCAAGGTCTCTCCACACGTTAACTTTAATTAAAAGACCACTTTTGACGCCAAACGAGCACTGCTGGCAACAAATTAGACATGTGAGGAAGGATTTAGGTGCACATTCAGAAATCCAGAAAGAGAGGATAATCGCTGTTCTGTGTGCCTGCAAAACACTCTCTAATGGTTCAGATGCACGTGTTGTTCACACTGGCTGATGCTTCTGCGTATGGAAACCCAAGTCTGCGGAAATGAACACATGAACACATGAATTGCTCGACATCAACCCACAGGGGGCTCCCTAATGTCCCAGTCTCAGCTAACACCATGTGCAATGATAAATGAATAAATGAATAAATGGGTCGCTCTACTCCTCAGTTGCTTCCTGCGTAATTAATGTCAGTGATCTAGGTGCTGGCTGACTAATCCCCTACTCAGGCTGGTGCTGTCTGCTTTGCGCTACGTGAGTACCGGAAGAGAGCTCTTAAGTTGCTGCCTAAGTACCTGAGCATCCCAGAGAAGGTTACAATGGATACCAAAGACCAAGGAACCCTTAAGAGGCTGAAATCGGACCACTCGAACCCGGGGTCACCAAACAAGCCAAAGAAAGTCACTCCGGATGCACTGGATATGATACTAAATAGGCTAGACGAGGTGAAGGACTTAGCCAAGGTTACTAAGGAGGAAGTGGTGGCAATCCGTCAAGATATCCGAGACACAAACGCGCATCTAACAGAGACAGAATCCCGGATCAGTCGCCTGGAAGACATAGAGGTTAAAACCTCAACGGCCTTGAAACACCTCCACATCTCCTCTGACCAGACAACCAGACGACTAGCCGAGTTGGAGGACAGGAACAGGAGAGGGAACCTACGCATCTTTGGAATTCCGGAAGGATCAGAAGATTCGGACAGTTCATGCATCAAGTTCTTGGAATCCTGGTTCACTAAAGCCACAAGCATGACTTTCGCAAATCCTCTGGAATTTGATAGGGCACATAGAGTCCCAGGGAGAATCACTAAAACACAGAGAGGACCAAGACCCATCGTATGTAAGCCCTTACGCTACCAACATGTCGAGCAAATCCTAGCCTTCGTGAGAAAACACAATCATATTCTATGGAAGGACACCAAAGTCTACATCTCTCAAGACTACAGTAAGGAGACCGTCGAAACAAGGAAGGCTTTCCTCGCCCTTCGTCCACATCTGTCAGTGAAGGGATACCAATTTGGCTTTGCGGGTCCAGCGAAATACCGGGTGACGATACGAGGATCGGCTCACTACTTTACGGACCCAATGAAGCTCAAACGCATGCTTGAGGATGTGGAAGAACGAGACATGGAGCGCGACATGGAAACTAATAACCCGGATGGTCTATCGGCCTCGACTTCTGCTTCAGGATACAAGTGACCACGTTAGGTCTCATCATAAAGTTTTCTGTGCTCTGTTGTTATTAAAAGCCTGATGGGCTTATCTGTTGCTGGGTTCCTACCGGATAGACCTCAAGTCTACGGATGTCCTGGAAGTCTCCTTAACTTACCTTTCTGGTTAAGGCTGGCGTGGTCCAGCTGCTATTGATCTGACCCTCTTGTTTAAAGTTGGCTCGCCTGGCTGGCTCCAATGAGACGATGGCCGGTAATGTATACATTGTAAAGTGTTGTCTAACTCCAGACTTTGGTACACTGTCAGGCTACCCGGAGTAGATCGGATTTGTTCTAGCAATACTGTGTCTCTTTGACTATTGATTACCGATGTTCTACTGTTCTCTGTTCAGGTTCTTCGCCACTGATGCGATGACTTAGATTCTACTAGCCACTTCGTGCCTTGATGTGAGATATGATGCCATAATATCTTCTAATAGGTCATGATGATGTATTCTCAAATTTCTGCTTGATAATCATAGTTTAGTGAGCACTCAGAAATTATTCTGCTTTACCAGGAAGGTATAAGGAGTGAGTGCGCTGTTGAACACATGTCGGTTTTGCTGCATTACTTCAACGTTCCACTGCTTGCATAGCCTTTTATATGCATTTTCCGTTATGTATTGCTGTTCCAATGTCTTTAAATGACTAAGTTTAGGTGGGGGGTTACTGCAGTTTTCCTCACGTCGCCATGCTTCTGTATCACAATTGGGGTGGGTGGGGTGGGGGGTTGCGTGGGGTTGGGAGGGATGGGTGCTGTGTTCTGTGTTTTGTATTATTTTTACTTATTTCTCCTTCATTCTCCTTCTTTCTTTTTCCTCTCCTTTCCGTATCACCTCTTTCTTTTCTGACCTGTCTCTTTGCTCTTGATTGGACAAGTTGTATCATGCATATGATGTATTTGTATATCTATACTCAGACTAAGCGTGCTATATCATCAGGTATCCAGGTATCTGGTGGTGGTTTTCGACTGTATCTCATCTTGAGTGGCAGAACAATATGTCCTTTACATGATGCGCCAAATACAATGCTTTCCCTTGGGTCTCTTGGTACAACCATGACACATACACCATTGTAAATGTCACATAGAACGCTGTCCACTCCACTTGGTACAACCTCTCTTGATCGATTGAAAGTTTTATCCATGAATGTTAAGGGTCTGAATCAACCCGTTAAAAAACAAAAGATACTAGATTATTTGCGGAGACAAAAGGGGGACATTGTTCTGCTACAAGAAACCAAATTGGATGCTAAACAATTCTATACTCTGCGCAACAAGTTTTATACAGAGGTTGTAGGATCAAGTGCACTCGGTAAAAAGAATGGGGTTCTGGTATTATTGTCAAAGAAGTCCAAGGTAGAGCTACTATCATCCTCGTCAGATGAAAAAGGTCGCTGGGTTACGGTGAAACTCACTAAGGATAACACGGAATTCTTTGTCACTAATGTTTACGCACCTAACACTAATGATTTAGAATTCTGGCAGGATTTAGTCAAACAGATTGCAACGGTTCCTGACACGGCGATACACATAATTGGGGGGGACTTTAATCTTCCGTTTGACCCGACCTTAGATAGGGACTCTAAGTGTACATTCAAGCCAAACAAATCACATAATGCCTTCATCAAACTATGCCAACAATTCCACTTAATTGATGCGTGGAGGATACAAAACCCTACTGATAGAGACTACACATTCTACTCTTCCCCTCACGACTCATTCTCCCGTATTGACTACATTCTCATTACACAAAATGGCGTAGCAAGGATAGAGGATACTTCAATTGAGCCAAGGGTACTGTCGGACCACTCATGTATATCTCTATCCATTAGTAACATTAAACCATCCCCTAAACAAACGGCCTGGAGACTAAATGAAGAAATCCTACACAAAGAACAGAATAGGACTAAAATCTTGGAGGCTATTAGATCTTATTTGGAGACTAATGTGAAGGGGGACACTTCAGAACTAGTGCGATGGGAGGGCCTAAAAAGCACAATAAGGGGGGTGTGCATCAAAATCCGTTCAGCAATGAACAGGGATTGTAATGCGAAGTTAGAA
The DNA here is from genome assembly GCF_964263255.1 of Lissotriton vulgaris. NCBI lineage: Eukaryota > Metazoa > Chordata > Amphibia > Caudata > Salamandridae > Lissotriton > Lissotriton vulgaris. Next base: position 1,104,241,575 of record NC_141698.1, read on the forward strand.
GGGTTGGAAGCTGAGATAGCTACTTTAGAGAACAAACACCAAATGACAAGGGACCAGGAAACGTTCAATATCATGACCCATAGAAAATACGAATATAACAAGCTAGTGAGCGAAAGGGCGGGAGTGTGGCTGGATAGGAAGCGAAGGTTTAAGCTATGTGAATCTAATAAAGCCGGTAAGAGCCTGGCAGCTTACTTAAAATTTAAAGTACAAAGGAATGCTATTAATGTTATCAGGGACTCGGCGGGAGTTGCTCATTTGGACCCTCAAAAGATATCCGAGGTCTTTAAAGACTTTTATGAGGACCTATACGCTAAAAACGAGTTGGTGATGGGGGACAAAATTCAGGAATATCTACAAGAATGTGTTCTACCAAAGTTAAAGCCTGAGGAACAACTCAGTCTGAATGGGCCGATCTTGGCTAATGAGGTGGAAAAAGGGATCAGGGGGTTAAAATGTGGGAAAGCACCAGGTCCGGACGGCTTCACGGCCAACTTCTATAAAAGTTTTGCAACGGATTTGGTTGATCCTCTTCTAAACCTCTTTCACGAATTTACGGAGTCAGGAGAAGTCAAAGGCACGTTGGCAGAGGCGACTATTGCAGTCCTGCCTAAGGACGGCAAAGACCCGTCACTTCCTAAGAACTACAGGCCGATCTCCCTGATTAACCTTGATTGTAAATTATTAGCCATGATCTTGTCAGCCCGTCTGCAAAAAGTCCTCCCTACCCTAGTGCATCCGTCTCAAGCTGGTTTCTTAAAACATAGACTATCTAGTGATAACACCAGAGTACTGGCCCATGCTCTGGAAAAAGCGAAGCTTTTGACAACCCCCACGGTGGCAGTCACACTAGATGCGGAAAAAGCCTTCGACAAGGTAGATTGGTCCTACCTTGAGGCAGTTTTACGCAACTTCAACCTAGGAGAGACGTTTACTAAACTCGTAATGGCTTTGTACGCCGGTCCTACTGCTAAGGTCAGAGCGGGCGGCTCCTTCTCTTCCTCTTTCTGCCTAAAACAAGGGACGAGGCAAGGCTGCCCACTATCGCCTTCTCTGTTCTTATTGGCAATAGAACCCTTTTTGTGGCATATCAGACACAATGAAGCCATTGCTGGGGTCCCATTTGGTGATTGCACTGTAAAACTGACTGCATACGCCGACGATGTCCTAATCTTGACGGAAAAAGCTGACGAGGCTATCCCGGCCTTGATGGGCACAATTGAGGGGTTCTCCAGAGTCTCAGGATATAAATTAAACAAGGATAAAACAGAGGTTAAGTTACTAAACAACATCGGGGATAAAGGAATTCTGGGAGCATCTGGCCTTACCTGGCAACTGAAAGCTTTTAAATATTTGGGCCTAGACTTTGAGAAGGACTTGATTACGACTCTGAAATTAAATGAAGACTCAACGTTAAAAAAGATATCCACTTTGCTAGACAGCTGGTCACCAAAATTTTTGTCCTGGTGGGGTAGAGTTGAGACTCTAAAAATGATGTGCACGCCTCTAGTTAACTACCTGGCTAGCATGCTCCCCATGACTTTCTCAGACAAATTTATTAAGAAGGTAGACAAGCTGTTCGGAGAGTTCCTATGGCGAGGGAAAAAAGCCAGGATATCACTTAAAAAGCTGCAGCTAGCAAAAGATAAGGGCGGCCTGGGCTTGCCCTCGTTTAGGAACTACCAAACGGCCTTCCTCTGTAAGCAAGGGGCTCTTTGGCTGGTTGAGGATACGTCCTACACTCCAGTATGGCTAACTATTGAACGGTCGTTATTGGCAGATGCACGCCTCTCGTCTCTCCTCACCATGGATCTGGCCCATATACCTCACTCTAAATACATCCTTCAAAATACCAGAAGAGCACTTCTCCGACTTGACCAGTACCATAAGACTGCTCAGGTGATTAAGAGATCCACCCTACTCTCACTATGGCATAACCCTAAGATCCGGATAGAAGGGAAAACCCTCTTTTGGGAAGTGTGGGCTGGGAAAGGTATACACATAGTGAATGACCTCTATGATAAGGGCAGACCTCTGCCCTTTTCGACATTGCAAGAAAAGTTTAGCTTACCACCCATAGAATTTTACCAGTTCCTAAAACTGAAGGCCGCTATCTCCAAATGCCCCCTCAACACAGACTTACCCTGGCTTGTGACCCGGTTACGAATACTATACCATGCTGATCACTTTGTATCGAGAATATATAAATTGCTCCTCCCCCTACCCAAAAAACCACATAGGCTGAGCGAAATTAAGTGGGAATCGGAACCTAATTCCACAGGCATTGCATTAGACTGGGAGGTGATACACAACACCGCACTGACAAACAAGATATCCCCGATCCTATGTCAAACGAAATATATGCTGTTAAATAGAGTGTTCTGGACCCCCCAGAGATTATTTCAGTGTAAACTGAAGGATACGCCTACCTGTTGGAACTGCCATGAAGCTCCTGGTGACTTGGCACACATGTTTTTTCATTGTTCCCTATTGCGATCATTTTGGAGTAAAATATTTACATACATTCAACAAGTACTTGGAATCACGCCTGTCCAAGAATTCATATATGTCATTTTAGGCCCTCTGGAAACACAATTGCCGGACATTCATGACAGACAATTGCTTGATATTATGCTGACATTGGCGTGCAAGGTCATTCTTTACAAATGGAAACATTTTGACGAAGTCAACTTCAAAATGTGGCTGGAATGGCTTTCATTTTTAAGAGGGGCAGACAACCCTGCACTACAGTCAGCCACTTGGAAGCCCTCAAACAAAAAACTCTGGACATCCCTGGATGCGTCATCCTCCCACTTTGAGCCACCATGATATGCATCTCAACACTCGGCTTTCCTAGACAGAATCTGGGTGGAACTTGTGGTGTTTGCTTTTGTTTTTGTATACTTACTGTATATTCTCTGCTACGCACACAGTGTGCCACGTCTGGGTAAACCAACTACTATTGCCATATAGATACACCTGTCCTCTCTCTTCTCACCTCTTCCTTCTCTTCTCCTCTATCTTTTCCCTTCTCTACCTCTCTTTCGCTTTCTCTCTCTCCCTTTTCTTATCTTCTTCCCTTGATTTGCTTTTTGATTATGTAAGTGTCATGATACCAAGTATTTGTTCATTTGCACCGTTAAAGATTTATTGTATTGTCTTTATTTTATCTTACTCTTCAATAAAAAAGATTTGAAATAAAAAAATAGAATGGTCCTAATCCTTGTGATCTTTTAGAAGGATGTATGACGTTACAACGCATACTTTTACCACACATGCCTTTACAACGCGCTATTTACAACAAAAACCTTTACAATGCATAGTGCTTTGGGGTGCTCGATAGTGAATAGTTTAATTTACTATTCCAACTCCAGTCCCCGTGGACACTAGGGAAGGTGTTGGATAGTAAATTAAACGTATTCCCTATCCTAGAGCGCCCCCCAGTGCAATGCGTTGTAATGGTTTTCATTGTAAATACCATGTTGTAAAGGCACTGCGTTGTAAAAGTTGAGTCGTAAAGGATGTTCCCCCTTTTAGAAGCACTATAACAATCTAAAGTAATTGCGGTGGTCAAGTGAACAGCCCATAAAGACGGTGATGACATAGTCACAGTGGGAAACAAGTATGCTGGCCAAATGGCCAACTATTGAACACGTGCACATGCAACTGTGAGATCAGATGACCACACCACAGTGCAAGACACAGAAAATAATGAACACAGTGCAAATACTGCTGAAAATGTAAACTATGTTAATTATTTTCTGTTACACTCAATACAGACCCCATTAAGCGCATTAAGAGATCTCCATGTGGTGGCGCCAGAGGATGGAGGACATAAATGGGGGATAGCTGGTTGTAAAAAGACCTTTAATGATGTTTGAATAACTCCTTAATATAAAAATGTACTCCCGGTGTCCTTGGACCACTATTTGCAGGGGGGTCAAACAAACATAGGAAGGGATTCACTGACTGGGACTTTCAGAAAATTCAGATGTGTTGTAGAAGACCTACATCAAAGATGTGTCATTTGCCTGAGAAATAATCAGGGAAAGAGAACCATTGTTACCAGGAATCACTCTGGCAAATCAGAATGCCCATTCACTAAACTTTAAGCAGGCTTCATTGAGATGCCTGCTTACATTGGCCTTAAATATATTCTCATGATTGTCTGCATATTCCCTAATGCTTACCCAACCTGAAGTTGAGAAGCATTACAGGGGCCAAACTCTTGTTGAGAGAATGGACTGCCAACCTCTATTGAGACAGGACGCGGAACCCATTTAAAAATGAAATCTTTCAATTGGCTTGTATTGAACAAATGTTACATTGTAGTTATCGTCCTCTATCATCTGGAATTATAGAGAAAATTAATTGAAAGAATGAAGGAGAAGACCCAGAAATACATGAAATTGTTTCTGAGAGCAGTGAGGATGAATTGCCTGTTTACTAAAGGCCAACAAGAAAGAGAACCCCAAACATGAAGTACATGTTACCTGAGTGGGTGTATCTTGCATCTATGTCTGAAGAAAAAGGAGGAGATTTAGATGTTTTTTTTCTTTGCAGAGTTTTATATAGCGCGAAATTGACCCGCAACCAAATCGGGTATCAGAGCGCTTTACATAGCACCAGTTACGTTACATGAGGACACACAATCATTTTTGTTAGGCACGGGGAGATTACGTGATTTGCCCAGAATCACAGGATGTTCGATATATACAATTCAAAAAAATGTTGCCATTTGTTTTTTAAAACATCTAGACGAATAGCTATTTAGATTTTTTACAAATCCTGATGCTCATTACATTTTAGTTTATTAATTTGACCTTTGCAAGAAAGTATCCACCAGAAGAAATAAGAGTATTGAATATATGAACTAAGAAACTGAGTAAAACACGTTTCAGTCTGATTTTTGTTTTTGATTATTGTTTGAAAAAAGAAGAAAGAAGAAAAAAAGAGATTTATTGTTGTTTTGAAAAAGAAGTTTCTAGAAGACACATTTTTTGACTCAGGATTTTTTTTAAATTATTTTTATCTCAATATAAATGGCACACTGCTGATTCTGTTAAAACTGATGGCATGATTTCATTGATAGTGAAAGGAATAACCTTATTCTGCCTATTTTAGTGCCTAATTTCTCTGTTGCCACACAGGTTGACTTGACTCCAGTACATTATGAAACACAACATAATGACAGATGGAAAGTTTAGTTAGTGTATCTAAGCAAATATGTTGGGTGAATATGTTTACATTATGAGGATCATGAGTTGTATGGTTTGTACTTTTCACCCTTATTCTGCAGGTGAGGGTGCAACTTATCTACAACTACCTATTTTATACAGGCTTTCTTGCAATGTTTATGTTAGTACATTTTATATGTAACAGTTTCTATTGTGGTACTTATCAGACTTTCTTGTTTTGCTGGAGGGCCTTCCTGTTTCTGATGACATTAGGAACAAGGTAAATTATGGTAAAATTTTGAATACAGTTGCACAACCTAACCTGAATACTAAGCAGACTAAAAGGGAATATGTGTGTAGTTTGAGTAAAGAGGAGCAAGATTTTGTTAAAGAATACAATAAAAGGAGAGTAAAGATTTTGAGAGCCGGGAAGGATGAGAAGAAAAATAGAGAACAGATTAGGGCTGAAGAGAAATTGAGATTGTCAAATTTACAAACATGGTTGAGAATGGAGCATGAGATAATGGTGAATTGCGTATGTGCATCTTGAACGTACAGGAGGCAAATCAATAGAGTTTGTGGGAAAAAGTGAGTGTGAAAGGGGCTTTGTTATCAGTGGTGATTTCCTGGCTGATGAAGAACCAATTCTTACAGGAATTTATTATATGTGCCTATTTTAACCCACAACGTAATTGGGTGGTTTCTAGCTGTCTGGCTTTAGTATTTTCTAGACTTTATCATCATTTTTTTTGTTTAAATTTGTTTATTGGGTTTTAGCTTACATTATACAATCAACATGGAAGTAGTTATACAGTACATTCGTATATGTCCACAGGGATACAGCAGCGATACACACCAAGCTGTTGTCGCCATGCAGTAGGCACGGGCCGAGTGGCTGATGCAAATCGTACAGTTCGGTAGAAGACATCGAAAGATCCCGGGAGGGCCCGTGGCCCACCCGCAGGGCAGGCATAGGCCCACCACGGTGAATGCCCCATTATGTATGGTGGTGTGGTGACCCTGTGGCGCGTTAATCTATCATGCAGTTGTCCAATAGAGCGCCAGCGATGTCAGCATAGCTGTATGTATCGTCAGGGCCTACAGATCAGTGGGTCTGTCTCGTAAACTAGCGGTGGGAAGTATATACTCTCCCGCCCAAAAGAAGAAAAAAAAGAACAACGTCTAACTATTGTAACTGTTGGGGCAAACTTGGGGGAGTGGGGGGACTTGAGGGAGGGAGCGGGTGGCGGTCTATTTGCGTTGGAATAGGGTGGGGGTTATATTGGGTCTAGAGTGTAGGGGAGCAGTACATGTGAGGGTACCGCCCTGTAAGGCGGGCAGCATGGGTGACGGGGGAGCAGGCTTTGTGACAGTTGAGAAGCGGCGCGGCCGTGTCAGTGAGGTATAGGGGTCAGTGTGGCCGCCTGGTTCCGGGGTGGTGAGGCCGCCTGTGACTCTGGTGGAAGCGTTACCTGCGTGAATTTGTGCATCAACTGGGCCCAGTCTAGGGAGATAGGGTGTTTGCGGTGCCCTTTTACTTCCTCCTCTCGAAGTATTTCCTCCTCCCCCTTTCCCCATTTTTTAACAGCGCCTATCCAGGCTGCCTCCGGCTGTCCCGCGGGGTCCCTCCAGCGCATAGCTATTCCCCTCTTTGCCAGGAGGGTGGCTAGAGATAGGAACCAGCACTGAACTTTCTCGGTTTTCCGCCTGCGGAAGATGCCGAGTGCGCATGCCTCCCATGTAGACATAGTGGTGATGGCAGTCCCCTCCTCAAGGGTCCGATGGACTGTATTCCAGTACCCTTGGAGTGTGGGGCAGTCCCAGAACATGTGTTTGAAATCTGCTTCTGGGGTTTGGCAGCGGGGAAAGGCAAATTGTGTGTCCGGAAAGAAGCGGTGTAGCCGATGTGGCGTGAGATAGGCTCTGTGGAGGACATCAAATTGTATGTTACGGAATCGGGCATTCCTAGAGACCTTTTTGGGGTATTCCAGGGCCACGCTCCATTCCTTTTCATGGACCACTCTGCCGATGTCCGTCTCCCACTTCGGTCTCAAGGGCTGGAGGGATGGAAGGATCAGTGTACGCACTGCTTTGTACAACCAGGTGACCAGATGACGTCCCACCCCCATATGGAGGATTGTGTGTATTACGGGGTGTGGTGTGGGTTCCCCCTTGTTGGGATTCCAGTATTTATGACTGCTCTCTATTAGTTGTCTGTGGAGTAGGAATTGTCCGGGGGGGAGATCATAGTGCTCCATCATCTGATCGTATGTTTTTAGTTGTCCGTCTTCGAATAGTGTTTCCATCTCTGTGACGGACAGCTCAGTCCAGGTCTGCAGCGCCCCAGGAGTTTAGTATGCTTCTCCGCCCGGGAGGCCCACCAGTGGCAGCAAGGGCGAGTATGGCGGACTAAGCCCTGGACATGCGGTGAATGCTCATCATACAGGTACGGGCTATGGAAAACTGTAGGGGTCGGGCACGTATAGGTTTGGTACCCGGGAGCAGCATTCGGTGGATTGCCGGTTGTGGCAGAGGTCCATTGACAGTGATGGTTTCTCCCATATGCCGTCCCGCCGTCCAGTAGGACAGCCATTGGAGTTGAGCCGCCAGGAAGTACGCTTCGAAGGCCGGCGCTCCCAGCCCGCCCTCTGACAAGGGTTCTAGACTTTATCATCATGAATGAAATTAGTGACGCTGTTGGTTGGAAGAAGGTGATGCATGGTTTTGGGCAGATTGAATAGATGTAGTAGGAGCTATGAGTCTATCTACTGGAATGGCTAATAATGATGGGAAAATTAGAACATTATCTACTTTTGTGGATCAGCTCGCTTCTAACACAGCTGGCGTACTAACACAAATAAATACAGAATTAATTGTTACGTGTGCAATGAATATGCAAAAACCTCTAGCCCTAGATATCCTTCTTGCGAAGGAAGGTGGTGCTTGTGGGGTTTTGTAGGTGAGAGAGTGCTGTACCTTCACCCCAAATAATAGTATGGTTATTATTGCCTATGTCTAGAATATATAACTAATATTTCTTGTGAGGACCAATTTTTAGAAAAGTATAGATGTTGGGAACCAGTAGGTTTTTGGGTTAGTGTTATTGGAAACGGTTTTAGCAAGTTTGGCGAGTGGATTGATATTTTGGATGGAGGTATGTTTATACTATACTAACTCCAGTAAATATTGTGTTGATTTGTGCAATTATTCGGTTTCGCCTGTACACATTTTATGAATTAATGTTTCCAAATTGTGGGCATAAAAATAAAGAGAGATAGTCTAAGAGAAAGTGGGATGAAACTGAAATGGAAAATGCCCAAGACCGAGTGTATAATCAACTGAAGATGTTGGAGGGGTCAAATCGCAAGAAGCAGAAAGTGATGCAGACTGAATTATAGTTTATTGCGGCTTTTTTGTGCTTATTCAATAATCAGAGGGAAAAGTTTATTCTGCCATTTCTGGATGGCATTAGCAAGGGGGGGGGGCTGAATCAATAGTGAGGTAGTGAGATAATGCAATGGTGGTAAGGCAGTTTGGCGTTCTTAATTTCTGTGCTCTGATCTGCTAAAATGGTATTCTTCTGCTCCCACCATGATGAATCTGCAGTTTTCAATGTTAGTTTATGTGCACATTTCCTATCTAAACCCTCAAATTTGGGGGTGAACTAGATGGCTTTTAATGCTTAGGAATGCTGCCCCATTTAATACCGATTGTGCTGCTCCTTTGAAACTTCAATTTATTTTATTTTTCCTGTTGTTCTATATTTCTCTATCACTTACACCTTTCATGGTAATGATTTATGCTTCTGCAATTACAAGTCCTGTATTGTAGCCTTTTAAATGTTTGTGATAAGGTAATGGGGAAGGTGGCCTTGGCCAGGCCAGGTGCCCCCACCCTTGCTGCAGGGAAGGGGGCCTTGGCCAGGCCAGGTGCCCCCCCCCCGTACTGCACTAAGAGCCCAGCATCCACATCTCACCACTTGGGATGGCTTTAGAACAGGAAGATGGATGTGGTTGTTTGGTCTCCTTGTAATTACATAGTGTTTAATACTCTGGAAAACGCTGTGATGCATTCTAATTTACATTGTGATTCTGGGCACTCTTTTGGACTGCATGGTTGATAAGGATGTTGGATGTAGTGTGGCCTATACAGGAGGTGTTGGGTCAGGGGGCATGAAGTTCAAACACATGATTCAAACATGCTTCAAGGAACATCAGTGCAGATAAATATGAGGTGCTGCAAAGGGAGTGAAAATTGACCAACCATTTTGCTAAAAAAGTGCAGTCAAGTGAATTGGCACAGCTACATTTTTAGGCCCCCCTGAAATGTTAAAGGTTTGCAAATGTTATGATTTAGCACTCTGTAAGAAAAATATATGAAGAGCTGTTAGGAGGAGTTAATATCTTCTTTACAATCTGGAACATGTCTGCAGAAAGTTGGCCTGCTCAATGCCAGGTGCAAACAATTCTTCTCTCATGCGTCAGGGGCCTCTTGCCTTTGGCTTCTTCATTGCCTTCTAATTCTACATAGCATAGCAAACTTTGGTCTCCATTGGTCACCTAGAATCCTTGAATTCGTTTAATAAGACAAATCGTTCTAATACTATAGACAAGTAACTCTTTAGAGATTCTGGCCAATAAATATTAACACTTTGGCTGAGTTTGCATCACAAAAGTGATGCAAACCCAGCACACAGTGTTGAGGTGGGATTTATTTCCAAACACAAATCCTGATTTGCATGGGAAAGTTGCCTACAATAACACAAAGTAGCACTATGCCCTACACTGCACTACTTTGCATCAAGGGGGCATAACATGGCTGGCACATGGGCATTTCCATGCACCACCCATGGGTTTTGAAGTAAATCCCTATCTATTAACATTTATAGACAGGAATTTGAGCCCCAGACGTACATCTCCTTGAGGCAGGCGTAACAGTTGAGCAACTTTTAAAAGTCTCCAAATTTTTCAAACTCAACAGTCTCTGGCCATGAGAATGCTCGGGCACTCAAAGTAGTTTAAGTTGCTTTATTGGACGAAATCCAGCTCTGCCAGGCCTGGATTTTGTACAATAAAGTTCCTTAAACTATTTTGAGTGCCCATGCATTCTTGGGGCTGGAGACTGGTAAATATCCGGAACCGGGATCCGCACCCGACACCACGCGCCACTCTGGCAGTGGCAGCTCTGCATCTGCGGCATCACGGAGGGACATGCCAAACCTATTTTTCAAACTGTGCATGTGTGATGCACTGTACGGCACAAAACAGTGTAAATAGTCTTAAAGGATAGTTTTGTACTGGAAGGATTCCCTTCCAATCCAAAGCCTATGTTTGACGGAATGCCCTTGTGTCAGGGCCACTGGGATTATGCAAGTTTGTAGCTCGAGCGTTTTCTGCATAACTATCGATTTGCTGCATGTGCCACATAATCCATCATCTGCTTTATAATCTGCAGATTTCAACCCCAAAAAATGGTTCATAGCTTGAATGGATCAAAAGTTACTAAAACTGTGATTAACTGTATTGCTGCGAAGTGAAAGACCCTCTACAAAGGTTGAGTGGTCACCTTTCTTTTGCTAATTGTTGTCTTTGGGTGTTACCATCTGTAAAAAGGACAACATAATACTATCACAAAATGTGGTGCTTTAGTCAGCATAATTTGCCATTTCTTGATGCAGAATTCCACCCTGCCGCATAATTTGGTCTCTTCTCCTGCCACATCATTCCAGTGGCCCCTGTCGTATGATTCCAGTGGCCGTGAATACGTAGCAAGGTAGAGGTGGGAAAGCCAACAAATGAGCAGGTACAGCTGAGCCAAGGGTTGGCTCTGGCTCTTAAGAGCCCTCGCACAAGCTGGCCCTTGGAAGTATGCAGCATGCCAATCATGCAGCACAGATCATGTTAGAATACGGTAAGGTGTCTCAAAATGTGTAAAATAAATGCGGAAGGGTTTCACCTTAGTACATCAGATTATATCACATGATATCTCTGCATTGAGAAGTATTAAGTAAAAGTGAGAGTTTTTTAAACATGAACTGAGAAACATTCCTGCCCCGCTTTGATGACAATGCTACTAGTCAACTAAAAGCCAAGTCAGCAATCATGTGAGCCGTATGTGTGGCCTAGATTCTAATTATAGATGGGGCAACTTTATCGGCGATTGAATCAAACATGAGAAGTTTTGTACTGTGCACAGCCTGAACTGATGAGGATGAACAAAAAGGTGGATGAGTGAAAAAGTATCTGCCCACTCTTTACGCTGAATGTTTCTTTTTTTTGCAGTTGATATAGCGCATATTCGACCCAAAAGTATTGGAGCGCTATGCATGAGCACCGAGACTGGAACCTGATTCCCCAATTCCATGCCGGGCCCCAGGGGAAGCAAAGTCGCAGACTAGTCTTCCCCCAGGGTCATTCGCGCGAGATAGGACAGGCAGGGGAAGGGGTGGAGTTAGGGGGTGGGTATATAGGCGCAGGGGAGGAAGGGAACTTCCTCTTCCTGCGCCTGGCACCATCGGGAGGGAAGGAAAAGAAAGGGCTAGTTTAGGGCTTACTGTGCGAAGTCAGTAGTTAGTGCGGTAGTGCAGGAATTGGCGTCGGGAGCTGTTTCCACGGCAGCCGTTACATTTCTCATGCCGGAAGCATGTGATTCATCGCCATGTCGGGAGTTACGTCCGAGGAGGTCCGGGCGGCCTTGCTGCTGTTGGCGCGGGCCGCCCGCGAAGATCTTTTACAACCAGGGGTGTTGGGGCAGGCTTGGGTGGGGGCCACCAGGGGAACACGGGCGGCCTTGGCAGGGGTCAAGGCCACGGTCGTGGTATGTCTGGATGACGAGCCAGACGCCCGGGGGAAGCCAACCGACCGGAGGGGGGGCGGAGCGCCCAAGGACCCGGCGAGGGGCGGGAAGCGCAGGAGCCTGCCCCCGCGGGCCTTCCCTCAGATCGAGTTTCTTCCTGGGGCTTCTGGGGCTGCTGTGAGGGGCGCGGCCCCCCCGCCTCAGCTTCTGGGGCCGGTTCAGACTTTGTTGGTAGCGGGGGAAGGGGAGGGGCAGGGAGACAGCCTCATGCGGCCCCCTTTGCCGGCATTGAGTACAGGTGAGGCGTCCAAGGTCCTTGAGGCAGAGGTTCAGGCTGATTCCAACCCTATCGGGGAGGGCCTGCAAGGGGAGACTGAGCCTGTGGAGGAGGGGCAGGGTGAGGAAGCCCCAATTGACCTGTCCACCAGCTCCAGGGCAGGGACCCCTGCCATGGCGAGGCAGGAGCCGGCCGGGGAAGCAGTGGAGCGGGGTGGGGGCGGCGGTTCTGGTCCCCATGAGAGGGGCGCCCGAGTGGGCGCCCGGTTTTGGTCCGGGTGGGTACTTCCCCTCGGGCCGAGTTTATGGGCTACTGCCCGCCCCCGCCTCCCCTGGTCTGGGGCGCGCTGTCTTGGGAGGACAGGGTCAGGGAGGAGAGGATCCTCGAGTAGATCCGGGAGGTTAGGTGGGCTGAGCAGACCAGGGCCAGGGTAGGAGCGGTGTGGGGTCACGAGATTGAGGGCCCCCCCACCCCGACCTCTGAGGAGGAAAAGGAGGAGGATCTGGAGGAAGAGCGCCGGAGAGTCAGGGCTAGGAAAAGCGTGGTGGAACCCCCACCGCCCAGAGTTATGGTGGGCGTAGGGACGGCCAGGACGGCTTTGAGGCCCGATAGTGCTGGGGCCCACTCAGGCTGGAGCGACCTGAGGGGCAGGAGGGGATCCAAGCCGGCGGCTGTCGGCAGAGCCCGGGGGTGCGTGGCGGGGCGCAAGACGGCTCCAAAACGCAGGACAGAAGCAGTAGGGCAGTCTGCGGCGGCTGTCCCTCCACCGAGGGCTCGGCTCCTGCGGCACGTGTTGAGACTGGCATGCGTGTGCATGGGAGTGTGCAGAAGGGTGTGAAGCGAGCTGTGAAGGAGGTGGAGAGTATGTGTGTGGATGTGGAACCGGTGCTTGGACTAGATTATGGCACGGAGAGTGATGAGCTGGAGGACGGGGAGGTGCGGGATGACTTGGAAGGCTTAGGGGGCGCTGCGGCCAACAGCGACCTTGGTGTTTTGCAGGCCCCGACGTCGACGAAGACCAAGGCCAGGACGGCGGCGGTCCAGGTGTCGGTGCCCAGAGGACGGCCCAGGGAACGGAACGAGACACCCACAGGTGAGGGAGCCTGGTGGGCAGCCTGGGATGACGGTCCCCGGGGTGGGGAGGGGTGTAAGAGGACTTGCAGGTCGGTGGGAGTTGGTGATGGTTCAGTGCGGGAGAGGGAGAAGCCATCGGGCGGTCCACCGGAGGATGGTGAGAAGGTGGACGGTAAGTCAGTGACTTTGGGGGTGCAGACGGACAAAGGTGAGGGTAAGGAGGAGAAGGGAGTGAAGGTGCCGAAGAAACTGCCGTATATGGGGCTGGCTATGCCATTGGGTTCGCATCTCTCAGAGAAACTAAAGGATCGGATTTGGAGGCATGAGTTTGTGGATGTCTTTAAGTTACTACATAGGGAGGTGCAGGCAAAGGAGGGGGTCCAAAGAGGAGGAGTGGGAGCTGACGAGGTGCCCTAGGGTGCCGGTGACGATGGAGAACTGGACGTCAGCGTTCTTGATTTATGCCAGTGTCTACTGCCAGAAGTATTTGGGCGATTGCGCTTTTCAAATACATGGACATCATTCACAAGGCCCAGATGCAGTTCGGGGGTTTTGCCTGGCTGAGCTATGATGAGGAGTTTAGAGCCAGGGTCAGCGCAAATCCCGAAAAGAGTTGGGGGGAAGTTGATCAGGAACTGTGGGTTCAGTGGATGGCGTCTATGCACTCCACTGCGTCCACACACACGGCCAGTGGCCTGCCGGTTGGGTATCGGTCTTTTCTGCCGCGTCCCGCCCAAAGCGGGGGGGGTGGAGGAGCGGTGCCCAACACCATCATCTCGGGGCAGCAGTCCAAGCCGGGGGGGGGGTATTCCACAGGGGCCTGTTGGAGCTACAATAAGGGGTATTGTTCCCGGTACCCCTGTAAGTTCAAACACGAGTGCTCGGAATGTGGCGGGAAACATGCCCTTACGCAGTGCCTCACCCTCACCACACCCTCGGAACAGTGGAGGAATGCCAGAGGGCGGGGCCACCCTGGACCGAAGGGCGCCTACACCGGTTAGGGTGGAGGCGATGGCCCCGTGGCTCTCGTGCTACCCGGATCAGGAGGCGGCGGCCGACAATTTGATATCTGCGAAGGAATTGCCGAGCGTAGTGTCTGCTAAATTGAAGAAAGAAGTGGAGGAAGGAAGGGTGGCTGGCCCGTTTACTGACTGGCCTTTGGAGGACCTGATCGTCTCTCCATTGGGGGTGGTGCCAAGAAAGAGGAAGGGGAGTTCAGGATGATACACCATCTATCATGGCCAGAGGGCCAGTCGGTAAATGACTTTATTGCGGAGGAGGATTCTAGAGTGCTCTACGCGTCGGTGGACGATGCGATCCGTCTGGTGAGGGTGTGTGGGCCGGGAGATGAATTGGCGAAATGCGACATCAAGTCAGCCTTCCGTTTACTACCTATTCACCTGGCGGATTTTTCGCTCTTGGGTATGCAGTTTGGGGGGGCATCTACGTGGACAAGGTTTTGCCCATGTGTTGCGCCATCTCCTGCGCTCTTTTCGAGCACTTTCCTGCACTGGGTCATGGTGCGAGTCAGTGGGTGCCGTGAGGTCACTCACTACTTGGATGATTTCCTCTTCCTGGGGAGGGCAGATTCCGGGGATTGCGGCAGGGCCCTGTCGCGATTCCAGGAGATGGCTTTTCAGTTTGGGGTGCCTCTGGCACCGGAGAAGACGGCCGGTCCCAGCTGTTGCCTCACGTTCCTGGGGATCAAACTGGACTCGGTGCAGTGGCTGGCACGCCTCCCTGCAGCCAAGGTGGCGGAGATACTGGCATGTCTGGACTGGGCGGTTGGGGAGAAGCGGATTCCTTTGCGAGCGGTTCAGAAACTTCTGGGTTTCCTTAACTTTGCATGTAGGGTAGTGCGGGCAGGGCGGACGTTCTGCAGGCGGCTCGGCATGGCCATGTCGGGGGCAGTGCTTCCACATCACAGAGTCAGGATTTCCATGGGAGTGAGGGCAGACTTGAGGACCTGGAGTACATTCTTGCAGGAGTTTAACGGTGTGTCCCTGGACTTTGATGAGGAGAGGGCGGTCTGGCAATGCCAAATTTACTCTGATGCGGCTGGATCAGCGGGGTTTGGTGTCTTCTGGGACGGGAGGTGGTGTGCGGAGAGCTAGCCGGCTCCATGGCTCAAACAAGGGAGGAGCATTGCTTTCTTGGAGTTCTTCCCTTTACTGGTGGCACTGGAGGTCTGGGGGGAGGAATTTCGGAACAGGTCGGTGCTCTTCAATGTGGACAACATAACGGTTGTGGAGCTGGTGAATCATCAAAGGGCGAGGGACCTGAGATTGCTGCGGCTGTTGCGGAGGTTCATGTTGGCTTGTCTGCGGTTGAATGTGGTGTTTCGGGCTAAGCATGTCCCTGAAGCGAATAATGACATTGCGGATGCGTTGTCTCATTCGCAGTGGCAGCGGTTCAGGCACCTGGCACCGGGAGCGGATACATGCAAGACCGAGCTACCGGCCGGCATCTGGGCCTTGGGGGAGTGAGGATGGTTGGACTGGTGGAAGGTTCACTTGCGGAGACCACGAGGAGAACGTATCGTCTGGCATGGTCTGAATTTAGTGCTTTCATGGGCTGGAATCTGGATGGTGTTGTGGGTGTTGAGTTTGAAGTGGGACAAGGGCTGCAGAAATTCGTGTTGGAGTGTATTGACAGGGGTTTGACTGCGGCTACGATCTCTGGAAAATTGGCAGGGATATCCTTTTACTGTGTTCTGTTTTTGGGTTTTGATCCGACCAAAGATGTGATCGTGAGCAGGATGCTGCGGGGTTGGGGCAGGGAACGCGGGAGTGGGGGGGCAGGCTGCGGGAGGCTGTTACTTTTGAGTTATTGGTCCGGCTGGTTAGGGTGTTGCTGGAATGTTGTTACGACCTGGTTGAGGTTGGCCTTTTCCGTCTGTGTATGGTGTGGATGTTTTTCGGGGCGTTCAGGGTGTCTGAGTTGTTGGGTACAAGGAGAATGGCTGGCAGGTTGTTTGAGGAGATTCGGAGGGATGGGGGTCGCTTGGGTATTTGGTTGCGGTGCTCAAAGACTGACCAGTTAGGCAGGGGTAAGTGGGTATGGCTGAACGAGACAGAGGGCGGGGTAGTGTGCCCGGTGTTTGAATGGCGGTCTTTCCTGGGGACAGTGAGTGTGGCGCGTGGGGAGGTTTTTTGTCACGCATCTGGCGCGAGAGTGACGGCTGGCCAATTATTGGCAGTGTTGCGCAAGGCTTTGCGATGAGTGGGCTTGGATGCGTCTGGCTTCGGGACTCACTCTTTCAGAATTGGGGCTGCGACAGCTGTGGCCAGGTTGGGTTGGTCCTGGGACAGGATAAGGAGGATTGGACGTTGGAAGTCCCGCTGTTGCGAGAAGTATGTGAGGAAGTGAGGTGTTCCCAGGCAGGTCATTGGTTGAGTCATGTTGTTGTTTCCTGTTTCTAACATCTTTTTCTTCGTAGGTTGCGTGGGTAGACCGGGCAGTAAGACGGTGACATGGATTTTTGGGCACTCCTTCGTGCATTGGGCGTCTAAATATGCGGAGCAACAGGTTTACGGCCGTAACCTGGAACTGAAAGGACACTTGCACGAGGTACAATGGTGGGGCAAAGGTGGCATGCGACGGGGGGCACTACTGCCCTGGCTCGCGAAGATGATCCCACAGAGGGGATGCCCTGATTTGTTGATAATACATCTGGGGGAAAATGACCCAGTGCAGCTGTCCGGATTGGCACTTTTACAACTCATGCAATGGGACCTGGATGTATTGAAAGCGAGGCTTGCAGGGACCTGCATTGCCTGGACAGAGTTGGTCCCCAGGAAAGTATGGAGAGGGGCTATGAAGCATGGGGCGATCGAGAAGGAACGAAGAAAGCTTAACAGGGCAATGACACTTTACTGTGGTGACATGGCCATTAAAGTGATCGCACATGGAGGGATTCGTCTCGAGGAACCTTTCGTTTTTAGGGATGACGGAGTACACTTGTCCCAGCTTGGCAATGCTAATTACATGATGGAGATGAGAGATGTGGAGAGCAAGTTATGGAATGAGGCTATTTGGTGCCGCAGGGAGTGAGTGCATGTGTTTGGTGTGGGCGAACTGACCTGAGAGGGGGGGGTGGGGCAGGGAACCGCCCTACAGGGGGTTCCCTGGTTGGCGGTACTTGGAAGGGACAGGGGGGTCAAGAGCGGGCACACCCATCCCTTGGGGGGGAGTTCGAATGGCGGATAGAGGCATGACTGGAAGGACGCAAGGAGCGGGCTGGATGACAAGTGATTGAAGGGCAGGAATAGAGTATGGTATGGAGCTTCTAGGGGTTTGTGATGAGGTGAAACGAATGAGAGGGGAGTGTGAGTGGGGGTTTGATGTTATTTACTGTTTATGTTTACTGTTATGTACAGATTACGCAGTTCTGGTCTAATAAAATGGCCTTTTACGCTGACACTGCGTGGTCTGTTTATTGCGCGATGCCGGGCCCTGGGGGAAGCAGAGTCGCAGACTAGTCTTCCCCGGGGTCATTCGCGCGAGATAGGACAGGCAGGGGAAGGGGTGGAGTTAGGGGGTGGGTATATAGGCGCAGGGGAGGAAGGGAACTTCCTCTTCCTGCGCCTGGCACCATCGGGAGGGAAGGAAAAGAAAGGCCGCCCACCCACCCGGCAATTGGAGGTGTGGTTTTTGGGTTGGTCTCTAGCGTTGCCAGTTTAGGCCAGAGCTGCTATAGGCGGTACTTGGAAGGGACAGGGGGGTCAAGAGCGGGCACACCCATCCCTTGGGGGGGGGAGTTCGAATGGCGGATAGAGGCATGACTGGAAGGACGCAAGGAGCGGACTGGATGACAAGTGATTGAGGGGCAGGAATAGAGTATGGTATGGTGCTTCTACTGGTTTGTGATGAGGTGAAACGAGTGAAATGAATGAGAGGGGAGTGTGAGTGGGGTTTTGATGTTATTTACTGTTTATGTTTACTGTTATGTACAGATTACACAGTTCTGGTCTAATAAAATGGCCTTTTACGCTGACACTGCGTGGTCTGTTTATTGCGCGAAAGTCAGCAGCTCTGGCCCCAAGGCCTCCTCTTCACCCACAGTCATAGAGCCCTGTGAGGCCTCGTGATAGACTCCAGCCTTAAATGAAAGCAGCAGCCCCTTTGTCTTTAATGCTTGTGCTCTGCCTCCTGGAGCACTGCCTGTCACACAAGAAGAGATTCAAAGGGGTTTTCATGCCTCCCTCTTGTTGTGTACTTTGATCTTGGGAACGGCGAGGGCCTCCCAGAGAGAGAGTCTAGGCGCTGGAAGAAGCAAGCCTGGTGCCTGCGCATGCGCAGTCTGAAGGACCAGGGATCACATACGTTTCACCTCCAATGAATGCTCAATGCGGCGCATTTTCCCTGTTAACGCCGGGCGGGCGCACCTTTCAAAAGGTGCTCTCAGCACAGATAAGGAGAGTGAGCTGTGTTAGAGTGAATGCCCTGCCCTAGGGCAGCCGCTGAGTCGTGCTGCCCTGGTAGCAGCGCATTCAAGTGGCTGCTTCAAAGCCCCCGTGTTTCACTGTGCAGGCTGCAATCAAGGATGAGAGATCCCCTTGCAGGCGGGTGCAGGGAGTGACTGCAAGGGGATGTCTGAGGAGTACATAGGACTCTCTTCACCCACTCCAGAGGGCTGCCATCAGGGGCGCTCGGACAGTGTGTCACGTTTTAGGCCCTGGGGGCACGCAAAGTGGGCGCAAATTCCCAGTTGAGCACTTTGGTATGATACGGCCCCAGGGAGAGGTTGAAGAGGCAACTGGAGACTTGGGGGTTGGGGACACCACCAGCAGATCTTGGGGCCCCCCTTGGCCTTGAGCAACAAGCTGTGGTGTATGAAGAGTAGACCCCAGCATCATCTGGCCCTGCACCCAGCCCCTCCTTAACTCCAAAGCCCCCTATTCCATCGGGGTATACACCCCCTACACATGTCTCATCACTTCCTCCCACAAGAATACAAACAGTTGAAGGACACTTCAGCCCCCAGCACTCCACATCCCTCTTGTGCAGCCCACTTCTTTCTTCTAGAATATGTGTCCTTGGCTGCTCTCAAGGAGGCCCTAAGGCCTGTCAGAGAGAATCAGGGAGTGATCTTCCAGGATATCCAGTACTTAGTGGGAGAGGTCTAGATACTCAGAGAGACGATCACTGAACAGAAATGAACGTTATGTGGCCTCATGACCTCCTTGGTAGATGGTCTTACATCATGGCCACATCCCCAACTCCCCCCCCCCCACCTCTGTTGTCCCATCACACTGTTTGTCAATCATCCCTCCTCCCCCTGCGTTTCCTTCTTTCTGTGGGGGGGCTGGTCCTGGTTCTGCCATCCATTGGACGTCCACATCAGAGGAAAACAGCAAGCGAGGATGGCCGAAGACAGCAAGCGAGGATGGCCGAAGACAGCAAGCGAGGATGGCCGAAGACAGCAAGCGAGGATGGCCGAAGACAGCAAGCGAGGATGGCCGAAGACTTTTGCCCCAAACCAAAAACATGAATGAGGTTTCCCCTTTGGCTTAGAGGAATAACTTTATAATAATTTAAGACAGGGGACTCTTGTTTTTGCACTGTTTATGGACTATTGACTTGTGTTGTTTCTCTTTGTATACAAACATTTTCTGACAATTTAATTATGTGCCTTCCCTCCACATTAGCATTGTTCCTATGCTGTAAGACTCAAATTAATGTAGTTTTGGCCTTTCCCAAGGATAGTTTATCAATTCCCCTGAAATAAAAAACAAATGGCTGAAAAAACATTTTTAAATGTATCAAAAAATGCAATCTCATTCAATAATGTCTTTCTCGCTGTTTATTTTTTCTGAATAATGCATTGTATGTAAACAAATTAAATGTTTTAGATAGAAGATGTTTTCTATATTAGAATGACTTTTTTAATGCATTATACATTCGAGGTAATCAAAGATCAGAACACATATAATACTTTCCTATCTTACAATCAAGGATTCCACATGATGAAAGTTAGCACGGTTTTTTATTAAAAAATGGCCAATATTTTTGTTTGTCTAAAATGCTTACAGTGATGGTGTTAGTGATAGTTGTAATTTTTTACATTTTAACATTTTGGGGGATTCCTCCTTATTCTCTGTCTATGAAATACTGGTGGTGAGACTGATTGAGATTGTGCATGTTTTATGGATGGTTGAGTTGGGGCAGGTGGTTGTAGCAGAGATGTGAGGTTTGTGGCTAGTATTTCCCTCCTACACCGAGATGCCTCTGTAGAATTGCCTGCGTTAACCATGAAGAGTGACATTGGGCCACAATTTTAGCCTATTGTCTCTATTATCTTCATGGCCAAGCATGTTGCCTTGCACGCTCTTCCCTAAAATATTAAGTTCTTGGGACATCTTTGCCATATCTTGGTAACATTTTGCACGTTTTTCCAAGGCACAACTGTTACAACGCATTCCCCAAAGTAACGCCCCCTGGAGTTAGAATAGTAATTGCGTTGGAATAGGGAATGCGTTGTAACGAAATGCGTTGTAAAGCCCTGTGTTGTAAAAGTTATTGCGGTGTAACAAATGCGAGGTACAGCCATGTGGAGTTAAAAATGCGGAGTAAAGTGTCCTATTCCGATCCTGGTATAGCCTCATGCACTAATTTCTTTTAGCATAATATCCATTGACTTTTGAAATGCAGTGGCTGCTAAGATTCAGCCCAAAGGGTGTTCTCAAAAACCTAAAAGTAACAAATGCAGTCAGATCGTTTGAGTCTCCGTTCAGTTTGACTTGCCGGAATGTTGGCTCAAGATCTTTTCTCCTTTCACCATCATCATCATCACCGTAATGTTTTGCAGAGTGTAATTATATACTATCACTTCCTTGTTCAATTCTCAGAGACTAAGGCTTAGTCTAACTTCACCTTCCAGTTTTGGGGCCACAAACACCGTGGCCACTGAGAGCAAACGTTTGGTCCCATCTTCTCAATCCTCCATTTATTGCATGCTTTACAATGATCAGTACACTTCTCACCTTGCTTACTTGGGATAGGCCCCCTCTTAGCTTAGTCTTGTGCTCGTACCTTTGTAAACAACCTAGCCAGTTTCAAAATACTTCAGGAAATTTAGCCACAAAATGATCTTCCTCCTCCAAATTCCTTGACATTTCTCTAATTTCAGCATGCTCTTTCAAAAAGATGAATGGAGTGGAATTTAAGTCCAAAATTAATTCAATTTTCTTCTTTTGAAACCACCTTATGGTGCAATGTAGATTTTCCCTGTGAAATAAATTCATAGGTATTCCACACTGCTCACTGAGTATCCCATATATTTGATTGTCTCACCCCCGCAGCCCACTGGTTTTACGTCTGGCTTGAGTAACCTCATTCTGTCTTTTAACCCACTCTCAACAAAACTCTTTGCATACCAAAGTTAGCTTTGTGTCTGTATCAAATAATATTCTGATATTAGTTATCTCTATGCACACATCATTCAGTGATCTATTTCTCTTTTCTCTACTACATATGACACCAGTTTATTATTCTTTAATCTGTACCTAATAGTTTATTTGTCGTATTACTGCTCCTACATTTTTGTGAAGTGCCTCTTTGTCCACGTTTATCTCTAAGCAGGTCAGTTCTTTCTGTGAGCCATGTGCCTTACTGACCCTCATCCATAGAATCTACCTTGGAATTTCTGTGCATGTGGCTCATTTTGCTTGGACTTGGCCAATTGCACAGTTTCTTTAAGCGCCATGTCCTTTATTATTTTGTATGCATATCATACAATGTTCAAGTTTCAAGCACTTCTGTTATATTTAGCCTGTCTCTTTTCTGTCTGTGGGTTTTCATTGTCACCCACATGATGTCACCACTGGAACCTCTGGTGACATCATGGAGTGTTGCTGGCTTAGCCTGGGCTCAACTGGCAGTTGGCACCAGGCAGGCTGAGTGACAAGGAGGTCACTCCTGGTGGGGTTCTTCATCTTTCCATCTTGATGACTTGACCTGAAATCCAGCTTGAATAAAAGTAACCTAATAATACACCTGGCTCTGGACATCTATGTACAACAACTTCAGTTAAAGTTGGCTCATAATTTAGCCATGACTTGCCTCTCAGTTTTTTTAATGATGCATTACAATATAAACGGGTCTCCTCTCTTCCAGATTACCCCCAATCTTGCAAGTGGATGTCAACTTTCTTAGATCTGACACATCATTTTCCACAGACTCCACATTATATTTCACAAAGTGGTAGCTCTTCAAAATTGTGAAATCTCATTTTCATTCAGAGCATTGGCATCTTTAGGTGAGAGCTCTGGGAGTTGGTCAACCACCTCATTTCCTTCTGGACCCAAACAGTTTGATAAAAGCAGTGTTTTCCTTTCAGCACCTAAAGTCCCACCCACTCTATCATAATATACAAACACCTTCTTAAATTTCCTCCACTTTCGATTACATTCACTTGGTGACGAAAAAATGAACAGACATGCATTGACATTCTGCATTTTATGTTTAAATAGATTTAATGTAAGGCGGGCGATACTACATCTGTCAGGGTGGCAGGGAACATTACTTCCACCTCCCTGACTGGCTACTGCCTGCTAAATCTAGAGATGACTGCTGGCCCATCAAGACGATTACTTTCAGAGTACAAAACATTTGGTGGAGGGCCGCTGTTGGTTTTGACAGCCATTCGCCCAACATTTCAATTTTTTTTTGTTTTTCTGAAACAAACTCTCAAAGCGGGGGTTGTTTCTGAAAACAAAAATAAAAAGTTCACTACACCCGGAAAGTTGTCTTCCATGGGGTGGGGGTCATTATTGTTCTCTTTCTGTCACTCACTTCTTTAAGGCGGTGACTGACAGAAAAAAAACACATTATGGTCCTCCTTTCTCCAAATGAGGCAGACGGACCACGTTTTTAGCAAAAAGGATACTCCATTGCATTTGATATGGAGTACCCTGCCTGCCAAACTTTAAATCAGGATAGTAATAATTTCAATGCCCAGCATAGTGCTTATTGTTTTAGGAAAATTAAAGTACTTTTAATCATACAGCAGTACTAAGCACTGCATAACTTGACTTAGTGTATAGGGCAGTGATCCTGGGCCTGTACCTCCCTTGTGGTTCTCCATCCACCGGGTTTCCTTGCTAGTCTCACCTGGATGACCCCGCTTAGGTTGGTCTCACCCCTGGTAGTCAGATAACAGCTGAATCAGGATCAAGTGCAGTCTTAAAGTCCCCCAGGAATCAAATGCACCCTCAGTTCCTGGTTTTCTCATTTCTTACTTCCTGGTAGAGCAGGCAGGCAATAGTCTTTTTGTCCACACCTTCAGAGCAGACTGGACCGCTCCTCTGCAAAGGATGAAGATAGTCCAAGGCTGCCAGTTCAGCCAGGCGTAGACCATGTCTCAAGTCAAGTGTGAACCCAGCCTAGTCCTGCGATGCAGCAACTCTGGCACAGGTGCTATTGTGGCTGCTGTGGTTGATGCTGGCAGCGAGTACTATGCAAGCCATGTCCAGACCAATGATGGTCATTGCGGCACTGACTGAGCCAATGCAAATGTCACAAAAGGTGCAGCTGTGATAAAACATGGTGGCTACTGTTTTTCCTTTCTTGCCCCTTCAACCTGGAACTCCCTTCCCTCTACTATACGACTCTGTCCCGATTACACCTGCTTTCGCAAACTTCTTAAAACCCATCTCTTCCAGCTAGCCTACGAATAAACCTCACTGCCTTTCCTCCCCGCTTTGTCTATGAGGGCCATGAAACCGACTGGTGACCGTGCGCAGTAAAAATCCTTTTAACATAACATAACATGATCCGGCTGATGGCAGATACAACCCAACTGGGCAAATGGGACTTGCAATCCTGATCAGGCCAAGATGATGATTATGTCAGATGCAGACATGACTTTACTGATGACAGCTGCAGCCCTGCTGGGGTCAATGTGATCATCATGGCAGATGCAGCCTAACTAAGCCAGTGGTACGTGTACTTTAAGTGGTTCATCCCATAAGCCAGCAATGAGTGACCCTCTGCAGCGTGGAGTTGCTCCTAACTTGTATCACTCTCAAGGAACCTTTGGGTCTGAAAAACAAAACTACTGTCAAAGGAGAGACCAAGCCACAAACAGATATCCCTTTAAAAGGACGAAATCCCTCATCCAGCAGTGGTGGCATGCTTTATCATTGGGCTGTGATGCCCACTCATGCCATGGGCTATAACTCCCTCTCTGAGAGGGAGGAGCTCAGGGATGTTTTGTATAGAGGAAGGTATACTGAATACCACAGCGATGAGCTCAAAGTAGTCAGGATAGCAGAGCAAATGAAAAAAATGCGGATAAAATTAGCTGCAGGGTGCGCAACAACCTTTATTTGTGTGTCCCTGGGCCAGGATTAAAAACAATGCACTGGAGGGAAAAACCTATACTCGCAGTTAGTGTCAAAATGTGGTCGACATGTTTCAGCCTAGTCAATTCAATTCAATAAACTTTATTCGGAAACATGTAAATCATGTCCATAAAAGTACATACATACAGAAAACATACTAAAAATGTTCAAGACAATCGCAATC
The DNA here is from genome assembly GCF_964263255.1 of Lissotriton vulgaris. Taxonomy (NCBI): domain Eukaryota; kingdom Metazoa; phylum Chordata; class Amphibia; order Caudata; family Salamandridae; genus Lissotriton; species Lissotriton vulgaris. Next base: position 1,104,266,427 of record NC_141698.1, read on the forward strand.
ACTAAGAAAGAAAATACAGTAGAGTACATATAATAAATCAAATAAGACACTTAAAAAGATTTAGAATAGGTAAAATGTTGTATAAAAAACATTAAAAAATCATGCTTTTCCTATAACTGATGGCCCTGAGTAAGTAACTAGCTGTATAAAAACAGATGTCAGGATGATGCATGTTAAAAAGTAATTTCATTGCCGCTTTAACAGTTCTGGCTCCGAATTTAATAAATAAAGGTTTTAAAAAGAATTTACGACATTCGCTATACAAGTTGCAAGTAAGTAGAAAGTGCTCTGTGCTTTGTTCTGAAATATTGTCACACCGACATGGACCTGTGGGGCGTGTTTTAATCTCAGGGAATGCAACCAATAGATGGGCCGTACCCATCCTCAACCTGGTAAGAACAAACCTATGTTGCCCTTTAGTTACCTGAGTGAGGTATGGATGTAGGCCCACAAATTCATTCAAATGGTTATAACGTACACAGGTAGAAAGCTTCAGATCATCCGTGGCCCGTCTTTCTGCACAATGATTTAAGAAAATTAATTTCAGACTCTTTTTAGAGAGATCCGAAGCAGAACAATGATCTGATGCAACGTCAAACCCAAACACATTAGAAAAGGATTCAATAATGTATTTAATCCAAGGGATTCTGAGAAAATAGTCAAGACGAAGGCAATCCTCAATGATGGTCCTATTAAATGCAACTTCGTCTTTGATCCAAATAGAACGCCACAACATCAAAGGTCTCAATAATAATAAATCATTTAGATGACATAGTCCTAATTCTTTATGAACCAGACTATTAGCAGTAGAAGTCGGGAGACACAATAATTTTTTCAGAAATGTATTCTCTTCTACCTGCAAAGATTCTGCCCTGGATACTCCCCATACCCCTGCTCCGTAGAGGGCAGCAGATAGACACCTGGCTTCGAAAATCTTAAGCATAGCTTTAGGTCTTCTATTACCTAATTTACTTGCAAAGGCGAATATTCCATTTGCACTCCTGGCCATTTTATCACGCACCACCTTATGCTCGGTGTCCCAGCGGCCGTTTTTAGAAAAGTTGACCCCTAGGTAACAAAAGTTTTCCACGCACTGCACCTCTTGACCATCGATGAGATACCTATAGGGCTTTTTAGTTTTGACTTTACTAGCTCCACACTCCATCACATAAGTCTTGCTCTTATTAATGATCAGCTTTCTCTTTTCGATAAAGGCCACAAATTTATCTATCAGAAGCTGTAGGCCCCGAGGGGTCCTGGAGAGCAACACAGCGTCGTCCGCATAGAGTAACACGGGGATGGAACTTGTGTTTACTCTAGGGGCGTCCGCTGGTACCTCCTTTAGGATCGAATCAATTTCATTAATAAACAGAGTGAAAAGCAAAGGGGCCAAAACACACCCTTGTCTAATACCTCTCCTGACCCTAAATTTATCTGTGCATTCGCCCGAAGGCCCATAACGGACGCACGAGCTAAGCCTCTCGTATAGACGGGCCAAAAAGTATATAATTTCCCTAGGTGCTCCCATTTCTAGCAATATAGTCCATAATATGGCGTGGTCCACCAGGTCAAAAGCGCTGCTCAGGTCAGCGAAACATAGGTAGAGCGAACCATTTTTAGCTCGGGTGTATTTCCCTATCAGGAGCTCCAGGTTTAAGCATTGTTCAATGCAGCCTCTACCTTTCCTGAACCCGTATTGACAGTCTGTCATTATCTGATTAGACTCAGCCCACTCTTCTAATCGGACGAGGAGTACACGGCTCATAATTTTGACAGACGAATCCAGCAATGAGATTGGCCGGTAGTTTTTAACATTTCCTCGGTCCCCTTTCTTATGAATCGGGACTATTATGGATTCGGACCAGGTGCACGGGAAAGTATAGCAAACAGCAGCATTAAAAACTTTGACCAATACTGGTCCCCAAGTCTCAGGTGCAAATTTGTACATGTCGACTGGGACACCGTCGGGTCCCTGGGCCTTACCGCCCTTACTAGCCCTAATACAACTTAGGACCTCCGGCAAGGTGATGTCTAAATCAAGTACTGGCCAAGAGCAACTTGTCGGCAACGTTACCGTATTAGAGTTAAAAATACCGGAGAAGTGCTGTACCCACGACTCCTTACCCACGTTTGAGGTTAACACGGGAAGTTTATCGTCTTTTAAAAAGGGGCTATTTACTACTGCCCAAAAAAGGGTACAATTGTTCGATGCAGCCGCCAGATCCAGCCGCTCCCAAGCTTCCTCGCGTAATTCGTTTTTCCTTTGCTTAAGAGCCAGGTTATAATCGGATCTAAGCTTGGCTACGACTGTATTGTCTCTAGGTTTATTGGATAGTGCGTTTTTCAGTAACTTCAATGCCACAGTGCAGGCATTGTTAAACCATCCCCTTGCTTTGTTATTAAAATTTCCAGTCAGCCTAGAAAACTTACCACTAATAAAAACATTGATTTTCGTAAAATGAAAAGTGCAGGCCTCCAGGTTTGGTTTCTCATCGATAATTGATGTAATATCGTTTAAGCAGTGTGAGATAATGCAGTTAGAAGTTACTTCTGCTCTATCTCCAACCCACCTTATCCTGAATCCGTTCGGCCTATGTACCTCAATGTTTATAATAGGGCTGCTATCTGGAATTGTACAAACTTTCCAAAACCTAGTTTCGATAACAAGACAGTTATGGTCACTAACCAAGTAATCAACAACCTTGACATCAGAACTAAAATGGGCTAATTCGGAAGACATGCAAATAAAATCAATTACAGTGTTTGCCCCTCTCCCCACAAAAGTTGGCAAACTATCACCCTTCCCATCCTGTTCAATCTCTAGGATTTCCATATCGTAATCTAGTAGGAAGGAGTTCAGAGTATCTCCATAAGTATTATGTTGGAAATGCGTAGCTGGCTCTCCAACACGGTTCAGAATGCCACACAAGTTGTGGTTAGAGAGAGGACAAACAGAAATATTAAAATCTCCAACATATATGAACTCAAAAACTGCATTGGAAACTTTCATCAATTGTTTGATTGCGGTGTCTAATTCTAAAATAACCTTATATCTACTGGCATCAAAAACATTATTATACATATTGATCAACAAAATGTTTTTGTGTGCCTCATCAACTAGCCACAATAATTGGGAGTTATTACCCACAGTGATGTGCTCCTTCACCCTTGTTCGCATTTTCACTGAGGTCAGGATTAACAAACCACCTTTAGCCCTACCTGAGGTAGTAGCCGTTGCTGGTAACTCGTAAGCTGCAAAGCCATCAAGGCCCTTAAAATTTAGACACCAGGTCTCTTGAAAGCATATGATATCAAATGTTCTAATAAGTTCTAACCACCCCAATACTTCTAATTTAGAGGCTAGTCCTGCAATGTTCCAGCTGGCAATAAGGCGGGATGTTGTTGGCCCCGCTAAGGTATTGCAGGGTAGACCCACATGCTTAGGCTGTATACTAACAGTAGTAGCAGTTATATTTGGGGACTGATGCAAATCAGATCCTACACCCCCTTCAGCAAGCTCATGTCTGACCTCTTGTCAATCGCAATTATTAAGACCAGACAGAGCATCATACCTATTATGTAGTAGCGTTCTTGGTACTAGGGGGAGTGCCCAACGATTACGCATATTCAAGTGATTATCCCACCCTAATGCTGGTGTTTTCGGTAGAGTTACGTTTTGTTGTTCCCCATAGAAGAACTTTAATGTTAGGGGTACCACCGTACCTCTTCTACGCTGGGGTGGGAGAATATGTGTTAGGACATTAGGAAGTACGTCAGGGTGGGCAAACGTTACCACCACACAATCCCCTTTAAATCTTTTGGGGCGATTCCCTATCCAGGGAACACGTTTGGCTGATTTGATATCATGCGCCAGTTGCTGTATCCCACCAGGCGCTAACCTCATGTTACCAGAGAGCCAGTGAAGGGCCTTACTACACAATGAGCTAGATGACTCGGTGACACCGTCATCCGGCAGAGGTACATTCGCTAACACCAGTACGACAGGTGAGGCTTCCTCGATAAACTGCAGGGGGTCTGTTCCATGGACTTGTGCTTGGGGTGCATTACCTATCAATGGACACTCTACTGTAGTTGCAGTATTATGGTTAACTATCGGGGCAGGCATATGCACTACGTTAGTCGTCACACCAGATGGCCCTTCACCAGCTTGATTAGCCCTTGCAGTAGTATCTATTGTTGATAATAGAGTATTAAGACTACCTATTTCCTCAGTTAACTTTGTTTGCACACCCCCAAGTCGTTTTACTTCTGCCTGTAATTTATCTATTTTGGAGATCAGAGGTTTTACAATTTCGAAAAGTTTACCCTCAACAACCTCAAGCAGTTTAGTAAACATATCATCATCTCCTCTATTTCTTGTAATCCCTTCCCCTACAGCCTTTTGTGGAGCTCTAGAGGGGCCAGGGGATAATATTCTTTTTCTTTTTACTCTTGGCCTTTGTCCGCCCTGTTTCCGTTGGTTCTTCACACAGGCGCGCACCGGCCGTGGTGTATGCTCAGTTAATGGTAGCTCATCCTCCACAGGACCAGATACAGTTTCTGGGTCTGAGTCAGTAACGTTGTCAGAGTCTACCTCCAGAGTAACGGGAGATGCTAGCATAATCAGTGGCTGGCTGTCAGTCTCAATCCTTGATGATACGTTTGGCGAGACCCTATTTTCCACCAGCACGAAGGGGCTATCCTCTGCTGACTGAGGCAAAGTAGGGCTTAACCTACGCAAGTCTGGTGACTGGCTTAACCCAAGTGATTCCCTCCTTTGTTCGTTTATTTTCTTCACCGTTTGCACAACATAATTATCCATGGTGTTAGTGGGCAGAGCAACAGGTTTCTTTTTTGTCGCCATATCGATGTCACACAGTTCGCAAACAATGCAGCAGCAAGGTCTTACTTGTAGGCGCGTCTCTGGTGGTCCAGGGGGTTGGGCCCTGCCCCTGCCTCCTCGTGCCGATGAGGGCCGTAGAGGGCCCGCCCTTTGCCCGGGCTTCGCCCCGGGCGCTCCCGCGCGCGACTCGCGGGGCGAGAGGCACTCCGCTGTTAAATCGCGCCTCCGGGCGCAGGTGATGACGCTCCAGGTGCGCCGCTTGCCTCCGGGGCACCTGGGAAGTGTAGTCCCGCAAGTGGGAGAGCCTCGCTATCCCGGCCGTTGCCCTCACGGCGCTGAAATGGTGGAAATGGCGCCACAAACCGCCGTTCTCCGCTCGGCGTGCGTCTCTGCTACAAGGTCAGCCTAGTCATCTTTACGTAGAGGTATAGCGGCTTTCTTCATTACCAATTAATTAGTGCTGCTGCTCAATTTGCGTAAATAAAATTTCTAGTGTGAAGAAAAGATACATCAAATATACAAAACCATCCAGTGATCCTGTAAGTTCGTCTTAGTATGGTTGATTCACAGGTAGTTCCCGCTAATGTAGGTGGAAAAGACCCACCTCAACCTGGCATGTGGCTGAGGAAGACTCACCATCCTGGTCGGAGGAAGTCTGACACCTTTCGCAGCCACATCGGGAGGAGTCTCCCATCACCTCTGGGAGACTGGTTGTCAGGCAGACACCAGCCCTGTTTGCACAGCAGTCCTTTGAATACTCTGCACAGCTCTCCCTTCCTTGGTCATGAAGAACTTGGAACTAGAGTAAAGAAGAGTGGTTTAGGTCCCACTTTTTTGTACAAATTTTTCCAGACAGGGGAGGTTAATCTGTGCGATCTGTTTTCTTAATCGTAGTGTTTAACATATGAGTATACAAGCTTATGCTAACATACAACAATGTTGTGCTTTCTTCCATCTTTGTTGTGACATCGCACTGTCTCACGTGAATACTGTTGAATGTTGTTATTTTCATTGCAGTAAAGAATTGCAGGCTTTGCATTGAAAGACTACGATTTTCCCAGTCACCTTGAACAAGATGTATCTATTTAAAGTTAACTTAACTATCCTAAACTGAATAACATACTATGTAACAAATCATGTCACATGAATAGACTCTGGGACTGACTAAGGGCCTTATTTAAAATATCAGCGGACAGGTTACTCTATCACAACGTAGTCTCTGCCCTCCATCTTGTATTGTGCGAGGCCATGGGCATCCAAAAATGGATTCCACTGACTTCATTATTCAGACTTGCTAACACACACAGCCCAACTACTATACATGTGCTATACTCACTACATGTGTGCATGCACACGACATACACGTGAGATGCCAGAGCAAGGTTCTGGGCATAAACATTGCAGCAAAACTTTACATGAGTGCGGCTGGTATGCTTAAGCCTGGTCACCCAGGTAAAACTGTCTGGTAACACCAATGATCCTTCCAAAAGACAGTGCGCTGCCAGCACTGCTTTTATGCGATATACCCAGTGCAGGAACAATAGTCCTCTTCTCACAATGAGGGCATACTTGGTGTAGTTCTCCAGGGCACTGGAGAGGTCCAGGAAATTTACAAAGTCAGAGACAGGCCTAGGACTCTGCAGACACACTAAATTAGGGTGACAGTAGGGCAACATAAAACTCAGAGTACCCCCTACATATGCAGTTGGGCATTAACCCCTTAAGTGCTGCCGTCGGCCAACGGTCGTCGCGAGCTCTACCTTGCCAGTGCTGCGCACGACCGTTGGCCGACGGGATAGCATTCGTTCTTCGAACGTTCAGCACTGGGCGCTGAACGTTCGACGCTCCTATGAGGTTAAGGGCTGTGGAACAGTCATGCCTGTATACCAAGCAGGTGACAATTCATCCCAACAGGGGCAGAAGCAATATGAATTTAAATCCAACCTTTAATGTGTACATGCGACTAATATCTCATTGCATCCTCCTCCGGTGTCTACTCTTCTCGATCACACTCTGTGTCCCATCTTATGTCATAAAGGTTCCACAGTATATCATGTCATTTTAATTCTCTTCATGCTCAAATAACGTGATGCAACAGCCTCCCTCGTGCCTGCAGGTTAGTGCTCCGAACAGAAAACACACAAAATGTGTCAGCTAATTGCGCCAAAACAACTTCAGCACATTTCACAGGGTAGCTCCTGTGGTGACGCTCTAGTTGTTCCGTCGTCGGAACAGGAAGGGGGAAACAGGAAGCGGAAGGCGGCCATCTTGTAGAGGCGCCGACCGCTGAGATAACAGTCATGGAATCCCGGCGCTCCGGCTTAATAAAGAGTTTAAATAATAAATTATCGTGTTGGTGTACATTTCGGACCACTCTACAATGGCGATGAGGCATGGTCAATGAACCCCGCGCACGAAGAGCTACCTACGAGGAGAAACGCCGGAGCGTGGCAGAGGTCCCGACGGCCATCAGAAAAGAAAAAAAAAAAGAGCGCGAAACGGCGCCAGCGCCCCTGCACAGCCACAAAGGCCAGAAAGTAAGCTCATTGCATCCTACTTAAGGGGAAATACCTGGATAAAGCTAGCAGCGCAGAAGAGCATAGGGGGCACAGAGGAGAGAGACAGGCCCCTGCTCACTGGTGCACCCCACCCCTGGCCATAGCAAAAAGGCTCACCAAGCAAGATCAAGCACAGTGCAGCACAGAGGGCGCTAGCAGGAGACGCCTAGCCATCTCCAGTGGTGCACCCCACCCCAGGAACTAGCGGAAGTGTGCCCGGCAAGCTGGCGGAGCGGCGATCGAGCACAGAGGCGCCAGGCTCTTCAGACCCAGCCAAGGGAAGCAAGCTACAAGCTTTGCCTGGTCTCTCTGAAGTGGAAAAAGGTGCAGATAGCGACGGCGAACGCAGCGAAGAGGACGCAGCCGAGCAGCATACGCCGGGGAGTCCACCCAGCCGGACAATCCCAGTTCCTGCGAACCGGAGAGGCGTACCAAAGATGGCTACTAGTCCTCATCCCTCACTCAGCTGGTGCCGTTCCTAACGAAGAGCGGAGAACCGGAGATGCAATGGGAAGACTGGAAGAGGTACTTCCTGAACTACCTTGATGCTTTGGAGGAGGAAGGTGATACCCCGTTCTCTAGTAAAAGGAGGAAGAAAATACTGTTACATAACTTGGGCCCGGAAGGGATAAGAGTATATGACACCATAGTCAAGGGCGTAAGGGATGCCACGCATACAGACGTCTTCAGTCACGCCATTGCCGACCTTGACGCACATTACAGGCCAGTGGTATGTGTTGCCATAGACAGATACAACTTCTTTCAAAGGAAGCAGAAGAGCGGTGAGTCGGTGGACGAGTACGTAGTGGCCCTACAAAAGTTAGCCCTCTCGTGTAAGTTCGGCGCACTACACGATGACCTAATCAGGGACCAGATTATCATGCACACATCCAGCACCCATGTCCAAGAAAAGCTGTGGGTGAATGGGGACGCTCCCCTCAAAGAAATCTGGGCGATGGTGAAAAAAGCCGAACTATCCAAACGATGCGCACAAGCTGCCAAGAAGGAACCTGCGGTAACACAAACAGTGTGCAAGATATGTAGTGTAGTTCCTAGTTTCCCACTAGGCCCTGCGCATTGGAATAACATAAACAGTAGTATCGACGTGGAACTGCGGATATTCCAGGCCTCCACTGACTATGCTAAACTTAATTGGGTTGTGTTACCAACTAGCTCAGAGGTCACTGGAAACTTTCTTCTCTGCATAGGAAGTGATCAGCTTCCTTGGCACAGACAAGAAGGGATTCAGCTTTCCAACAACCGTGCAACATGACAACTTTGCTCCTCAGATCAAGAGTCGATCTCTAGGGTCGTGTGAAACAATAGACACAGATTTCACTCAGTCAGTCTAGTGCAGTTTACTTTCACAGTATGTAGAGAATAGAGAGACGGGCGTTTATCAATAAAGGGTTAACATTTATTGAACAGTCTTTCTTCTCATACAAGAGAAATGTATTGCCACAATTGCAATAACTGTTATTATGAAAAGTACGTACAGTAAGATAAGTATTGCGAAATAGAACTGTAAAAGCATTGATATGGTTTCTTAGCCATACAATGGTTTAAAAGTAATAAAACATATATACAGTCATATATACATTAGGCTAACATACTCAACTGGTGCTTCTAACTAAGCCTACCCCAGTGTGCCTGACCTAAGCCTAACACGTGAGAAGGGGGAGTAAGTAAGTAGCTTAAGTTAAGTTGGTTTTGCCAAGGTTTGTTTCAAGAATTCTCGTCTAAGGGTTTAGTCAACACCATACCTCTGAATAGAATGATGGAGGATTGGTATCTCCTTCAGGGGTCTCTCTCGATATCCCAGTCACCTGCGAGGGTAAACTGGAAGCGCCGGGACTGGATTTCTCTGCACGAGAAAGGCAGCGGCTTCTCTCAGCGCGTCGAGGAAGGAGGGGTGACAGCGTCCGCGGGCAGCTGGGCTGGATGTCTTCGCAGAGGACGGCTGCACGGCTCCTCAAGCGTACTGCACCATAGGTCGCGCTGTAGCGGCGATAATGGTAATCAGCAGCTTCACCACCACAGGATAGCAGGCTGCAGCGACAGAGTGTTAGTTGTTACCAACACAGGGTCATGCAGGCAGCTGGCATCAGCAACAGGTTCGCTCATTGCTTAAGGCAACGTTGGTAATATTTATACCTGACAGGTGCCGGGTTTGACGCAAGTTTGCTGGACATAAGACGTCAATTAAAGATGTCACTAGGAAGTGACAGTTATCAGTTGCTCATTAGAGTTCCATTACTAATCAAAACATAGCAAGTGGGGATTTCCAGGTTTGCTAAGTTTTTATCTTGTTGAAGAACTCGGAGTGTTATCTAGGAATATCAGATAGTGACTGCTGCTCTGTCATTGCACTAATTGGTCGCAAAGGAAGTAGCAGAGAGTCATGCTGGAATGTGGCTCTGTTCGTGTGAGGCCAGAGATGACTTTTCAGAAAATCGTACTTGAACGGTTATGCCAATATAGGGAATAAATGGATTTATAGCCGAATAGGGGCATAAGGTCACAGTATCGATCAGGAACCTAGATAAGCACGCAACACCCACTCCACGTATACATGTCCATCAAAATTACTAAAACTAAGCAATAAGATGCATGTGTAACATTGCCCACCCCAAAATACATAAATGCATTCGAAATAGGCGTACTTGTAATACATGGAATTTAGGTACTGTACGTTTTTTAAAGCATAGTAATCATTCAAAAGGTATTGCATATGAAATTAATGAACGATTATGCAAAAAGAATTACACATGAAGTATCTCTGACAGAAGAAATGCGAGATAAATCATCACATAAAAATGCATTGTAATAACATGTGTGCTAGAGGCTGGTGTTATGTTGTTATGTCTCTAGATGTCCTTAGAAATAGAAGTGTGAAGCTTCTGTTCTCTAAGAATAGTTTTTACGTTAAGCAAAGAATTTGTTCGTGCCAAAAAAGGGTCAATATTAGAAAAAAATTGTCCAATTCAAAGAAAAATAGATTTCCAAAGCACTTGGCAGTTTTTGTTGATCAAAACTGAAGGCCGAATTCAGAGTTCATGGGAACGCTGTGTGTCGGAAAGCTTCTCAACAGTTATTGTTTCTCTGTGGGTGAGAACATCGTATCAGACAGGCTCGCAAAGAATTGGTCTACAAAATCAGGTGATAGTTCAACCAAATTAGATAGCGCTGTAACTTGGCAGGTGTGAGAATGATTGCTGTCATCGAAGGCAGGACCAGCAATGCTCACAGAACGTTGTACCTGGATGATGTTGCTTTTGTCACTCGCTCCACTGTTACCACTTGGCTGTAGTACAGGAGTCTCCACGAATGCCGTCATCAGGATTGGTAGCCGCTGGGGACAACACAATGCGTGAGCCGTTATTGGACTTAGCAAAGTATCGACGTCCATTGGTACTGCTGATGGAAGTGAAAGACAGATGTCCAACACGCATTCATCGCCGCAAAGCATACACCGTAGCACAGGTAAAATGCAATTTTGCCATATCGGTCTGAATGAAAGGAACCAGGTCATGTTTAGATCTCTCAGCCTGGCCAATCCGAGGACGTTAGTTATCCTGTCCCTGTAGCGCATTGCTAGGATTGTCTCTTCCATTCCCATGGGAGCTATGTCTGAGCCGAGGCTTGCCATAACGTAGCAGGATGGTCAAAAATAGAATCCCTGCGATGAGTCCCAAAAATAGTGGAATACCACCAAAAATGGAGTGCACAAAATTAGGAAAGATTCCCAAAATTGCCTGGAAGGGTGTTAGCAGTCCCGTAAAGACTGTCTTAAATATGCCTGGGATGCTTGTTGCACTAGACATGTTAAGGAGTTGGCTGAACATTTCTACGAAATGCACGGGGCAATTTGTTGATAAAAGGTCATGGACTTCAGTAGCCGTCCTTGCGACTAGAAGATCATACGTCTCTTTAGATGACGTTATAGGCACTGTTGTCTGTAAAAGTACAGATTTCATTTTGCTTAATGTATCAATTCGTATAGAATAGAGATTCAGACGAGGCCAGAGAGGAGTCACTATGTCTGGAGGCCCGCTCGGGAACAATGCTTGCATGCAACATTTGACCATGGACGTTACTTGTACTAGATAACTTTTCCCTGGCGCGAGGCCACAGCACCTGTGATCCGTTCTAAGAATGTAACTCCCGTTTGCGAGTTGCATAAAGAAGGGCTCTATCTGAGTTGCAGGTGTGACTAGCTGGTGGCATGAGAGGTTGTTTGAATTTCCATCACATGCTCCGTGTAAATTAATACCCTGACACAAAAGTATACCGCTTAGTGAGTGTTTACAGTTGTCACCACTAAGAAATACATTTTTGTCGCTGTCACTATAGCAAGAATGAGTGTATGGTAATTTCCATTCGGATTTTACATATCCCTTACCCAATTGTTCATATTGGCCAGCAGGTATGTACTCAAGGCATTTATGAAATCGGAAAGTTGTTATCGGAATTGTGATAATTCCGTGTATTATCCATTCAATGACAGGGCTCTCTGACATTGTCAATGGTAATCTCTCGAGTTTCTCGATGCTCAAGATTGTATAGTCTGCTCCTTTCTGTGCCAAACTGATCTGTTTATCAGTAAGGTTAAAAATGGAAAATAATGACGTTGTGTTGATTAAACGCCAAGGCACATAGCCTGAACGAAGATTTTGCAGCGTCCAGCCTAGTTCTATAATAGAGCGTAATTGAGACTGGTCATGTTGTAACATTAGCAAATCTCTGTCTATCACATCAAAGGCAGAGGATACAATATTGTCCAAAGAATATATTCTGGAAGACAGAGTCATTAACCCATTGTCTACTACAGAAAGTGATTTCTCCAAATTAATACGATCAATTTCTCGTATTTTTTCAGCAGTTTCAATTTGCTTTACTTTCCAAGCCTCGTTGTAAGCAGCATAGATACTGGTCGCTATGAAACGCTTTTGACGCTGTTTGCGTGGTCCAAGAATGAAATCGCGCAAATCAGCACCATCTTTTAATAAAGACAAGTGTTGCTTAATTTCAGCCAGTGTGGATGTAGTTAGCCATTCTAGGCAGAGTTTCCCTACACTGTATGTTGTTATAATCCCTGGATGTTGTCTCTGGGAGTATCTTGAGTCTAATCTGGTCATTTTTAAACCCTGTGTTTTATTCAGGAACCTATCTTGACAGCTATTCGTGTCTGTAGGCCAGATTAACCACTTTTTCCAATCAGGATGTGTTCTGTTGAAATGTAAAATTTGTGACACGTCTAATTCAATATCAGCTGTTGCGTTTTCAGGTATTGGCTTTGGAATAGACGGTGTTTTCATTTCTTTGATCTTAGCTAGGCCAAGACAAGATGTTTGGTGTATAGTGTCATTTAAAAATAACATTTGTTCTGGTATTATGCAGGTTCTAAACAGTGCTTCTATGCCTTGCACTTGCCAATCTTTTGTACCCCAAATTGTTTTCGTTTCAATATTATTTTTCCAATAATCAAAACCAAATGTCATCATTTTGTCATAAAATGCTTCTGAATATATCAATTTAGAATTTGTCAGCATTGTTTTCATTCCTGTTTTATCTAAGAGTTTGTAATAAAACGTTTCTGCATCACTGGTGTTAAACCCTGAGAAGTATTTGAATTTCTCAAAAAATGCTTTAGAACTGCTTTTAGGTGGTGTAGCACAATGTTCCCATTGATTATACATAAAAACATTTCTAGGCTGTGCAGATTTATGCAAGTAATGATCCCCATAGTGGGTGTAACAGAATAACTGCTCATAACTAGATGAACCTTGTAAATAATCATGATCTGTGAATCTAGCTGACATTACTAAATCAGACATCATGTCATTAATACTGTTAAAGTCCCAATCATCAGAGAATGTACTTGGTGTCACAAAGTCACTTAAGGAAACCTTTAGTTGATGAGGATACTTCAGGATTTCAACCGGACCATAGATCTCATAGTCTGTTTTCTCCCATACTACCCCACCAGGTATTGGAATTGCTGTGACATTTACTGTTGACAGTTCTCTTTTCTTCACGTGGGATGATCTGTGTGGTTTCAGGACTAGGTTGATGTTCTGACTTGCTGTGTCCATTGTAATATATTTTCCTTCAATGAATTTTCCCAAACATAGTACCATGATGAGCCAAAGCAGGAGGAAAAATACACCTAGACCGAACCAGAACTCTAGCCAAGGGGAAATTAGGTAGATTTCCTTCAGTTGATGAAAGAGTTCCGTTGCTTTTTCTTTAAAAGACTTTTTTGTTTCTGGCATCACTTCGGGGTCGTTTAAATCTTCAGAGAAGTTGTCGAAGTTGATGAAATAACCAGAGGCAGTTCTGTCAATTGATGGGATTGTTTTTTCAATCTGTCTCTCGGTAGCACTTTCTGATGCCACATTAGTGTAGACTGGTGTTGTTTCTTGACGAACTGTTTCAATCTGTGTTTCAAGAGGCACGAGTTCCATGGCTGTATTGCATAGTCCTTCATTGTGCACTGCAGGCTGATCGAATGTGATGAGTCTTTCAGTTTGAACCTCTTTGATTGTTGCAAGTTTGGGTATTCTGTTGTTTCTTGGGAGTCCACTGGGCCTACTGTTGATTATAGGCCACATGCTTGTGGTTTTACCAGATCGATAGACACGACTCTGTTCTCCTTTTTACCAGCAAGGGGCGGTAGCACAACTGATCTTGTTCCGGTGACTGCTAAGACAGGTACTGCTTTTCTGTAAGAAGGCCCAAATTCCTTCTTAACCGCGATCTTTTCTCTGACTAGATCCCCAATCTTTGGAATCCAGACAGGCCTTGCTGGGGCTGTTGCGGGTGGTGCCTCGTCAGTGGTACTTGGCTGTTGCTTTAACTTTATGTTGCTTAATGATTTTCTTGTTTCATTCAGTTCCTGTAAAACAGCCAAACGGTCTTTTACATCAAACTGCGTTTTTTCTTCTTGTACCACTGACATCTGACTAACGAGGTCCTGAACGTTCATTCTAATTCCGAACAATAGTTCGTATGGGCTGAAACCTTTTAGAGAATTTCTTGGCATGTTGTTAAGACTAGTCTGGACACTTATTAAATGTTTGACCCACCCAGCGCCTGAACCTAATACCTTCGCTGTTATAGATTGCTTTATGTCCCGGCTTTTTCTTTCTACCACACTTGTGCGATGGACAAGAATACCGCAACCCAATTCCCATGCCGGCCATGGCCTCCTTATAAGCTTGATAGCTGAAAGCAGGACCCTGGTCAGAATGGAACGTGGTAATTGCGTATATGCCGATATGGACTCGCAAATCTTTTATAACCGTTCTAGCGTCAGCCGAGCGATGGGGGCCTCATTTTTTCAAGTGCTTTTCGTCTTAACTGTGTACAATGGGACGCGCTTCTCTTCTTTGATTGCGCAGATAGACCGCCTTATGCTGTCTAGAAGAGATCCTGAAACTACTCTGGCCTGTTCATTTCTGCGATCTCGGTTGCAGTTTTCACATTTTTGAGCAAAACATTGAATATCTATGCTCATTCCTGGCCACCAGTACTCTGATTGTAATTCTTTCAGAGAGGCTTTGATTGTTTGGTGTTTCAGACCCAACCCCATGTGTGCTTCCAGTAAGAGGAAGCCCCTCCTGCTCCTGTTTGGAATTACTCTATCCCCCACTCCATGGATTCGAGCAAAAGGAACGGAGTTTGCATCGATTATGTATGCATAATTGAGTGGATAGTTTACGGGTAGTGCTGCACAGTCGCCTTTTACGGTCGTTCTTACTGCTAGCATGGTTTCCCCGTCTATGTACTTATCTGTACGCTTTTTTGTGGCTACGGAAGCCGGTTTAGTTGCTTCCGCTTTGGCTGTATTAGCCAATGAATTCCCTGCAACGTGAACGCCATCACGCTGAAGACTCTGTGCGTGAATCACGTGAGTCTTTTGTAGTTCTTTGTGTAAAAGAGCTACCTCGTTCCAGAGCAATTTATGCTTTATTGTGGCACCTGTGTCATCTTTGTAGTCGTTTTCGATCCAACTCTGCAGTTTATTGTTGTAAGAGTTGACGCAAAAATGAGAATCGCACACGATAAGTGTGGGGAATTCGCGTTCTGCATTTTCGAGCGCCATCTTTAAAGATCTGATTTCAGTTCTTTGAACCGAACAGTACTTTACTGATTCAGTTTTTGTTACTTTCGGTCTGAATTTACCGCACAGCCAACGACCTTTAATGATCGCACATGCTGCATTGTAGGATTTACTCTCTACATTAAAATGCTGTACAAAGCTATCTGTATAGATTATACAGGCGTATTGTGGGAGAGGCAAAATTTCGATTGGCAGAGGATATTCTTCTTCATATTCTAAATCATTCAGTTCTTCAAATTGCGGGGCGAAATAGTATTTCACATCTTCCGCTCCTAGAGAATCTATGCACTGTATCCATTTCGGATCCAGTGACACTGTAGGCAGGTTTACTGGGCTGAATAGCGCCTCGAAGGCGGATTCCGCTGTGAGGATATTAATCCTTTTGCCGTGTGCTAGTTCTCTTTCATTTGCTAATGCGATTTGCACTGCGTTCACAGTTCTTTCTGTGTGACTGAATGTTTTTTCAGCTTGTGTGTACAAGTGAGATTTAATTGAAATTGGTACCTTTTCTCCCTCATTAGAGGTTAGGTACGTGAATCCGCATCTTCCTGGGATGACTCGGATTACAAGATCACGTGTGTTGTCACGCGTATCTAATTTTGTTTTTGCTAACATGTCTGTTTGCAGTGATCTCAAAATTTCTGTGTGTTTTTGAGTCCAATTGATTTGTTTTAAATCAGGTTGTATTAGTTCGTAGAGAGGTTTAACCCTTTCTGCGTAATTTAGGATGTAAGTTCTTCCGAAATTCAGAAAACCTAGTATGGATTGTAAATTCTTCAGCGTTTTTGGAGCTTGGAGTACAGCGCACTTCTCTAAGAAGTTGTCCGCTAGGCTTTTCCCTTCACTTGATAATTCGTACACTAAAAATAGTACTGTCAGATGGGCAATTCGGGACTTTTTAAAGTTGAATTTGTAACCCTCTGCTGCGAACCCAAGTATAATGGTGTTCACTCTTTTCAAGTGAGTATCCAAGTCGTCGTCTGTGAGATAAATATCATCTACGTAAGACAATGCTTCATCATCATAGATTTGTAGTAACTCTGTTACCCTAGCTGAGAATAGTCCTGGGCTGTTCTTGAACCCTTGTGGGAGACGACAGAATTTTTTCTGTGACCCAAATGCGGAGAAAGCGGTCAAGTATCTGCTTTCTGGTGCAATGTTTTGACAAAAGAAACCATTAGAAATGTCTAATGTTGTTTTATATTTTTTCCTAACTATATTATTCATTAGGGCTGCACTATGCGAGTTTTGTACTGCAAAAGTTTTGCAACATGTATTAAGATGTCTGTAGTCCAAAACTAGACGATATGAATTGTCTGGCTTGGAGACAGGAAACAAAGGATTGTTCATTTGAGAGGTGCATGTTTCAATCACCCCCTGGTACTCAAGTTGATCTAAGATCTCCCTGACTTGTTTTTTAGCTTCTTGCTTTATGGGATACTGCCGTTGGGCAGTTGGTTCACTTTTTAATTGGATTTTGTGAGGCGGAGAATCCTCATCCCATCCTACATGATTTTTATACAATGCAGGTGCCTGGGCCACTGCCCATTTCCTTGCATATGTGTATTTTTTATGAATCGGTATGTGATTCGAGAAGGCAGGCATAATCACTTCTTCGCCACAAGGGCACTCCCTGACAAACTCTGGGGGCCAATCTTTTTCAGCTAACAGAATATCATAGCCTTTTGAGAGCTTATCCCAAAATAGACCCCTAATTTTCCTAGTCTTATCACCCTTCATACGCAATGTTATTTCGTATATTTTATGGGGCTCGCTAAGTCTGGCGTCGGCAGTTTCAACCTGAATGTATTCATTCGTGTCCACTGTCTCCAGATGACTCATCAAGATCTTGCGCGCTATACTGATTTCTGCTGCACTGTCCAACATTGTCAATGCCCACTCCCCGTTTTTCAACTGTGTCCTCAGTATTCTCGGCATGGTTGATTACTCTAATACTGGCTACCTTCTTTTTCTGAAATTGAGATTTCTTATTTTGAGCAGGTTCCTTGTCTTTGGACTTGGTGTGCTCTCCTGGGTCTGACCGTCCTCTTCTTTCCGAATTCTGTGGAAAAGATCGAGAGGGACGTGTATCAATACTTTGATATCTATCAGGTTTTTTCAGATTATCCCTATTTCTAAGGTTATATCTTTTCTCAGAGGGCTCCCTCTGGGGAGACTGGCGTTCTCGAGTCGGAGTTCTTTCCCTCCGTCGAGGAGACCTTCCTCTGGACTGGAAAACTTTTTCCTTGGGAGTGGATTGTTTATTTCCATCCCAGCTCTTTTTAGGAGTATTTAAATTATTTTTAATAAATAATTTTTCAGGATTTTCGAGCAGTTGGGGCTTAACTGGTTTCCCACCCAAGCTGTCTCTACCTAATTCTTCATAGCATTTTTCTATGATTTTTGCAAGCTCAACAGGATCTTTTATATCTGTTTCCTTCAACTTCTGGCGAATCGCCACAGATGCTGCTTCTCCCTTTATGTTGGCTAATAATATAGCCGTGACCTGCTTGAAGTCTTTCAGTAATTTCATACCTAGATTTAAAGCGGGTTCTGGACCGAATTCATTTTGAATCTGTTTTAGCACTTCTGGTATTACCGCCATAGACGGAACACCGTGTGTTTTTGTGTAAATGGAAGCAAAGACTGTACCCCAAGTGTCACAGTCCTCCACGTGTGGTGCGATTCCCATAGGAAGGCAGATGGTCAAGATTCTGTGTTTCTCAATAGGGGTAGTATCAGGAAATACTGCCTCTATTTGAGTGATTTTCTGGGCTAACCAGAAAGGAATTTGTTCCCGTTTTACGGGTGTTTTACCAAGACATGACTGTATGTTCTGTGGTGTAATTTTATTTGTGTTCCACCGATGAGGGGTCAGCTGTGGTGTATTAACAGCTGGCTGGACTGTTGCAGTCCGTATTACATATTGGACTAATTGCCTATGTATTTTTATTAATGTGTTTAGCTGTGCTAACAGCTCTTCTCTAGACATTCTTATAATGTCAGGATGTGGTGTGTAGCTGGCTAGACCCGGCCACGTGGCTCCTGGTCTACCTAGTGGACCGAGCCTGGTAATGTGATCATTGTGTTTTAGGGCGCCATTAAACCAGAGCAGGTGCTCTTGAAATTTAAGTGGAATTTCAACCTCCTCGAAAGGGGCGTACTCATCCGGAGGTTCCTCTATTTTGTAATAGTGAAACTCTTGTGTTATAGCGTTTACCGCTGGAAAGTTTATCCATGAATAGAATACCTCTGTCTGCCGATACTCGTGAGCCTCTATCACGAAAATTACTGTACCACCTTGAGGTGGCAGTCCGTTTTCTATAAGTTTTAAAGTTATAGATCTTCTTAACTGGACCGGGATGATAATAGCACCCGGGTCTGTGTATTCGGGACCTTGCTGAGTCGCATCTGCTGCGGCCCCAGAGGTTCCGTTTTCTGGCATTGTAAAAATGCGAGGTTTGCAGAGTAGGTCTCCAAGGAGACAAAGATTAGGTGCACAATATTTTGGAACACTGTATCCTTCAACGTTGAATAAACCAGAGCTTTACATAGGAATCTCTTCCTACTAAGGTCGGGCGGATTTTAACCTTTCACCCACTCCAGACGTCTATTGGAGTATTTACGGGAGAAAGGGGTGTGAAATATGCACGACTGAGTTACTCTAAAAGTCTTGCGTTAGTTTATCGCCTTACCAAACGTTAGGGCGCCATGTAGTGTAGTTCCTAGTTTCCCACTAGGCCCTGCGCATTGGAATAACATAAACAGTAGTATCGACGTGGAACTGCGGATATTCCAGGCCTCCACTGACTATGCTAAACTTAATTGGGTTGTGTTACCAACTAGCTCAGAGGTCACTGGAAACTTTCTTCTCTGCATAGGAAGTGATCAGCTTCCTTGGCACAGACAAGAAGGGATTCAGCTTTCCAACAACCGTGCAACATGACAACTTTGCTCCTCAGATCAAGAGTCGATCTCTAGGGTCGTGTGAAACAATAGACACAGATTTCACTCAGTCAGTCTAGTGCAGTTTACTTTCACAGTATGTAGAGAATAGAGAGACGGGCGTTTATCAATAAAGGGTTAACATTTATTGAACAGTCTTTCTTCTCATACAAGAGAAATGTATTGCCACAATTGCAATAACTGTTATTATGAAAAGTACGTACAGTAAGATAAGTATTGCGAAATAGAACTGTAAAAGCATTGATATGGTTTCTTAGCCATACAATGGTTTAAAAGTAATAAAACATATATACAGTCATATATACATTAGGCTAACATACTCAACTGGTGCTTCTAACTAAGCCTACCCCAGTGTGCCTGACCTAAGCCTAACACGTGAGAAGGGGGAGTAAGTAAGTAGCTTAAGTTAAGTTGGTTTTGCCAAGGTTTGTTTCAAGAATTCTCGTCTAAGGGTTTAGTCAACACCATACCTCTGAATAGAATGATGGAGGATTGGTATCTCCTTCAGGGGTCTCTCTCGATATCCCAGTCACCTGCGAGGGTAAACTGGAAGCGCCGGGACTGGATTTCTCTGCACGAGAAAGGCAGCGGCTTCTCTCAGCGCGTCGAGGAAGGAGGGGTGACAGCGTCCGCGGGCAGCTGGGCTGGATGTCTTCGCAGAGGACGGCTGCACGGCTCCTCAAGCGAACTGCACCATAGGTCGCGCTGTAGCGGCGATAATGGTAATCAGCAGCTTCACCACCACAGGATAGCAGGCTGCAGCGACAGAGTGTTAGTTGTTACCAACACAGGGTCATGCAGGCAGCTGGCATCAGCAACAGGTTCGCTCATTGCTTAAGGCAACGTTGGTAATATTTATACCTGACAGGTGCCGGGTTTGACGCAAGTTTGCTGGACATAAGACGTCAATTAAAGATGTCACTAGGAAGTGACAGTTATCAGTTGCTCATTAGAGTTCCATTACTAATCAAAACATAGCAAGCGGGGATTTCCAGGTTTGCTAAGTTTTTATCTTGTTGAAGAACTCGGAGTGTTATCTAGGAATATCAGATAGTGACTGCTGCTCTGTCATTGCACTAATTGGTCGCAAAGGAAGTAGCAGAGAGTCATGCTGGAATGTGGCTCTGTTCGTGTGAGGCCAGAGATGACTTTTCAGAAAATCGTACTTGAACGGTTATGCCAATATAGGGAATAAATGGATTTATAGCCGAATAGGGGCATAAGGTCACAGTATCGATCAGGAACCTAGATAAGCACGCAACAGATAATGACACCGGGGAGAGGTGAACGACCGAGGCAGAGAGACCAACCGAAGAATCAGGATGGACGACGACCAGCCCAATCGAGTCAAACGGACCAGAGAACTAACAAAGGTGGGCGACTGAGCTGCTACAGGTGTGGTAGTGCATCGCATCTCGGCAACGACAAAGCGTGTCCGGCGTTCAAGGTGAGATGCTCATACTGCAACGTGTTCGGACATAACGAGAAAGTATGCCGCCGAAAGGGGCGATGGTCAGATATGTCAACCAAGAGCAAAAAGAGACTGCGGACAACCAAGAGGAAGATGATGACCTAGAAGAAGTCCTCTACATCGACGTTCAAGTATTAGAGATGGACGGGTCTGAGACAGACAAGCCAAGACTAGACATGCACATAGGCGGGGTACCCATAGAAATGATTGCGGACAGTAGTGCTCCCATCTCCATCATACAGAAACGAGTGTGGGAGGAAAAATGTGTCTCCAACATTGAGGAGGCACTTCGTCCAATGGACTTAAGACCAGTCACATACACAGGACAGAAGATTCCCATGTTGGGATACTGCCCCCTCTTGTTCGAGTTTAGGGGCCGCCACGCAAAGTGCAAGCTATACATCGCAGAGAGAGGCCCCTCAGTGCTAAGCTGGAAGGACCAAGGGGCATTGGGAATACTACTCAACCCAGGCGGCATTGAAAAAATCCTACTCATGGACATGTAAGAGAAAGATGATGCGGAGTCATGGCACAGAGCATACCCCAAAGTGTTCAACGGACAAATCGGAGAACTATATAAGTACAAACACCTCATTAAGCTTAAAGAAGGAGCAAAACCTGTAATTCATAAAGTGATGAACATCCCATTCCGCTGCAGAGAAGCAGTACAGATGGAGCTGGACAGGCTAGAAAAAGAAGGAGTGATCAGAGCCATAGAGAGTGCAGAATGGCTTTCACCTCTGGTGGTAGCCCAGAAACCCAATGGCAAGGTGCGGCTGTGTGTCGATCTCAGGGAGCTGAACAAGAACATCGTGATCGACAAGTTCCCCCTGCCCCGCATAAATGAGATGCTGGCGAAGACCAAAAACATCAAGTGGTTTTCCACAGTGTACTTATCGTCGGCCTACCACCAAGTGAGACTGCCTCCATCATGTTGCCACCTCACATCCTTCATCACACCTTTCGGCTGCTGCGAGTTTGTGAGAATGCCATTTGGCCTGGCCTCAGCGGCGGCAGTCTTTCAGAAGATGATGCACAGGATCCTGAAGAACGTGAAGGATGTACAGTTCTTCCAAGACGACATATTGGTCATGGGAAGAACCAAGAAAGATCACAACGAGAAACTACACAAAGTGCTGCGCACATTACAGGACAATGGACTGACAGCGGAATGGACAAAATGCAAGTTCGGAGTGCAGTCCGTCCCCTACCTGGGGCACGAGGTGAGCGAAAAAGGGATAGAACCGAAGAAGGCCAACATGAAAGCCATTCTGGAAGCCCCCACTCCGAACAAGAAAGAGGATGTTCGGTCATTCCTGGGAATGGCCGAGTATTACAGCAAGTTCATTCCTCACTTTGCAACAAAAACACATCTCCTGCCCCAGCTTCTGAAAGAAAAGAACAAGTTCATATGGAGCCAGGAGGAACAGACAGAATTCTACACCCTCAAGCGGGAAATGGGAGCCACCATTCCCCTTAAAGGATTTGACCCCACGGCAGCATATATCCTAACAACAGATGCCAGCGACCGTGGTTTGGGAGCGGTTCTTATGCAGCAGTCTGAGAATGGAGATGGTATACACCCGTTACAACGCATCTTTTACTCCGCACTACCATTACAACGCAACTTTTACAACGCATACCATTACAACGCATTGCGCTGGGGGGCGCTCTAGGATAGGGAATAAGTATAATTTACTATCCAACACCTTCCCTAGGGTCCACGGGGACTGGAGTTAGAATAGTAAATTATACTTACCACTATCCAGCACCTCAAAGCGCTATGCGTTGTAATGGTATGCGTTGTAATGGTCGCGTTGTAACGGTAGGTAGTTGTAACAGTATGCGTTGTAACATGGTACATCCAATGGAGACACGTCGACAGTCAGTTTTGCCTCGAGATCACTCGCTCCCAATGAAGAAAAGTTCAGCGTAATAGAAAAAGAAATGCTGGCTGTAGTTTGGGCCATGGAAAGATTCAGGCAGTACTTGTGGGGAGCAAAATTCCTGGTGAGGACGGACCACAAGCCCTTAGTCAAAGTGCTGACTTCCAGTGGCCATGCCCATGCGACCCCTAGAATCGCGAAAATGACACTCAGACTACTAGACTATGTGTATGAAGTGGAACACATTCCGGGGCCGCAAAACAAGGTGGCAGACTTCCTCAGCAGAGCGGCAGCCATGGAAGAAGCAGATGATCAGGAGAATCACAAGTGGGAAGGATACGTGGTAGCCACCATCCAGGAGACAGAGAACGTGATCAGTTCCCAGGAATGGGAAGAAGCCTATAAAGAGGACGGCGACTTGGAAGCCATCAAGGGATACGTGGTCCACGGGTGGCCGGAAAAGAGGCACCTCAAGGAAGAACTTAGAAGATATTGGGAAGTAAGAGAGGAACTGTCGCTGGCAGAGAATCCAATATTCCTATTGAGAGCTGACAAAGTGATCCCACCACGTGGCATACTAGATCATTTGATGTCTTTACTGCATGAGGGGCACCAGGGCATCACCAAGACAAAGGCCCTTGCCAGGCAGGCGTACTGGTGGCCGGCCATTGATGTTCAGATAGAACGATATGCACGGCAGTGCGAATCATGTGCCAAGGCAGACAAGTCACAGAGCATGCTAAGACCACCGTTGGGAAGGTTCCCAGTCCCGGATGGCCCATGGGAAATGTTGTCAGTTGACATTATGGGCCCCGTCCTCGACAAAGAAGGAACACAGAAGTATGCCTTGGTTCTCATCGATAGATATTCCAAGTGGCCGGAGGTAGAGGTGACGGAGAATGCTGACACGGAAACAGTGGTGAACTTCTTACGCTCCACATTTGTCAGAGAAGGAATCCCAAAGATCATCACATGCGATAATGGGCCGCAATTCACCTCCGCCAAATGGGTTGCCTTCACAGCCAGGAATGGAATAGAAGTCAAACACACGCCCATCTATCACCCTGCAGGAAACGGTCAGGTGGAGCGGTTCAATAGAGTGATCATGGGCACCATCCAAGCGGCGATTAATGATGGATTGGACTGGGAGAAATAACTAGAGAAGATGATCTGGGCCTATCAGATCACCCCAGGGAGCACGGGCTACAGCCCATTTAAAGTTTTAAGAGGAAGAGAAGCCTTCACCAGAGACAACTTAGCATGGAGAAAATGGGTGGTGCAGAGCAAATGGTCGCCAGCCGTGGTAAGAAGAAATCTGGAAAAAGCACAAGAAACATACACGACACACTTCGACAAAAGACGCAACGTGCAAGGCACAGAACTGGAGAAGGGCGACTGGGTAAGGGTGAAGTTGGCCATCCTCAAGAAGAAGGGAGAGAGCAAATTCTCACCGCCCTTGCAAGTACTGGAGCCCTACGCACGATCTGCCTTGCTCAGTGATGGGAAGGTGTGGTCACAGGACAGAATGGCAAAGTGTAGCAAGATCATCAAGTGGGGAAATGATACGGAAGAAGGCGCAGAGTATGTAGGAGACGAGGGTGAAGAAGAATGTAGCGGAAGGCGAAATGAGAAGGTCGGAGAAGGAGTGCAGCAAGTGGTAGACAGTGAAGGAGAAGGAGGTAGGAACGAAGGAACGAGAGGCTGGTGCAAGGAAGAGAGCATTGAGGAAGTGATGGACAGAGAGAGAGAAGGTGCAGGAGGAAGACAGGACAGAGAGGAACTGGGAGAAGGAGTTATGGAAGTAGTGAAAACCAGAGCGGGGAGAACAGTAAAGGTACCAGAGAAGTTCAAGGACTTTGACATGAACTGGAAGTAAGGACTTTGTTGTTATATTGTTTGAGTTTTGCATAAAGGGGGGAGATATGTGGTAACGCTCTAGTTGTTCCGTCGCCGGAACAGGAAGGGGGAAACAGGAAGCGGAAGGCGGCCATCTTGTAGAGGCGCCGACCGCTGAGATAACGGTCACGGAATCCCGGCGCTCCGGCTTAATAAAGAGTTTAAATAATAAAATATTGTGTTGGTGTACATTTCGGACCACTCTACAGCTCCTCCAGATCCAGCTCAATAATTAATAGTTGTGTTAATAGGGCAGCCCTGCCAAACTCCCCAGATCCACGCGTGATGTCTTGCTACAGTCTGGGGTTTTTCCTTTGAATTCTGAGACTTGTAGTCTTGTATTAAAACGAACTACAATTTCCAGAGTTCTAAAAAAACCTGGACTGGAGCAAAACAATACGCATAGACCTGGGAAATGTGGTAACTCTGATTTAGGGATTCCCATTTATTCAATCAAAATAAACAGTAGTGAGATGGGAAAGTGTCAATTCTGTTAAAACCGGGGTTTTAAGTATAATAATATTTTATATACATGTGAAATGTTTATATGCAAACCTAGGATAAAAGAAGCATATGGCTTCACCACTAACATAATGCGACCATTCTGAAACGAGCTGCACCCGAAGGCACGGGTTACAGCCGCGGCAGAAGTATTTCTTTTATTTCCAAGACTTTGCCCGGTTTTCGCAGACGTCGTTATTGACAGCTACTTGACCAATCAAAGGATGTTTTACTCAGCGGGGCTTTCACTTAGTCGTTGCCCCTTTTCCAAGGAGACGGTGGTCTTGTGCTAACCAATGAGCAGCGCTTTTGTAGCGGGCCAATGAGAGCGAGGCCCTGTGTAGCCAATGGGCGGCGGGCTGAGAGTGGAGCGACGTGGGGGCGGCGGCTGTTGTGGCGCTGGCGGTAGAAAGTAACGAAAGACTGCGCGCTCGCAGCAGAGAGGCGGCGGGCACGGGCCCGGGGCATGGCGGCGGCGCGGGGGCCTTGAGGCGGGGGGAACGGCCACACGAGCGGCCATGGTGTTCATGAAGATCCGAGACCAGGTGAGAAGCGGCGGCTGACACAGGGGCGAGTGGAGGTCGTACCTACCTGCCAGGTCCATGGGCAGGTGAGGGAGGAGGGACGGGTGAAGGGTGGGGGCACTTGGAGATGAATGACAGTGCGAGGGGTGGCAGTGGCTGAAGGGTGTCACGGTGCCGGCCCCGGGGTACCTGCGGCTAGAGGGTCACAGTATCTAGCACGGCACAGAGGGCACCAGATATCCAGGACGCCGGGGAGCCTCGAGGCGAGCTGGGATACAGAGGCCGAGGGAGGCACAGTGTGGGAGGAGAGACACTGGACAGGTAGAGGCCAGTGTGGGAGGAGAGACACTGGACAGGTAGAGGCCAGTGTGAGAGGAAAGACGCTGGGCAGGTGGAGGGCAGTGTGGGAGGAGAGACACTGGACAGGTAGAGGGCAGTGTGAGAGGAAAGACGCTGGGCAGGTGGAGGGCAGTGTTGGACGGGGCACACTGGACAGGTAGAGGGCAGTGTGGGAGGAGAGACGCACTGGACAGGTAGAGCTCAGTGTGAGAGGAGAGACACACTGGGCAGGTAGAGGGCAGTGTGGGAGGAAAGACGCTGGGCAGGTGGAGGGCAGTGTTGGACGGGGCACACTGGACAGGTAGAGGGCAGTGTGGGAGGAGAGACACACTGGACAGGTAGAGGGCAGTGTGGGAGGAGACACTGGACAGGTAGAGGGCAGTGTGAGAGGAAAGACACTGACAGGTAGAGGGCAGTTTCGGAGGGGGCACACTGGACAGATAGAGGGCAGTGTGAGAGGAAAGACACTTGACAGGTAGAGGGCAGTGTCGGAGGGGGCACACTGGACAGGTAGAGGCAGTGTGAGAGGAGAGACACACTGGACGGGTAGAGGGCAGTGTGGGAGGAGACACTGGACAGGTAGAGGGCAGTGTGGGAGGAGACACTGGACAGGTAGAGGGCAGTGTGGGAGGAGACACTGGACAGGTAGAGGGCAGTGTGAGAGGAAAGACACTGACAGGTAGAGGGCAGTTTCGGAGGGGGCACACGCACAATGGACAGGTAGAGGGCAGTGTGAGAGTAAAGACACTGACAGGTAGAGGGCAGTGTGAGAGGTAAGACACTGGACAGGTAGAGGGCAGTGGGGCAGGAGACACTGGACAGGTAGAGGGCAGTGTGAGAGGAAAGACGCTGACAGATAGAGGGCAGTGTGAGAGGTAAGACACTGGACAGGTAGAGGGCAGTGGGGCAGGAGACACACTGGACAGGTAGAGCTCAGTGTGAGAGGAGAGACACACTGAAAAGGTAGAGCTCAGTGTGAGAGGAGACACACACTGGACAGGTAGAGGGCAGTGTGGGAGGAGACACTGGACAGGTAGAGGGCAGTGTGGGAGGAGACACTGGACAGGTAGAGGGCAGTGTGGGAGGAGACACTGGACAGGTAGAGGGCAGTGTGGAAGGAGACACTGGACAGGTAGAGGGCAGTGTGAGAGGAAAGACGCTGACAGGTAGAGGGCAGTTTCGGAGGGGGCACACTGGACAGGTAGAGGGCAGTGTGAGAGGAAAGACACTGGACAGGTGGAGGGCAGTGTCGGAGGGGGCACACTGGACAGGTAGAGGCCAGTGTGAGAGGAGAGACACACTGGACAGGTAGAGGCCAGTGTGAGAGGAAAGACACTGGGCAGGTGGAGGGCAGTGTCGGAGGGGGCACACTGGACAGGTAGAGGGCAGTGTGAGAGGAATGACACTGGGGGGTGGAGGGCAGTGTGGGAGGGGCACACTGGATAGGCGGAGGGCAGTGTGGGAGGGGCACACTGGATAGGCGGAGGGCAGTGTGGGAGGGGCACACTGGATAGGCGGAGGGCAGTGTGGGAGGACACACTGGACAGGTAGAGGGCAGTGTGGGAGGAAAGACACTGGGCAGGTGGAGGGCAGTGTGTGAGGGGGCACACCGGGCAGGTGGAGGGCAGTGTGGGAGGGGGCACACCGGGCAGGTGGAGGGCAGTGTGGGAGGGGGCACACCAGGTAGGCGGAGGGCAGTGTGGGAGGGGGCACACTGGGCAGGTGGAGGGCAGTGTGGGGGTGGCGCTCCGGGCAGGGCTCAGACAAGCATGGGGCGAGAATGTAGTGTTCATTGGGACCCCCAGAGCTCCCGGAATGGGCAGGGGTGGGGTGTACAAAGCAAGAGTGTGTGGGCTCCGCGGGGTGGGGGTATGTGCAGTACCCAGGATTATAGTTAAGAGTATCCGACATAAGGGGTCACGGTGCACGTTACAAAGAACAATAAATGGACATCTGGGTGCAGGATCTTTGGGAGGAGATATGGCTCAGTGCCCCTGAAGGGCACGCTGCTGAGGATGGTACAAGCAGGGTGCCAGCGGGGAGAGGGATAGCAGTATCCATGGAGATGACCAGGGCTGCTGGAATGGACCGGGTAGGGTGCACAGGGCAAGCGTGTGGTAACCATGATCAAGACTGGTCCGGAATCTAGTATCTAGTGTACAGATGGCGAGAAGGGACGCTATACTTGGGGTATGTGGCATGCGGTACCCACAGTAAAGAAACGGAATATCCTGGCGGATGGCATATTACATGGTGCCCAGGGCAAAATGGGACAGTATCAGCACATTTATTTTGTATTTATTGTCGGGGTAGATTTGTGACGTTATGTATTAAGCCCGTCACACGCACATACATTCACACGCACATACATTCACTCTTGTTGTGGCTGATGTCATTTCACTATTCTTCGCGTCACTACTTTCTAAGACCTGTGGCCAGTAATGGGTTCTCAGGGTGCTGCTTAAACCCCGCCAGGAGTAGCGCGGGTAGATCATTCAGGGTAGCGGAGGTCTCATGTGGATATCAGTACACTTCGTTCTTCCCAGAACCAACCTCAGTCTCCTTCAAGAACATGGGACCCGGATTCGGACATAAACCTCCCTTCTGCCCCAGATTCCAGCTGGAAGGCATTCCCGTTTGTTACACTTTATCCTCGGAGTCTCCAATGTGATAACACCTCGATTTAACTGTATTTATATTTGAATGCCAGTAATTCTTGGTAAAGTGTTCTTTGCAGTTGATGTGGTTAAATAGATGGTTGGTAACATGAGGGGATGGGTGGGGCGCTGCAGTGTCAATCTAGTGTGTAGGAGTAGTTCATGTAGCAAAATAATGTACATTTTACACGGTTGTATCGGAATGCTTGGAATTGGAGATGTGGCACCTGGAACCACAAGTGAACACGGCTGGAAAGTGGCTTTGGGTGACAGGCGCCTTTCAAAGCTCCAGTGCAAGTAGGCGAGCAATGCTGCCCAGGGGGGCTCTCACTGATAGCTGAGACGGGGCGATGTGACCTTGGTGAGGGCACCCTGTGCCAGGGTTGATATGATATATACATATGGCCGTTCTATGGAAGGCTTGTTGGTGGCGTGTGGCCTGTGGTCTCTGTTCATTGCGCTGTCAGTGGCTTGAGGGCCTCTAGCTGTTGTACTGATTCATCTGCCAGCTGTTACCAAGGGGTTATTTATAAACTGGCCTGCCTTGTAGTATCACCCTCTTCAGACAGCGGTGAAGCTTTGCAAGCACGCACACTCTCCTGGTATCTTTGTGATCATAATGTGCTGTTCCCGAACTCGCCCTGCCCACACTTCATGCAGAGCTCTACCTCTCCAGATTCGGACTTGTTAGGATGCAGTTCCCAAAATATTAGGCCGCTCTGCGACTGCACACTCAGGTCTCTGATGCTGTTGTATTTGGGAACTTCAGCCCGCGCACAGACTTCCACACAGCTCTCCCCCTTCACACTCAGACTTGTGAAACTTAAAGGTTCTTAAACTTCACGCACCACCCCAGACACTTGCGTCCCTCCACTCAGTGTTGACATGGTGTAGTGTCATTTAACTCCATATCTTTCCGCACGCATCTATATGTATCTCTTCTTGCACACTCTGCTGTGTGATGTAGCAGTGTTTTTGAGGTCCAGCCCCATGCGCTGGCATCCTACACTACTCTCTCCCTGCACACTTGTCTGTGTGATGCTGCATTGTTATTGAACTCCAGCCCAAGCCACAATGTTCTCTCTGACACTCAGCTGTAGTGTTCTTTAGGTTGAGTCCTATCCACAGGCATCTACACTGCTCTCTTCCTGCACACAAAGTCTACTAAGCTGTAGTATTATTAATGACTAATGAAGAACAAGGAGTTTTGGTAAAATCAAATATTTTTCAAAGATCGCTCAATTTAAGCAGTGAAGTCGCAATTTATCTAGGTGTTCTGGCTTCACTGTGCACAGACCAGTCAGTAAATGGGTAGTCATTTGTCCTTTCCTTATGTTACAGTTTTGTTTTTGCCTCGCGTTTACTGCAGTTCTTATATATTGTGAAAGAGGTGTGGCACAGCGGCCAGGGTGCCTGACTTCGGAGCACAGGGTTCACGGTTCGATAGCTGGCGGCAGGTTAGCCCAGCACCATGTGACTCTGCGCAAAAGCTCGCTTACTCTTCCCGACGGCTCCTAGCGCCATGACCCCCTCGGGTAATTGAGCGCTTTACAAATACTGGATTTCATTTCATTTTCATATAGTGCCAATTCAACTCAAAGGTGTTGAAGCGTATGATATGACATTACTCAAGGTTCCCGTTCATTGGTTATAGGCGCGGACACATTAAGTAATTTGCTCTGAATTACAGAATGTTGAACTGACTCAAAGACTCAAACCTGGCTCCCCAAAGTCGGCAACTCTGACCCTAATACCACATCCTGGGTAAAGGGTGAGCGACGGGCAGGTGCCACATGCAAGCTCGACCAGCAGGGCGCTGAGCTGAGCCAGAGTCCGGCTTCAGACTTTAGCACAACGCTGCTAGCATTACAGAAGTGCCTTCTATTTAAACAACCCTGCTACCATTTCTTCATCATCAACCCTGCAGTAGTTTCCCTTTATCCTTATGGTTGTACAGCCCATTAGGATACCCCTTTTCCTGCTATTGTAGCTGCAGGCTTGAGTGCCTTATAATATTTACAAAGACCCAATACCATACCCCTCACCCATTTACACAGCTTTGCTAGCATGCATAACTACTGTTGTTTACACAGTTTTCCTAAGATGTACTCCTCTCCATGCCAACTTGCCTTCCTCTGTTTACACAGCCATCGCTTTCTCTATTAACAGAGCCTTTGCAAAGGGCCTCCCTCTGTTTACGGAGCCTTTGCAAAGGGCCTCCCTCTGTTTACGGAGCCTTTGCAAAGGGCCTCCCTCTGTTTACGGAGCCTTTGCAAAGGGCCTCCCTCTGTTTACGGAGCCTTTGCAAAGGGCCTCCCTCTGTTTACGGAGCCTTTGCAAAGGGCCTCCCTCTGTTTACAGAGCCTTTGCAAAGGGCCTCCCTCTGTTTACGGAGCCTTTGCAAAGGGCCTCCCTCTGTTTACGGAGCCTTTGCAAAGGGCCTCCCTCTGTTTACGGAGCCTTTGCAAAGGGCCTCCCTCTGTTTACGGAGCCTTTGCAAAGGGCCTCCCTCTGTTTACGGAGCCTTTGCAAAGGGCCTCCCTCTGTTTACGGAGCCTTTGCAAAGGGCCTCCCTCTGTTTACGGAGCCTTTGCAAAGGGCCTCCCTCTGTTTACGGAGCCTTTGCAAAGGGCCTCCCTCTGTTTACGGAGCCTTTGCAAAGGGCCTCGCTCTGTTTACCCAGCCATTGCAAAGGGCCTCGCTCTGTTTACCCAGCCTTTGCAAAGGGCCTCGCTCTGTTTACCCAGCCTTTGCAAAGGGCCTCGCTCTGTTTACCCAGCCTTTGCAAAGGGCCTCGCTCTGTTTACCCAGCCTTTGCAAAGGGCCTCGCTCTGTTTACCCAGCCTTTGCAAAGGGCCTCGCTCTGTTTACCCAGCCTTTTCAAAGGGCCTCCCTCTGTTTACCCAGCCTTTGCAAAGGGCCTCACTCTGTTTACCCAGCCTTTGCAAAGGGCCTCACTCTGTTTACCGAGCCTTTGCAAAGGGCCTCACTCTGTTTACCGAGCCTTTGCAAAGGGCCTCACTCTGTTTACCGAGCCTTTGCAAAGGGCCTCACTCTGTTTACGGAGATGTTTGCAAGGCCTTTCCAGCGGGCCTCTGTAGTACTGAGTTTCCCATCGCATTGTGAGGTCCTTACCGCTTGTTATTTTGAATGTATGGCGTGCCAGGTTTTGTCCGAGTCAGTTGCTCCCTGGCTTGCGAGGGAAGAATCACGTGTCATTGAGATAAACGTTTTCAGCTGGTTCAACGTGTGTGGTGTTGTCACTTCGACATTATGGCGAAGATCGCCAACCTTACGTTGTGACTGTGACATCAGATCTCGTTGTGGAAAGGAGTTGGAGCAAGGAGCTCCAAGGCCCAGGTGGCTACGGTCTGTGAAGAAAGAACTTAGAGCGCTCCCTTTGAGTTAGCGGGGCATCTGGTGGCATCAGAGGTCAGCGCGACTACAACAGATAAGTGTGCTTGACTGGAGTGAGGGAATATCTGGGGCGGTCTGTGGTTTAGAGGCAGCGGATACCTGTGCGCCTGACTGGAATGAGAGAATTCCCGGGGCCGCCTGTGGTTCGGATGCAGCTGAGTAACAGCCGCGCTGGGAGCGGGGTCGGCGGGTACCAGCTTACAAGAGTTTTTGTTTTTCATTGTGTGCGGTCAGCATGTCACTGTCTTTCTTGTAACGCCTGCCCACTTTTAAAGAAGCAAACAAATAACGTTGCCCTGCGCCGAGACTGTCATGCTCAATTGTGCTGCTCGTTTGAGTGCCTACCTGCGCTTTTCTTCACGCTTGTGTGGAAGAGGCTTTCGTGGTGTTTAGGGTGATGGCTCTGCTGTGAGGAACGAGTGTCACTGATAACATGACACCTTAGAGGAAAAGTCTTGTGAGGCAGTCGGTCTTTAATAGGATTAGGCTTACTTGGTTTCTGAGGAAAGCTCTTGGTATTTCAGTGCTATCTGAAGTTTACCCTCTCATTGCCCTCTCCTCTTAAATTCTTGCAAATTCCTCTATAGTAATTTCACCCCCTTTTCTGGCACAACAGTCAACCTTCCATGCAGTGGGAAGAATGGATAGACCTATTTGATAACTACATTGCTAATGATGGATTGGAATTCACTCCTGAATGTAAGAAATCGATTTTGGTGGGCACTATTGGCTTGGAAGTGCATAATATTTTCAAATATTTACCCCAGATGTTAGGCAATGACAATCAGCCTGTTGAGGTTGTGCTCCAAGAAGCCATATTGCGATTGTAAAAAACATTTGCCATGGAGGAAAATATCGTTATTTCACGAGCCAGGTGAATCTCTGCATGACTTTGTGTCAGGATTACGAGAGCTGTCTTTAAAATTTACATTCGGGCAAATGACCAATGAGTTATTCAGAGATCAACTTATAGTCCAGTGTTTAAGTAAGAAAACACGAGCGTCTTTGGGCAGGGAAGAATCCTTCTCTGAAGGATACCATCTCGTTTGCCAAGGTAGTGGAAGAGTCGTAGAAGTCCATGTAGGAAATTAGTAGAAAAAAAGACTGTGGAAGGAGAGATTGCTGCAGTCGGGATGAAGGAAGACACATGTAAAGCTACTACCAGTAAATTTAATAATGAGGCACAGAGAGGGTCTAGATCTATAGGCTGCTTCAAGTGCGGAAGCACATATCATTCTAGTGACTCTAAGTGGTGTTTTGCATCAAACAAGGACTGTAGGAACTGTGGGCGTAGAGGACATTATGTCCAGGTTTGTAAAGAGCCTACCAAATCTTGTGTGGCTGTCACTGATTACTTTAGTTGGGAAGATGAGAATGAAGACCGGGTATTGGTGGTGCTTCCTGGCTCTGAAGGAAATGTTAGGAGGATTCGACCTAAGGCACTGTTCCAGGTTTTGGAGAATGGGTGGAACTGATGGTGCGCTCTGGCTCTTTACATGCCATTGTATCCAAGAAGATGTGGGAAAGAGAGTGGCCTCATGTTACTCTTCTTCCCAAGGATATTAATCCTAGGGGATACCAGGGGGAAACATAGAAGTGTTGGGATACTTTTCTTTTCCCATTGTGTTTAAATAACGACATTGTAGGAAAATTGTATGTGGCCGAAGATCGTCCACCCATTTCGAGGTGGGGGGTCAATTTGACTTGCGTATTGTTATTGATCCACATGCTCCCGGGCAGGTGTTGTCTGTGACTAATATATTCATTGATGAAGTGTTGAGTGAAATGAGGGGTGTGTTCAGTGATGAAAAGCTGAGAGAAATGAGAGGGTAAACACATAGAATTGTGGTGGAAAAGGGGGCCATTCCGGTCAAACACAAATGAAGGAGAGTACCAGTGGTTGTTAGAGGGGAAGTCAAAGAGCTGCTCAAAAATATGCTGAAAGATGGGGTCATAGAGCCTGTGGAAGCGCCCAAATGATTTCCCCAGTAGTATTTGCCAAGAAGTGTCATGGTAAGCTCAGGCTTTGTGTTAACCTCCGCAGTTTGAAACCGCATGTTGTAACTTATACATTTCCTCTCCCAAATAGAAATGAGTTGTTGTTGCTTAAGGGGGGGGGGGGAGTACTTTTCAAAACTCAACCTAAAACATGCTTATCACCAGATTAGGCTGCATGAGGATTCCAGGGACCGTACTGCTTTTATCACCATGGAAGGGACATCTCGATTTAAGAGACTGCCATTTGGGTTATCCTTGGCCGCCAGCCTATTCCAAAGGATCATGGCGGAGGTTTTCAGGGGGGTGGAAAACGTAAAGTTTTTCCAAGACAATATTCTTTTCTTCAGTGAATTCATTCAAGAATATAACATCTTGAGGTCTGTGTTGGGCAGGCTTAAAGGGGCAGTTCTTACCTTAAGAAAGGTGAAATGCAAGTTCCTTGTAAAGGGAATTGAATTCCTAGGCCACACCATTTCAGGTCAGGGGGTCCGACCTAAAATTGATCTGTTGGAAGCGATCAAGTTGGTACCCATACTATGTAATGAAGATCAGTTACTGTCATTTATGGGCTTAATTGAATATTATGCCAAATTTGTACCCAATTTCGCGAACGACTGTAGGTCTTAGAATGTTATTGAGAAAGGGGTGCACTTTAATGTGGGGTTATGCACCTTTTGACACAGCTTAAGACATTAACTGTTGATGCCAGCGTGCATGGTTTGGGGGCTGTTTTGTCCCAGGTGTGTGCGGGTTCAGAATAAACGGTGGCGTACTCTTCGCGCTCTTTGATAGATTGCCAAACCAACTATTCTGTCATAGAGCGTGAGACCCAGGATACTTAAGAAAACTTCTAACCATCCATCGCCCTATCCGGAATTTAAGATCTGCCGTAGCGATGCGGTTTCGACTTCCCCGCATTCGCAAGGCCAGGATGGGAGGTCGCTCCTTCCGACTCTTAGCAAGTAAACATTGGAACAAACTTCCACTCGACCTACGCATGGAACCCTCTGAAACTAGATTCAGATTGAAACTCAAAACTCATCTTTTTCCACGCAAATAAATGCTTCTAGTTTCCTTTAACCCAGGCCATTCACTTCCGGTCTTCCGTCTCCTGGGAGTAGCAGTAATTTTAGCGCGGGGACACACTGTGTTGAGTGTAACCAGGCGCTTTAAAATGTTTTTTTTATTTTTATTAGAGCCTTGCGGCTGCCTGGTCTATGGAACATTTTAGGACCTTTTTATGGGGTATACATTTCTGCATACTCACTGATCACAAATCCGTGGTAAAAGTTCTGAGTACAGGTGGCGCTGGTAAGGGTTCAGCTAGATTGGCGTCCAGACTGCAAGAGTATCGCTACAACGTTGTCCACATTCCAGGATGGAAGAATGCTCAAGCTGACTGCCTTTCCTGTTTGTCTGTGGAGCGCTCTGTTGTGAAAGATCACTGTGAGTCTGCTGTGGCTTCATTAGGTGATGTGGAAGAGTGTGGGGGAGGCTCTTTCTCTGCTGATGAATGGTGTTTGTGTATGGATTGCGATGTGGTCTTGAAGAAGGTCAAAGAAATGGTGATACATGGAGCGCGTAGGGAGAGCACGTTTTCCCCTTCTGTGAGACCTTTTGTTAGGGTTCACCTTAAGTGATGCCAATGTTTTGATGAGAAACAACAAGTTTGTACCACCTGAGGGTTTGAGGTGCAAAATGATTAAATTAGCCCATGAGGAGCACTTAGGTCAAACCATGATGAAGAAAAGAGTGAGGGAGAACTTTTGGTGGCCTTGTATGGATGAGCAGATTGCGACCTGGGTGGTGGAGTGTGCAGTGTGTAACGAGAGTGAAAAGAGGCTATAGACCGGGGTGCTTACAGTACAAGAACAATTTATGCGGAATGTGACCACTAGGTGTACGGTAGAGATTTTGAAGGAAGTGCTCATGGAGGAGGTCATGCCTCGTATTCCTGCCACTGACAATGGAACGCAGTTTGTCTCTCTTGAAATGAAATCTATCTTGGTCAAGTGTGGCATCGTTCACCATCGCACTGCACTTTACAATACCCAGGCCAATGGCATGACTGAGCGTGCCAACCGCTTGGTCAAAGGGACCATCTCAATGGCTCTCCAAAGTGGGAAGGATGTTAGAGCAATGGTGAATTATGTGGTGTGGGCTCATCCTACCACTACGCTTGGGGTTACTGGAGTTTCTTCTTTTGAGAATATGCATGGGAGGAAGTCCGGCACTAAGCTCTATCCTGCATGGCTTACTGATTCATGTCAGGAGAAGTTTACTGTGGAGGACAACAGAGCGGATGGCCAGGGTGTGTGCGCGTGGGACTTGGTCAAGATTAAACATGGCCGAGTTTGCAAGATGTTGTCTAAGTTTTGGGGCCCATTCAAAGTTAAACCAGCATTTGAAAACGGTGATCTTAACCAATGGCAACAAATGGAACAAACGCAGAGTGACGTTAAATAAGAAAGCTGGAAGACAGGCAAATAAAGGAGTTGGTCCTGACTCTGCCAGTCTGCAAGGGGGCTTGAACAGTTTTATGCTGATGATGAGTTGACTAGCTGGAGAGTCCACACTGGGAGTGATCTCTGAGAATTTGGGGCAGGTGATGCTCATCTTCTTGGTTCGGACAACTGTTCTTCCCCAAACCCTGAGGGCTTTGCTTTCATAATAGTGCCAGAGCATTCAGCTCCTCCAGACTTCGTAAGCCCCCACGGTACATGGAAGATTATGTACGAACTGAGCGAGTGTGCCTTTAGAAAAGGGGTTCAATGTCGTGGGCTTTCTCTTCTTCTTTGAGAAACCGTATATCGTATGGCAATGGTTCACTGTATTTCTTTCACTCTGAGATTTCTAGAGATCCTGTACGTAGTCTTTCTGGATCTTGTCTCCCCTGTTCTACTCCATTTTGGTTTTGTGAGGTTGTTTGGTAGGAGGGAGGGGGGTGAGTAGTACTGGGTTTCGCGTCGCATTGTGAGGTCATTAACTCTTGTTTCGAATGTATGATGTGCAGGATTCTGCCCTGGTCAGTTGCTCGCCGTGGTTGGCGAGGGAAGAATAACGCCATCTCTGGTGGTGTTGAAATAAAAGTTTTCAGCAGGTTCATTGTGCGTTGAAGTTGAAGAAATTTATTGAGCGCACTAACACCGAGCAGTTTCTTGGCGCTGTGACTTGACATGGGAAGGAGGAGGTGCCGGGAGATTATTGCAGAGGAAAAGCTAAGGAAAAGAGATGAGTTTTCAGGGCTTTGCGAAAGTCTGTGTAGACGGAGAGGGATCGGATGGTGAAAGAGAGGGCATTCCAGAAGCGGGGAGCCAAGATGGAGAAATGCAGGCCTCCCTGTTTTTTCCTCCTAAAGCGAGGTACCTCCAGAAGGGCCTGGGTAGAGGAGCGAAGGCTTCTGTTGGGAGAGTAGGCACACATTTTTGAGTTAACAAACTCAGGCGCAGTGCCGGCTAGAGCCATGAAGGTAAGGCAGCCCAACTTAAATAGAGAGCATTGGGAGATGGGTTGCCAGTGGATGGATTTGAGTAAAGGGGTTACAATGTGGCACTTAAGGAGCCTGTAGATAAGGCGCGCAGACTGATTTTGGATAAGTTGGAGGCGCCTGAGCTCGTACACCGGAGTCCCTTTGTAGAGGCTATTGCCATAATCCAGGCGGGAAACGATCATGGCCGAGATAAGTTTAAGGGCCTCGATGGGGAAAAAAACGAGCTATTTTGCGGATAATGCGTAGGGACAGGAAGCAGGACGAGACGAGGGAGCTAATCTGGGGGCGCATGGTCAGATCTTGACTGATTTGGATGCCCAGAGTTTTTGCTTTGGTGGAAGGTGAGGGGGGAACCAAGAGCGGGGGGGGCAAAAGGCAGGGGACCAAGGACTGGGGCGGCTAACAGTGAGGATCAGTTCCGTCTTGTCCGGATTAAGTTTTAAATGGTTGGAGTTCATCCGATCATAGATGCAAGTGAGTACAGTATGGAATTTGGGAATAGTCATGTGAGGAAGAAAGATTGAAGATAAGCTGGAGGTAGTCAGCATAGTTAAATACTGACACCTCCATGTTTTGTAAGGCAGCAATAAGAGGGTGAATGTAGAGATTGAATAGGAGAGGGGAAAAGGAGGAGCCCTGGGGAACCCCGCAAGTGACAGAACAGGAGGGGGCGGAGAAGCCATCCAGACGAACGGTCTGTGTCCGATCTTGTAGGAAGGAGGTAAGCCAGGCCAAGGCAGTCCCCCGGATGCCGGCGCCCCCGACACGGTCGAGAAGGATGGAGTGGTCGACCGCGTTGAAGGCGGCGGACAAGTCAAGGAGAACGAGGTCCTGGGAGGAGTTGGCGTCCGCACTTTGCTTGAGCTCATCCAGGACAGAGAGGACCACTGAATCCGTCGAATGGGCTGGACGGAAGCCGGCCTGATGGGAAGCCAAGAGATGGTTCTCCTCGATGAAGGCCCAAAGGCAGGTGGTAATATGGCTCTCCAGAATTTTACCCAGGAACGGGAGCAAAGAGATAGGGTGGAAGTTGGAGGGAGAGGAAGGATCAGCCCCAGGTTTTTTCAAGATGGGAATAACAGTGGCTGATTTGAAAGCAGTAGGGACAGTTCCCTGAATAATAGAGGTGTTAAGGAGAGTAAGCGGGGATTCTACACAGTTGGAAAAGACCTCCTTCAATATGCGAGCAGGGCAGCAATCGGAGGGGACCCCGATTTGACTTTCTTCAACAGAGTAGGAAATCTATCTTTGGAAATAGCGGGGAACTGGTCAAGAAAGGTAGATGGGGAAGGAAGTAAGGGGGGAGAAAAGAGGGAGGAAAGCAGAGGAATATTTTGTTTAATGGTGGCAATCTTGTCAATAAAGTAACCATTAAGGGAATTGCAGAGGGATTGAGAAGGAGCGGGTTTAGGAGAGACTCGATCAGCGGCTGCTAGGTTATGGACGATGGTAAAGATATCCTTGGGTTTGTTGGCCGCAAGGAAGATCTTAGCGGATAAGTGCTCTGTTTTAGCCAAAAGAATGGCTTTTTTGTAATCGCGGAGAAGGGCTGAGTATTGGGACTTAAGAATGGGACAGTACCCGAGCCTCCAGTGGCGGTCTGCTTGTCTGAGTGCAAGTCTGAGAGTTTTAAGGTAATCAGTAAACCATCTATTGGCCTTGTGGGAGCGGCAAGTCCTGACACACTTGGGAGGGGCAGCTAGGTCGCAAGAGGCTGAAAGCCAGTTGTTAATGGCGGTAACCTGTGAATTCGGGGAGGTATCAGCCAAGTGAGGGCGCAAGGCCGCAAGAGAGGAGCACAAGGCAGCCATATCCACACGGTTCCAGTTGCGAGCCCAGGTGTTTTTAGGGAGGGAAATCTTATTAGTGGCCCAAAGGTCAAAGGAAAAGGAGATTAAAAAGTGGTCAGACCAGATGCAAGGGGAGATGGCAAGGGACGAGATGGGTAAATTGGCTGACCAGATCTGGTCAAGTATATGACCACCTGTGTGAGTGGGAAGGTGGATATGAGGAGTAAGATTTAAGCAACCAAGAGATTCAGTGAAGTCCTTGGAAATGATGTCTTCCCGGGGGTCATGGGGCCAGAAGTTAAAGTCGCCCAAGATCAGCACAGAGGAGTTGTTGACCATAAGGTGGCGAGCAACTCCCGAATTGCTGAAATAAAATGGGGGATGGCCTGAGGGGGGCGATAAAATAATGCGCAAGTGAGGGGGACCGCAAGGTTGACTGAGCCGGCGACAAAAAAGTCGACTGATGCAATAGGGGGAAGCTGGAACTGGAACTTGGAGTGGACTATCATGGCCATTCCGCCACCTATTTTTCTGCCCGGGCGATTGGCACGAAGTGCATAGTAGGGGTCGGGAAGAGCCCCAAGAACATCGGGCAGTGACTCAGAAGAAAACCAAGTTTCAGTAAGCAATAGGAATTCCGGTTTAGCAGAATCCAAGAGGTTGAACAGTTCAAGTTAATGCTTAACCGCCAAGCGGGTATGAAGAAGCAAGGCGGTAGCCAAGATGGGAGAAGCAGATGAGAAGGGCTGCAAAGGAGGCTCTAAAGGTGCAGATGACTGCACTGGCATGGGGCAGGCAACGAAATTCCAAGGGACCAGATTCGCTCCTGGGTGGAACGACTGATAGCCCAGGCGCCCTGGCAGGCATAGAGTTGGGTTGAGGAATAGGATACATCACGGGCATAGTGGTAGGTCCCAGGTCCCGGCCAGTGGCTGACTGGCACAGACGGGCTTGCCTTTGGCGCGCCCGGGAGTGAATAGGCATATATACTATAAGGGAGGTGGGAGGGGCGAACAGCTGCACCGCCAAACCAGGGCTCCCTCCAAGATGGCGTGTGTCCCCGCCGTTCCAGTTCCCCTGCTGCAGAGCCTAATCGGCTGTGCAGGGAAGCGGAGTGAGGTGAGGAGGGGGGGAACAATGAGGGTGAGTGCACAGACGGCGATTTAATAATTACACACAGATTTAAAAAACAAATATGCTCCCGGCTTTCCGCCTCAGGAGTTGTGGCAAGCAAGTCAAATCTGTGTGTGGTGCAGTCACTTTGACAGCCTCCCTCTGTTTTACAGAGCCTTTCCAACGGGCCTCTCTCTATTTACCAAACCTTGCCAATGGGCCTTCCTCTATTTGCAGAACCTTGCCAACAGGGTTTTCGCTATTTACAGAACCTTGCCAACTGGTTTCTCGCTATTTACAGAACCTTGCCAACGGGTTACTCACTATTTACAGAACCTTGCAAACGGGTCTCTCTCGATTTACAGAACCTTTTCAAAAGGCCTCACTCTGTTTACAAAGCCTTGGAAACGGGCCTCTTTCTATTTAACCAGACATGCCAATATTACTCCCTCTGTTTAGACAATGCAAACATACCTTCCTCTATTATTTCTACAACCTTTATGTGCCTTGCTTTCCTATTCACATAATTCTATTTACAGCTTTGGTAGTAGGTCTTCTTCCCTTGTTACAAAGCCCTTGTCTCATTGGCAGCCCGCCTGGCGTGACCCCTGGTCTCATTGGCAGCCCGCCTGGCGTGACCCCTGGTCTCATTGGCAGCCTGCCTGGCGTGACCCCTGGTCCCATTGGCAGCCCGCCCGGCGTGACCCCTGGTCTCATTGGCAGCCCGCCCGGCGTGACCCCTGGTCTCATTGCCGGCCCGCCCGGCGTGACCCCTGGTCTCATTGGCAGCCCGCCCGGCGTGACCCCTGGTCTCATTGGCAGCCCGCCCGGCGTGACCCCTGGTCTCATTGGCAGCCTGCCCGGCGGGACCCCTGGTCTCATTGGCAGCCCGCCCGGCGGGACCCCTGGTCTCATTGGCAGCCCGCCCAGCGTGACCCCAGGTCTCATTGGCAGCCCTGCTGACGTGACCCCTGGTCTCATTGGCAGCCCTGCTGACGTGACCCCTGGTCTCATTGGCAGCCCTGCTGACGTGACCCCTGGTCTCATTGGCAGCCCTGCTGGCGTGACCCCTGGTCTCATTTGCAGCCCTGCTGGCGTGACCCCTGGTCTTATTTGCAACCCTGCTGGTGTGAAGAGGTGTGTCTCGGTGGCCAGTTTGACTGACACTGGAATCTGGGGCTCACGGTTTGATCACCGGCGGCAGGTCAGCCCAGCACCATGCGACTCTGGGCAATAGCTTGCTTAATCTTCCCGATGGCCCCCAGCCCTGGGATGCCTTCTGGTAGCTGTTCGTGCTTTACAAATACTGGATTTAATTTTTTCCCCTGGTCTTATTTGCAGCCCTGCTGGCATGACCCCTGGTCTTATTTGCAGCCCTGCTGGCGTGACCCCTGGTCTTATTTGCAGCCCTGCTGGCGTGACCCCTGGTCTTATTTGCAGCCCTGCTGGCGTGACCCCTGGTCTTATTTGCAGCCCTGCTGGCGTGACCCCTGGTCTTATTTGCAGCCCTGCTGGCGTGACCCCTGGTCTTATTTGCAGCCCTGCTGGCGTGACCCCTGGTCTTATTTGCAGCCCTGCTGGCGTGACCCCTGGTCTTATTTGCAGCCCTGCTGGCGTGACCCCTGGTCTTATTTGCAGCCCTGCTGGCGTGACCCCTGGTCTTATTTGCAGCCCTGCTGGCGTGACCCCTGGTCTTATTTGCAGCCCTGCTGGCGTGACCCCTGGTCTTATTTGCAGCCCTGCTGGCGTGACCCCTGGTCTTATTTGCAGCCCTGCTGGCGTGACCCCCGGTCTTATTTGCAGCCCTGCTGGCGTGACCCCTGGTCTTATTTGCAGCCCTGCTGGCGTGACCCCATGTCTTATCTCACGCCCTGCTGGTGTGACCCCATGTCTTATCTCACGCCCTGCTGGCGTGACCTCCTGGTCTTATTTGCAACCCTGCTGGCATGCCTTTCTAGTCTCATGGTCACAGCCCTGCTAGCATGCCTTCCTAGTCGCATGGTCACAGCCTTGCTAGCATGCCTTCCTAGTCGCATGGTCACAGCCTTGCTAGCATGCCTTCCTAGTCGCATGGTCACAGCCTTGCTAGCATGCCTTTCTAGTCTCATGGTCACAGCCCTGCTACTGTGCCTTCTAGTCTCATGGTCACAGCCCTGCTACCGTGCCTTCCTAGTCTCATGGTCACAGCCCTGCTAGCATGCCTTCCTAGTCTCATGGTCACAGCCCTGCTACCGTGCCTTCCTAGTCTCATGGTCACAGCCCTGCTAGCATGCCTTCCTAGTCTCATGGTCACAGCCCTGCTAGCATGCCTTCCTAGTCGCATGGTCACAGCCTTGCTAGCATGCCTTCCTAGTCGCATGGTCACAGCCTTGCTAGCATGCCTTCCTAGTCGCATGGTCACAGCCTTGCTAGCATGCCTTCCTAGTCGCATGGTCACAGCCTTGCTAGCATGCCTTCCTAGTCGCATGGTCACAGCCTTGCTAGCATGCCTTCCTAGTCTCATGGTCACAGCCCTGCTAGCATGCCTTCCTAGTCTCATGGTCACAGCCCTGCTAGCATGCCTTCCTAGTCGCATGGTCACAGCCTTGCTAGCATGCCTTCCTAGTCTCATGGTCACAGCCTTGCTAGCATGCCTTTCTAGTCTCATGGTCACAGCCCTGCTAGCATGCCTTCCTAGTCGCATGGCCACAGCCTTGCTAGCATGCCTTCCTAGTCGCATGGCCACAGCCTTGCTAGCATGCCTTCCTAGTCGCATGGCCACAGCCTTGCTAGCATGCCTTCCTAGTCTCATGGCCACAGCCTTGCTAGCATGCCTTCCTAGTCTCATGGCCACAACCTTGCTAGCATGCCTTCCTAGTCGCATGGTCACAACCCTGCTAGCATGCCCCCATGTCTTGTGTATAGTCCTGCTAGCATGCCCCCTTGTCTTATGTACAGTCCTGCTAGCATGCCTTCCTAGTCTGTCGCAGCCTTGCTCGCATGCCTCCTTTGTATACTCTTTAGAGCCCTTCTGACGTGTTCTTTTATGCATGCATGCAGCCTGAAAAACCTATGTTTTCTCCTAGTCCACAGGCAGGCCCCTTTTATAAATGTCTTCCACATCATGCTTTCACAGTCTTTGTAGAATGCCTAACCCTATATATTTACTTGGCGGTCATAGCTTACCGTCTATTTCACATGTTCACAAAGTTCTGTTAGCTTGTATCCTACATATTTATGCACTGATGAGATAAAGAAAGCTCACCACCTTAATATTCAGTGTTTTCACGTTTTAATGATTCTGTCCTTCATCTAGTTCTCACCAAGGCCTAACCATGGATGCTTCTAACCTCGTGACAGATCATACTCTCA
Organism: Lissotriton vulgaris; assembly: GCF_964263255.1. Classification (NCBI taxonomy): domain Eukaryota; kingdom Metazoa; phylum Chordata; class Amphibia; order Caudata; family Salamandridae; genus Lissotriton; species Lissotriton vulgaris. Next base: position 1,104,310,352 of record NC_141698.1, read on the forward strand.
AATGTTATCTTGTTACCCTTTAGTAGAAATATCAGTCACAGTTCGGTAGACTTCTGTGCAGTACTCTTTTTGAACAGAAAGTGTCTTGGTGACATGCCTTCAGTTCTTGTTTGCATAAATACATCCATGGTAGCTTGCCTGCCCCCTTGCTCATGCAACCATGCTAGCATGCCTTCCTCTTTTTGTACAGATACATTGCTGTGCTAGTATGCAGTGCTCTGTGCTACTAAACGCAGCCTTGGTAACATACCGTATGTTCCCTTGTGTGCACACATCCACCCATTGCTTGCATGGCTGCACTGCTTGCGTGCATGACCCTGTACGTAGTCTTCAACTTCCTGTAATACTTAAATCTTTAGTAAGGCTTCCGCCCCTTGCACAAATACCTTTTTGCATGCACTCATCCCGTAGTTCACTGACCTAACCCTGCCAGGGTGTGTGTTTCCCTCTCTTACTCTATACATGTATATATTTTTTTCCTCCAAGGGTGAATTTTAGAGAGACCCTATCTCAGACCACCCACCCCCATTACATATATAATAATGTCAATGTAGGTGAATTCGAAATTGTAATGGAATAGAGGATGCAGATATAGGGGGTTTCATTGTATTAGGGAGACACATTGAATGCAAGAACAGCACCACATGGTGTAGATCTACGATAGTTGAGCTATTTTGGGAACAAAGTTCACAGTGCTGAGTGGTAAATTATTTTTTCTATATCGATTGTCGACAGAAACGGTGCAGTAGTAATCACATAATGTGGTCTGAATTAAATGAATTTCACTTTTTAAAAGTTAATGGCTTAAAATAAGAAATGCTATGAATTATGTAGCTTAAACTGTAATGAAGTTAATGAATTGTAAAATGGACTACAGCAAACACAAAAAATGCAATACTTTTGTCAGACCATTATTTTGCACGTTTGTTTTTGTATTGGGTTAGATTCTGTCCGTCTTCACTGTTTTGCATTTAAATATATTTGATTGGCACATAGATTCAGGTGACCAAGAGCTGGAAGGGTTGAAATGTCAGTTTTAGTTGGGTAAAAATGTCAGTTAATACATAGCTCAGTAGATTAACTCGTGAATTTCTGTTTTTTTTTTGTTTAAAATGTTAACTCGCATTTGTGCCTTCTAGCAGCCCAGCATTGTCATCAATGATGTTATTGAACAGGTCATGAGTGATGTAATTTGAAAGGTCATAAGCAAAGCATTTTTTTTTCATTTTGGGACCAGGGTGGATTCCTCTGGGAGTCCCTCCCCGCCTCCACATGGGCCCGGGGTCAGTCCTGTAATGGCTGCCTCAAGATTTCTGTTCATGTTTTGATCAGCCAATTAGAGCGCTTCCGTCATACCAAAAAAAGCCTCTTTGGCCAACCGGAAGGGTTGAATTGAAGAAAAAAAAATTCAAGCCAACTACTCAACGTATTTATACGGAATCGCTAAACGCATGCTTTCTGCGTCCACATGTGGTGCAATTCCATGGAGCCGTTTTGGCTGTAGCGCTCTTTAAAATCCCTGTGGCACTTGTGTCAAAAAATTGTGTTTTAGAGAGCTCCATTTTTCTCAGCCCCTGCTTGATGGATCACTCTGAAGCTTTCCAGTTAGTAGCTGATGTAGATGAATTTGTTTTTGGAAAGACTTGTGACGATTTGTTTAACGGTGCCAAAGGTATTAGCAAACAAACACACTTCCAGCGGCAGCCATATAAATAATTTCTGCAGCACATACTCGATCCCCAATTAGCATACCTTCCTGTATTTACGCAGACAGTCCTGCTAGAATGTCTGCTGCTCCTTGCGCACACATACACCCAGCCCATGTGGATATATCTGCTCCCCCTTGCCCCGCAAACATGATGGAAACACGTCTGCTCTAAAAGCTGTGGTTTACCTTTCTCTTTGCAAAAATACCTGCTTGCTTTACATGCACACCTCCATGCTAGCATGCTTCCCTTTTCTTGCTCGCATGCAACATCTTTAATTTACTTTGCTCAACCCCATTGGCATGACTTGCATCCCTGGCTCACACACTTGTGTGCTAGTAAACCTTCAACTCCTCTCAAACACAGCAGAACACGTCTTAGACAAACAGCTCTGATAGCATACTTTGCTCCCATACAAACGCAATGCAGCTGTGACATTCAGCCCCATCCTCACACACAATGCTGAACCAACATCCCTGTATCCATCCATGCTAGCATGCATATTTTAGCACATGCTTTCCCATTACAGCTCATTGACATGTGCAGGTATGTTTTTGTACACACTTAGCTCTGCTCCTGTGCATACTGAGGCTTTGCAGCGCGCACTTTTTGCCTCCCCAGTACAAAGCCTCTTCTGAAGCAGCGGCAGCTGTCCGTAGGACCGGTGAGTAATGTGCTTCGTATGACCAGTGCCTTTGGACTCTCACAGTGTGGTTCTGCTTATAGTGCTGCATGAGCTTCTGGTGAGTAGTTTGTGCCCCCGCCTGTCGTTGTTCTGTTGGTTGGCAGTCTCCCAAGTTGTGATCACAAAGCCCGCTTTCCTCTTTAGAACAGGTGGGGAGCCCAGCTGAGAGTTGCTGGGGGTCTTTATTTTATGTGCAGATGGGTAATTTTTCCCTTGGTTGATGTGGCTTCCCAGGACAGACTGGGGGACGTCTCGAGCAGGGCTGCAGGGTTGGATTTACTTGTTTGTTGCAAATGCCAGCATAGGGTATGCCTTTCCTTTGGTAACCACGTATCCTTTATTAACCAATGTGCCTATTTACAAGATAATTTTTCTACCAAGTCTATTTTCTGTGTTGATGATTTTAAAGCTCTTACATTTGTTTTTGGTTTGTTTTCAAGCTTACAGACAGTTTATAGAATGGTTTTTGCTCGGTTTCAACCCAGTCTAGCTAGCACTATAGTTTTACTCTGATGGTGCTAGTAATGGGTGTACTGCAATTGTTTGACATGAACTCTTTATTTCCTATCTGTACTTAAACGCTGGTTCTGAGTGAAGACCACCGGGTGCTGTGCATTGAAGATTACTGTGGTTTAGGTGCTGGCCTCCTTGGTGCAAGATGTTTATACTAGGCCTAGGTGTTTTTATTCTGTCTTTGCTGACCACAGGCACGTTTTGTGATGCCCTGGGAATCCCTTATGTTTCTTCGTGCATGCATTCATTTAATTGTTTAGTACAGCACACACCGGTTGCCCCTCTGCCACTTCAGTGCTCCTGTGTGCCTGGGAAGAAGGAACGTCCAACCAGTGAGTAGAAGGGCAGGCCAGCCTCTCCGGATTTTCTGACGGGGGTTATGTGGGTCCCTAGAAACCATTTTTGAAGAGTAACAATCTCTTCTTGCTGTGGTGCTGTGCCCATAATAGACTAGTTATCTGTATTTGGCATAGCAGTGTAAGAGAAGTCGTTTATCTATATGAATGCGTTTCTCAGTAACAACTAACTGTTCTGTTGAGTCTAGACTTGAAGGATTCGTTGCACGTGCCCTGGTCACTGAATGTGCGATATTTCATGTACTGCTTATTTCTCACTGAACTAGTGGCATGCAGTCTGGCTAGGGGATCCCTTGGAGCCAGGACCTAGATCAGTGTTTCAGACAAATATCGCTGAAAGCCATCACAGGGAATGAAGCATTTGTGTTCCAGGGTGGATTTTCATATTTTCGGTTTTATTCTATGGTTACACATTTCTGTCTATTTTTAGGTGAGCTCTTGATTCATGAAAAAGCCCTTCAAAAAAGTAGACTTTAAAAATGCAGTTGCAAAACAAGTTGTGTCCAAAAAGTCACGGCCATCTGCCATCGGGTATATCTGGGTGTCAAAAATGCAGAGGTAATAATGGTGTACCATTACATTTTTTTAAGGCTGATTTCTTTTTTGTAGGATGTGTTTTAAAAAATAATAATAATAATAATTAACTATATATTTGCAAGGGGTATAATTCACCCTGAATGTAATCTTTCTCCTACATTGTAGTTCTCTTTTGCCCCCTGCTTCAATGTCATTTTTTTTTTTGCAACCTCCTTTACCTCTGTTCTTTGCCCTCTCCCTTTTTACCCACTCTTATTTTCACCCACCTACATTTCCCATGCCAGGTCCTCTTTCTTCACAGGGGGTGCCCTCATATTTGTCCCATATCTGGCAAACCACAGACACCGGCACTCCTTCCAATGCTTTCCTTCTGCCCTTTTCTAGATTTTCATAGCCCTTTCGTTTCCCTGCGTGATAAGGTGCTGCACCGCTAGTGTGTTCCTATCCGCCACTTACTCTTCCGCCTGTGGCGTTCTTCATTTTGGGCTCCTCCTTCCCTTCTTTGCCAAGGTGGTCCTCTTTCATTTTGTAAGTTCATTTATTTACACAGCATTTTCTATTTCTATTTACTTGAAGCATTTTTTTATACACTAGAGTCACCCAGTTGGTGTTCTGAAGCTTTTCAATTAAACATTTCACAAAAGAAGGGAGTACATTAACATACAGTGGAGAGCAGGCACCATTGAAACAATCGTGGAGCCGGTTAGAGCTCCAAGCGAGTATGGTAGTGGATAACATTTAATGCTGCCGTAGGAATTGAGTGGAAAAAAGGGTCTTGACTTTATTCTTATTTCTTCTTTTGTTTACTTTTCCAGCTTTGTGCGTTTTGTCAGCTTTTTTACATGCAACTATTCAATGTCTAATACTTTATTGCAAACCTCATTGGTTTTAATTGATTATCTTAAATGTCTAACCCCACTCCCCCAATATACATCTGAACCCCTGGCCCCTCCCCACAGGGCATTGAGTGATTGCAATCGTTCATTGTGTAATTCCCCCTTTTGAAAGAATTTTACCATTAAAGTTTGTAATATTCCGCTGCAGGCTGTTTTTGATTTACACTTTTTTTGTGTTGAAATAAATCCCTTATTTTAACCCACGTTACATTTTTCATTGTCTTAGCTTGAAACAACCCCTTTAACATTCATCCCATGCCTTGACGGCAGAGTAGACATCGGCGTTTTATCGATACATACCCTCACACCCTCTGTATCGTTGCCAACTTACATTCTACTTGTAGATCATGGTGGGGTGAACCTAGAAGGGCCCCTGCTCTTTGTTCTTTAGCACAGCATGCTATTGCTTTCCCTTTTTTTAACAATGTTATGACAGTCTGTCACATCAAGCCTAACAATGAAGCGGTAATTAAGGACAGGTCATGTACCCGCAGGTTGCACATTCACCAAGCCACTGCTCCTGTCTTTGGCCCATATCCAGCTTTCCTCTATCCCTGGAGCATTTTGTTCCTGAATGCATTCAAGTTGTGTAAGCTTGTAAATGATTAATAACCACTTTATGCAGTTTGTTTCTGCTGGTGATGCTAGGTCAGGTCAGGGCAGGCAGACCAAGATCTAGTGGCCAGAAAGACAAGTGCAGTACGAAAAAGTCATTTGAAACGACCAATACTTTTTCAATTAGATGTGAAGGAATGGGACTGGAACAGAGTAACACCGGAAAGTATTCATAGAAACGTCGAGAAAATAACAAGTGATTGAATTGAAGAAGACTGGTTCTTAGCACTTGATAAGATAGGTGAGGTCTTACATGTGAACAGGAAAGAGATGGACTCGGCAGGCTGCCTGATGCTCCTGGGCCATCAGTTTGCACTTTTATAAATCCATAAAGTGAGTTTGCGGTTAAGGTTGGTCGTTGGTTGAGGTGTGCCTGTTCCACAGGCCACATGATTTGAATTCCAGCAGGACAGAATTTGTCCTTCATCCTCTTGGGGTTTATACCATACTTCTCGTTGGGAATGTTAATGGTAAGATCTATTATTTAACTCGGAAAGACGGTCTGGCTTGTGGAATTGCTGTAATTAGTTTTGTTTATTGATTGTGGTTAGGCATTGTTAGCTTTTGGTCTTTGAGATGCTTATGTGGCCTTTATTGTTCATTGTGATCTTCCTCTGCTAAGAAGAATTGACCAGTGGATTTGGGAATGGCTACTAGAACTGGGCATTGATTTCAGCACGCAGCAGAATTGGTCGGTTCACAAACCTACTATATTACTAATATAACATTTGATGTGGGTACCGTTTGCATAACCACGATTGGGGAGGATTATCCAGTGGTGTACGTACATGCATTTTGGTCTTCATTATTTGACCTCTTGTGTGTGGTATTTGTGATTTCTAAACTTCAGCCAGTCGCGAGTCTGGGATTCTTCTTCACTGCACTTTAAAATGCCGTACCAGTGGACTTGACAAGCAGTGCCCAGTCATGTGCCAGCCTACCCAGATGGACTCGCAAAAGACAAATCCCTAACACAATTTTACCATCAAATATTGTAAACGTGCTCGACAGTCGATCTCAGGAGTCTAATGTTCATTACCTGAAAGGAGGGTGAGGGAAAGCAGTGAGTCCCAGAGAAACTGTCTACAATCAACCAGTCGTACAACAAGCAACTCTAAGACCCAAGACTGGCATGTGTATCCAATCAGTTGTCTGGTTACAGCGAGGAAAGCAGTCTTCTGTTCTGGCCATAGTCTACACACAAAAGCAAGCATTTGCAATGTAATACGTCTCACATTTACGAGAGTTTGAGCTATTGGCATTGTAAATGACGATGCATTTTATTTATATTTTGTTTTTAAAACGGTTAAATAAAAGGCGTTGTCATTTACAATGCCAATAGCTTTTACTCTAGCAAATGCTAGACCTATTGTATTGCAAATACTTTTGTGCTATAAAAATAAAAAAGCGTTGGGAGAGAGCATTCCCTGACAAAGCTATATGAGAAAATAGTGATTGGGGCATGGCGGTACTAAGGAGGGACTACTAAGCCTATTGACCCATAACAGCCACAGTTTACTGTGGCCAATGACCGAAGTGAATGAAAAAGATGGGCGGAGAGTGGGCAGAGCTTCAAGGTCCTACCTGAATACAACATGTCTCACAGAGCAGCATGTGCTGCCCAGGCTCGAAATAAAGACTCATGGAACTCCATAGATAGTGAACTTTTTTCTAGGCCTGGGCGGTAAATTCCGTTCCGTTTGGGTAAGTTCGCATTTCGTGGAGAACGCAGAATTGCCAAAAATTCCACGATCCGCGGCTTCGCAGAATTTTTTTCTTTTCCATGCTTTCAAAATGCGGGTTCGCAAGATATTTCCCCCTCCGAGCACGCAAACAGCGTTTGCGAACAGGAAAAAAAGCATCCCGAACGGGCCGAACAAACATTTCCGCGTGTTCGTGGAATTTGTGCGTGCTCATGGATATTTTTTACAGTTTAGCAGAGCTTTGCATAGCGCAACATCGCAAATTCTGCCCACCCTATCTTTTCCCCCAGTTTAGAGCCTATAACCAACCAACTTTGCACGCTGCTAAGAAATCGAGCACATCAGTCAGTGCAGGTAGCGGATCCTAACGCTGCCGGCTGACCCCTAATTGATTCACTCCTCAGACGCTCTCAGCGCGAGGACTCAGGCCACGCCCCCTTGTTTGGTCACGCCCCCCTGACCTCACCCTCAACAACCACTTATATAATGTGCCTCTGGCGGAAGTGCAGCGGACGAGCACAGCGGGAGCGCCGTTTGCGTGCCGAAGGCGCGCCTAAGGCAAGCCCGTCTGCGCCAGACCGAGCCCAGAGCCCATAGCCCCTGCCGCACTTACCCACCCCCTCATCAAATACTCAAAAGAATCTCCGCACCATCTTGGAGACCCCTCACATACCATTACCCCGGAAGATGTACATTCAAGATGTTCGAACTGCGCCTATAGGTTCACGCCTCTTCCCCCCCCCCCCCCCCCCCAGGTCCCTTCCAAAGCATCAGACAGAAATCAACTTACTTCTGACAGACTCCGCCATTGACATCCTTTTTTAACAGAAACCTGGCTGTCAACAAGCTCCGACCCAGACATTATCCAATCATTACCACCTGGGTATCTCATAAAAACCCACAACAGACCCACGGGAGGGGGTCTAGCGATTATATATCGCGACTACCTGTCATGTCAGTTTAAAGACAGCCCCATCTCAGATTGCGAAAATGTTCTTTTCTCCCTACATCAGCCGCCGTCTACTACGCTATCCGGGATTCTAATCTACCGCCCACCGGGACAGGTAGGATGCTTCATAAACTCCCTAATGGACGCCATCTCCTCCCTTGCCTGCGTGTCATCAAACTTCTCAATCCTTGGAGACTTAAATCTCCATTTCGATGACCACGCTAATAAACTTGCCTCAGATCTGAAAGCCGATCTAGCCTCCCTTAATCTACAACTTCGGAACAATGTACCTACTCATTTGAAAGGACATCTGCTAGATCCCATTTTTTCCAACCTCACTAGATTATCTGCCCAATCCTCTTTGCCCCTCCCCTGGTCAGACCACTTTTTAGTTCCTTTTAAACTTCAACTTCCAGGGAAGGAGTTGGAAATACCACTTCCCCAGCTTCCTTCACGCCCATGGAAAAAATTGGACACCAACTCCTGGGCACTAACGCTGTCAACCACCATACCGGTACTAGACCCAGACCCCTCTAAAGCTGACATCCAATTGCATAAATGGATCAATGATTCCCTTAACTCAGTCTTGCCACTAAAACCTCTTCCAACTATCAGGAAACCCTCCAAACTTCCTTGGTTTACTCCGGAATTACGCGATCTAAGAAAGAAAGGCAAAAGGCTAGAGCGCCAATGGAGAAAAAACTGGAATACGGACGACAAAAGTGAATACAGAGCCCATATTAGGCTCTACAAAAATTTTAAAAAAAACAGCGCAGGCCACCTACTTTGAGGAAAAAATAGCCTCAGCGGCCAATTCCGCAAAGGAGACCTACCGCATAGTTCATCTCCTCACCAAAATGCAGGACCCACCGCCGACTCCGGACCTGGAGGGCGTAAGATGTAACCAGATGGCAGAGTTTTTCTCGGCAAAAATCGAAAAAATTCTGACTTCCCTACCGGCCCCCTCCCCCTCCCAAGCATGCTCTAGCCCCTCACCTCTCCAAGATGCCCCACGCTTATGCACCTTCCCCCCATTTTTACCTCCTTACACTCTATTGCTTGACTAATGGTGTTGTATGTACTTTTTTAATTAAACTGAAATCGTTTTAAATACCTGCACTGCTTCTCAGTTCCCCTGTGCCCTGGTCCACCGCGGCTGTTTTGTGCCGATTGTTGTGGAGGGACAGGTCGGGCGGCGCCATCTTGAGTGAGGCCTGGTCCCTGGCTGGTCGGGATGTAGCGGTCCAGCTCGGGGAGGGGCTTGGGTGATAAATAATGGTCCCCCATAGGGCGCGCAGCGGTCGCGCGCAGCGGGCGCGCCGACTGCGCGCCAAAGGAGGGCCCGTCTGTGCCCGTCCGTGCCTCGGACGAGCCCAGGGCCGGCCATACTGCTCGGCGCATTCCTGGGATCTCTTCGCTAGAGAAACGCAGGTACTTGCGCAGTGCTCTGTGGAGTCTGGGCCCCCCCTGCTAAGGGTCTACCCTGTCCTCGGGTGGTCCCTGATGGCGCTTTGGCTATATGCCCCCACTGTGGCTTCTTCCCCCAACCCTTCCTTCCTTCATATCCGGTCATCAACGCCCCTGCCCCCAACATCAGGGCGGGTTTGATCAATGCCAGATCTGCGGTGAGGCATGCCGCCGATATTTATGAATTACTAGGGGAAGGCCAGTTGGACGTATTGTTCCTCACGGAGACGTGGATGACTAATACTTCCGCTCCTAGTGTGGAACTTGCTGTCCCCAGGGGTTTCAAGATGGCTAGGGTTGATCGCCCTTTAGGTAGAGGGGGGGGATAGCTATCGTTTTTAGGGAGTGGTGGAGCTTCACCTCTGAGCCTCCGACTGCGGATGCCAGGGCAGAGGTTCTTCATTTTTCTATAAAAACTTCCCCTCATTTTACCCTGGGCGGATCTTTGATCTATAGGCCACCGGGTCAGCCTAGCCATTTCTTGGATTCCCTAGAAGAGTACATAGTGCCCCGTGCCCTAAGCTTTCCCAAGTTTCTGCTGGTCGGCGACTTAAATATCCATATGGATGTTCCGAACGCCCCGGAAGCACGAAGACTTGGTGAAATCCTCGAGCTTGCTCAGCTAAATCAATGGGTCACTGGTGCAATGCATGCGGGTGGTAATCTACTCGACCTGGTTTGCTCTAATTTTCCCATTCAGTCGGTTACTGTGGAAAAGACTACATGGTCGGACCATGATTTGGTCAGATTCATGTGGGAATTGCTCGAACCCAGTCTCCCATCTCTCATTAGTCACCCTCAAAAGATTAATGTACTCGAGTTCAGACAGGCTTTGTCCAGCACCCGCCCAAAACTTAACTCATGTTTAGACACAGCAGTATGCGAGTTTAATGAGTGGGCTCGGGAGGCGACTATCGCCTCTACCAAGCAAAGTACGGTGTGCAGAGCTAGGCGCTCTCCCTCCCAACCCTGGTTCTCCCCGGAACTGAGAGAACGGAAACTGGGGTGTAAAAAATTGGAACGAGCTTGGAGATGTGGATATAGCTCTGAGGCTAAATCCGCTCTACGACTCGCCCAGAAAGATTATTATACTGCCATCAAGGTAGCCAAGGGGAATTTCTATGCAGGGCGTATTGCTAAGGCTGATAACAATAGTAGAGAGATTTTCTCTATTGTTAAAAGTTTTTTGTCCCCTGTGGCTGATGCTGTTCCACTCCCGTCCTCTGCGCAATGGTGTGAGGAACTCTCATCTTTTTTCATTACGAAAATAACAAAGATCCAGCAGGACCTTTTAGCGGCCCTTCCAGCCGACCACCTAGCGGCTGATTTGGACCCTTCACTATGTCCAAATTCAGGGCAGCACTTCACGAACTTTGTGCAAGCTGAGGAGTGTACCGTTCTCTTGCTCCTTCAGTCCCTGAAGTCTGGCTCTCCAGCCGATCCGTGCCCGGCCCGGGTGCTGTCGGAGGTGGCGGAAACAGTCTGCGCTGAGATCACGCAGATTGTTAACCTCTCCTTGGCCACTGGAGAGGTGCCTGCAGCCTGGAAACAGGCCAAGCTGCTGCCGCTTCTGAAGAAACCTGGACTGGACGTGTCGGTTCCTGGGAACTACCGTCCCATTTCCCTTCTCCCGGCACTTACAAAAATTTGTGAGAAGGTAGTCCTTCAGCAACTGGAGAACTTTGTTGACATCTCCAATGCCCTCCACCCCGCTCAATCAGGCTTCAGGGCGGCGTATAGTACTGAGACGGCGCTGGTGGAGATGACTGAGTCAATTCGGGAATGTTTGGACGGAGGTGGCAGAGCGGTCTTAATTTTATTGGACCTCTCTGCCGCGTTCGATACCGTCCCCTATGAGCTCCTTCTCCGCCGGTTGTCGGCCATTGGAATTGGGGGAGTTGTCCTAGATTGGCTATCCTCCTTTCTGTCCGATAGGACTCTGCAGGTCTGGATGCCTCCTCACGCCTCTGAACCTAAACCACTGCTTACAGGGGTACCGCAGGGGTCTACTCTTAGCCCCCTGCTGTTTAATGTCTATATAACCCCCCTGGTTTTTCTGGCAGAACAGTTTGGGGCCAAGATAATAGGGTATGCAGATGATACCCAGCTGTTGTTTACCTGGCCGGATGATAATCTGGATACAGCGGTTGTTCATCTGTGCTTGTCCGCTGCATTTCGTTGGTTAACACAGGCCCAATTGAAATGCAACGAGGAAAAATCTGAAGTACTTTTCTATGGTTCCTTCCCCACCTCGTTTAAGAACTCGTTGTGGCCACCAAACATTCCTTGCCCAAAAGAGATGGGGAGACCAGCAAAAAATCTCGGCATCTGGTTTACAGAGGATCTCAAATTTGAGGCCCACATTAATAAACTTACAGGCACCTGTTTCGCTACCCTAAAAATGCTCCGCAAATTCTTTCCTCTGCTCCCTAGGGATGCTAAGGAGACGGTTGCCAGAGCACTTATACTGGCTAGGCTGGATTATGCAAATGCACTGTTTAGTGGCATCCCGGCCTATTTGGTAAAACGCCTCCAAATCATCCAGAATGCGGCAGTCCGACTCTTGTTTAACATCCCGAGATGGAAGAGCGTTCGTTCTGAGATGCGCACGCTCCACTGGCTTCCGGTTGCCCAACGCATTCTATTTAAATCACTGGTGCTTGCGTTTCGTGCTTCTCATGATCAAGGCCCCTTGTATCTGAGGAAGAGATTTACCAGCTATGTTCCTGCACGCCCCCTCAGATCCTCTACCTTGCACAAACTGCATCTTCCCCGCTTCAAACGAGCAAGACTTGGTGGCCAATCGATCTCAGTGATCGGGGCCCGGGCCTGGAATGCTCTCCCTCTCCAGCTACGATCTATGTCCTCAGTGGCTGTTTTTAAAAAGCATTTGAAAACTCATCTGTTCAAGAGTGTAAGTTAAGTTTTCTTGTATGTCTGACTGTCTACCTCTCCTCTACCCGCGCCAGGATACTCCCCAGTAACGGAGCGCGCTATAAAATAATTTATACATACATACATACATACAAATCACCACTGAGATGTTTCTAAACATCTTACATACGGTAAAAAGTGGTGCTCCGTCAGACCCAGCCCCGATCAGCAAACTCAAACTGGTTGCCTCTACTGTAGCCCCCCCTCTTACCAACCTGGTTAATGCCTCTTTCAAAACAGGCACGGTCCCTGCTAACTGGAAGAAAGCTACGGTCAAGGCTCTTATAAAAAAACCGCATCTAGACCCCATGGAGCCATCTAATTTTAGACCCATCTCACTGCTGCCGGCCATCAGCAAAATTGCCGAACGTGTAGCAAACCAGCAACTCTCCTGGTTTCTGGAAACCAACCATCTCCTCTGCCAGTCTCAGACAGGTTTTAGACCGAGACAGGGGACCGACACCGCATTATTAGCCGTGGTCGAAGAAACTAGGAGCATTATGGACGCAGGAGGATCAGTGGCAGTGATCCTCCTCGACCTAAGTGCTGCCTTCGACACGGTGGACCATGCAACCCTTATCCACCGGCTCGGTCTGATAGGAGTGGCGGACTCCGCCTTAGCCTGGATTAAATCCTTCCTTGAAGATAGATCCTTCCAAGTGTCAGATGGGTACACCACTTCCAAGGCTCATCCACTCAAGTGTGGGGTTCCTCAGGGATCTTCCCTGAGCCCCACACTTTTCAATGTTTACATGGCCCCCCTCGAGGATGTGGTCACACCTTTTGGCATCAAAACAATAATGTACGCCGATGATACACAGCTGGTCGTTTCCCTCAACCAATCAGACAATTCCCTCCCCAATCTATCCAGTTGTCTAGAGAAGGTGTACCAGTGGATGTGTGATTCCCGGTTAAAACTAAACGGAGATAAATCAGAAATACTCCTCCTGGGAAATCCGAACAAAATTCCCACATCCCTTCCCTGGCCGCCATGTATGGGAACTCCACCAACCCCCAAATCCGAAGTAAAAAGTCTGGGGATATGGCTAGACCAGGATCTCAGTTTTAAGACTCAAGCCAGGAAAACTGCAGGAACCTGTTTCGGCCTCATAAAGATGTCAAGAAAGATCCTCCATCTGATCCCCTCCCAATCCAGGAAACTCCTGATGCAGGGGCTGGTGAACTCCAGATTAGATTACGGCAACGTGTTGTATCTGGGGGCTCCAGCCTCTGTAGTCCACAGACTACAATGTGCACAGAACGCGGCTGCAAGAATCTTAACTGGAACCAAAGCGAGGTGCTCTGCCAAACCAGCCCTCAGAAACCTGCACTGGTTGCCAGTGAAAGAACGTGTCACATTCAAAACCCTGTGTATTTCCCACAGAATAATGCACGACGAAGGCCACCCCATTCTTAGACCACTTCTGAAACCGCACCAGTCCAGTAGACAACTAAGATCCAACTCCCCTATCTCTCGCGAGCGTCCCTAGGATTAGGAAGGCTAGAACTGGCGGTCGCCTGTTCTCTTATAACGCCCCCAGATTGTGGAACTCCCTCCCACTCTCTCTGAGGCGAGAACATAATCACCTTAGTTTCCGGAAGCAACTAAAAACCTGGCTCTTCCCTTGATCACCTCTCCCTTGCTTCCCCACCTTGCTGGATCTATGGTCACTAGCGCTGGGATGCCCGAGAGTAGCTATGCGCTCTATAAATCCCAAATCAAATCAAATCATTACACATCCTTAGTGTCCATTCTCCGCTGTTCCGTGCCGGAGACCTTTCCCAGCAAGTCTGTAGAACCCCCCCCCCTCTCACCGAGGGGACGGGATAAATATTGAATCTGTTTTATCGCTTGGGAAAGAGGCTCAACAAATCTGTATTTCTCCAATTCAGAAACTCCTACACAAGCAGCACAACCGTCACTGTCCGTGTTCAGATGTCAACAGTAAACCAGACAGTTTTTTTAGGCTTGTTGATTGAGGGTTTTGGCAATATGATCGATACAGACTTGCTCACACTTTTTTCCTGTCATTGTCTAAATGTGTCTATTGGGATGCTGAGCACCTTTTTGTCTTTTCTCTGTGTGTGGAGTGAACAGTGGATCTGTAGGTTAGCTGCATTATTAGTGATTATTGTGTATTAGCCACGTTGATTGTGTTGAGTCCACTATCCTGCTCAGGAGTCTGATTCTTGTCACTTAAGAGACCCTCGTGAGCCTCTGTTGTATGGGCTCTGTGCCGGGCAGCGGACTGTCCACCCCACGAGTACGCCAAGAGTACTCCTCTTGCACACTCGTTAGCCCGGCCCTCTGGCAAGTATTTTTTAAACCTTCTGGTGTCCGATCTCATGCTATGCAGTTACAGTATTTATAAATATATGGTTGCTCATTCTTTCTTTGTAGTCCCAATTTTGGTTGACCTATACATTGAAAGACCGGTCCAGGGAAGACCTGGCTTGGCAGTTCAGTCTGGACTGTTCCCACGAGGCCAGGGTCAAGACTGATTTCCATATGGCTGTATCTGAACTGGGGTGACGAAGTGAGCTAAAGAACAAATGTAAATGTGGGTGTACTTGTAAAGCGCACTGCGACTCCATGGAGTATCCTGGCGCTGAAAGACCGCTGGGGAACCAGTCCTGGTTTTCCCTGTGAGATGGTCCCTTTCTGGGTATCTCCAAGGTGAAACCAGGCATCCCCGGCGTCTGTGTGGGGCCGTTGTAGAGATGAGGCAGGCTTAATGCCCAGAGTAGCCGAGTGTGTTCCCTGGTTAGAGTAGGCACCGAGGCGAGAATTAGAGAGTCCGTTTTAACCCTGGTCCACGACCCTGCCGCGCCGGGAATTGAACCCTGGTCCCGGGCTGTTCTCAGCTTACGGGTCTGCCACCTCTATCCAGTGAGCCGAGCCACTCCACTTGATGGATTCAACCCAGATCTGTGACTGGGGGTGAGTGTCTGAAAAGTTTCTGCGCTCCGTCCATCATCTCCTTGTGTTTGCTATGAAAGACCTGCCAAGGTGAGGCAATGTAAGCTAGTAGCAAATAGTGATGCTATAGCTCTGATATCCTGGCGCTACACCCCCGCTCCGTGTTTCCTGAACCTGTGCTTCTGTCCATACTTCTCCTCATGTGTGGCTATTCATTGGAGGACATGGTTAATTGTGGCTTTAGTTTGACGTGTTACAAAAAGGGGGTGGTGATGAACAGAGTGTCTGAGTTAAACAGACCACTCTTACCCAGTCCAAAGATCAGGGCTTGATCCATCACCGTTATTTATCTCACTGCCCCATCCCAGCTCAGAACCTGGCTATATGCAAATCAGTCTGTCCCTGGCCCAGTGCATCATGGGAACAGGGCAGACTAAACTACCAAGCCAATTCTTCACCAGAAAGGAGACAAGCTACCGGGCCGGCTTGCTTGAATCCTGATGGAGCAGTGAGAAAGGGACTCATGTCTGAGTATACCCTGCCACACCTATAGTGGCCAAAAACGATTTACAAAAAGGGGGTGGTGATGAACAGAGTGTCTGAGTTAAACAGACCACTCTTACCCAGTCCAAAGATCAGGGCTTGATCCATCACCGTTATTTATCTCACTGCCCCATCCCAGCTCAGAACCTGGCTATATGCAAATCAGTCTGTCCCTGGCCCAGAGCATCATGGGAACAGGGCAGACTAAGCTACCAAGCCAATTCTTCACCAGAAAGGAGACAAGCTACCGGGTTTAGTGGCCAAAAACGATTTACAAAAAGGGGGTGGTGATGAACAGAGTGTCTGAGTTAAACAGACCACTCTTACCCAGTCCAAAGATACAGCCAGGTTCTGAAACTGGGATGGTGCAGTGAGCTAAAAAACGGTGTTGGATCTAGCCCTGATCTCTTGACTGGGTGAGAGCTTTCTGCTTAATTCAGAGACTCTGTCCCTCACCACCCCTTGTTGTAAATATTTAGTTTGACGTGTAGCAGCAGACCAACTTTAATATGGCTATGCATTTGTGCAAGAACTGAACAGAAAACACAAGTTTGACTTGTTTTTGTTTTTAAGATTAGCCCCTAATTTCGTTGAATCTTTGTTTCCTGTGGAGCAGTGTTTTGAGTGTGACCTTTGTACATGTGAACAAAAGATAATGGTTTCTCAGAATAAAGATTCTGGAACTTGGAGCTGAAAGAATTGGTCAGCAACATTTTTTTGATAATACATCCGTTCCAAGTAAAACAACTTGGCTTTCTGACTCACGTTTACGTGGTACGCGCAGTTTAATATGGATTTGATGTTTTTGAAATTCCCCGTGTTCCTGAGTGATGAGGACACGCGGGGCCGTAGCGGGGTTTTTGGCGTTGTCTTTTCAGCTCCTGGAAGGTGGCAATTATTATCGTACAGTTGTAGAATAAACTCTGTCGAAGACAGATTGTCAGTCTCGAAGGTATTTCGGCAGTAGGGTGCTCCAGTCGCCAGGCACACGTCTTGGGGTTGAAATGTTTGCTATTTAATGCGCTTGAAGCATGGCGGACATCCTCATTTGATTGTTGATACAGCTTGTTAACCAGGACATGCACACCCTGAAGTATGAAGCCTGCCCCTCTTACGCTGCTCCTAAGCTCCAGTGCCCACTCGCTGGCACCCTCTGAGATCAGGTGCCGTGGAAGCGGCAGTGGTAGGCTTGACTGTTGCACATTCTCCATGGGGATGTGCGCTCCCCACCTCCCAGGGCTCCTCCCTCTTATTATTTCCATTTTTGTGTTGAGCAGTGCCACTTCCGGTTCGTTCCTCCTTCCGGGGCCGCTTTTGCCGGTACGAGTGCCCTTCCATCTTGTTTTTATTTCAGAGAGACTGTACCAGGCACCCGTCGAGCCGCCGGCCCTCCCTTTGCACTGACCTCCATTTTCCTCCTTGCACGATGGATGTCACGCTTTTAAAAGTCACGTATGTTAAACACATCTGAAGGATGTAGAGATGGACGTCCAGTGTGCCAGTTGGCCCAGTTCGTTGTAGGAGATGACGGTGCCAAAGGAAGAAGCGAGTGGGCACCTGTAGTAAGTGATGAGCACCGCGGAGGCTTCCAGGCGCGCGCAGTGACATGATGCCACTTGGGCCATATGCGCGGTGGCAAGCTTTGCCCCTGGCATGCATGGCGCTCTGGGTTCTCTAATTCACAGTGACGTGCCTCCTTCCTGAATCTGATGCTGTTGCCCGGCAACCCCTGCTGCTTCTTCTTGCATTTGCATCGTTGCTTGGCAACCGCTGCAACATGGAGTAGGGAGCAGGTCTGGCCAGCAGCATCTGCTCTGTCCGTGCATCTCTGCTCGCACACTCACTTGTTTGGTTTGTAGCCACCACATCTGGTAACATCCGCTGGCGCAACTGGCCTCTCTAGGAAGGTTGGGCATTCATTTATCATTTAGAGAGAAGGTAACCTTCAGGAAGTTCAAAGGACCCCTTCAGCTGGTTACCTCCGGCTCCAGAGCACCCTTAGCATCTGAACTTTAAGTGAGTGTCCTACGGTGAGTTGAACTGAGAGCTTTTCATTTATAAGATCTCGGAGGCGCCATCTCGATGGGGCGAAGAATTTTACCGTAAGATTGTGTATCAAACTACTCCTCGGTGAAAGTAAATGGATTGAACCCAGAGACGAAGGACAAGGGAGCTGCCACAGAGCTGTTCTTAGATTGGGCCAGAAAGGAATGAGCTCCGGGTTTGGAAAGCTCCGTGGATGATGTGCGGAGCAGGGCGCAGGAGGGGCGCTGCTGCATTCTGCTGGGGTTAGGGGCCCATGGACTCCTGCATCCACTCCAAGGATCTGTGCTTGTCCTCATGATCACAGGTTCAGTTCCCAGCTTTCATCCTGCTGAGGTTGATGAAATGAGTACCATCTAGCGGGATAACAGTAAACGGTTGTTTTCTGTTTCTTTCCACACCACTTGAAACTCCTCGAGGGGAACTTGCGCTCCTCAAATACATCCTTCTCTTCTGTTATTATACACTTCATCGAGGTGTCCAAGACATGCACTTGTTTGACGGCCGAGCATGGGCTGCGGTTCGCCGGAGGTCCTCCAGCTGGAAGGAGCAAGTGCTGACTCCCGAGCTGACCTGATCTGGAGGTAGGCTCCATCAGGCTGGGCACCCACGGCACGTGTGCATGGTTTAGGACCAGGTTTCGTGAACGTTGTCGGGCGGATATTCATCCATACATGCTGGTGATCCCCAAAGGCTCCTGCCCTCTTCCACATGACTTTAAACGCACACAAGCACTGTTGGCTTAGGAGCAGTCGCCAAACCTCGATCAGAGAATCTATAGCATTCAAATCTGCACATTATCTGCATTCATGTAGAACCAATCACATGTGAGTGGATGGCCTATGTTAACTGATACAGGCCTTACAGGGCAGCTGGAGGCCTCATTGCTGCACATCAGAACATCAAGTGGCCTCAGTGTGGCCGTTGTTGAAGGCAAATAGCCAGGATGCCCTTGTGTCCGCAGCTTCAATGAAGTGCGTCTGCTACAACCTCTCTGCAATGAAAGTGATCTGTGAGTCTCATCTCTGGGTCCCCTCTGTGCAGTGAAACTGATCTGTTAAGCGGTGCTGCACAAGTCTCATCTCTGAGCCCCCTCTGTGCAATGAAACTGATCTATGAGCGGTGCTGCACAAGTCTTATCTCTGAGCCACCTCTCTGCAATGAATCTGATCTATGAGCGGTGCTGCACAAGTCTCCTCTCTGAGCCCCCTCTGTTCAATGAAACTGATCTGTGAGTGGTGGTGCACAAGTCTCCTCTCTGGGCCTCCTGTATGCAATGAAACTGATCTGTGAGCGGTGCTGCACAAGTCTCCTCTCTGAGCCCCCTCTGTTCAATGAAACTGATCTGTGAGTGGTGGTGCACAAGTCTCCTCTCTGGGCCTCCTGTATGCAATGAAACTGATCTGTGAGCGGTGCTGCACAAGTCTGATCTCCGGGCCTCCTGTATGCAATGGAACGGATCTGTGAGTGGTGCTGCACAAGTCTCCTCTCTGAGCCCCCTCTGTGCAATGAAACTGATCTGTGAGTGGTGGTGCACAAGTCTCCTCTCTGGGCCTCCTGTATGCAATGAAACTGATCTGTGGGCCGGTGCTGCACAAGTCTCATCTCTAAGCCCCCTCTCTGCAATGAAACTGATCTGTGGGCCGGTGCTGCACAAGTCTCATCTCTGGGTCCCCTCTGTGCAATGAAACTGATCTGTGAGCGGTGCTGCACAAGTCTCCTCTCTGGGCCTCCTGTATGCAATTAAACTGATCTGTGAGTGGTGCTGCACAAGTCTCATCTCTGAGCTCCCTCTGTGCAATGAAACTGACCTGTGAGTGATGCTGCACAAGTCTGATCTCTGGACCTCCTGTATGCAATAAAACTGATCTGTCAGTGGTGCTGCACAAGTCTCCTCTCTGAGCCCCCTCTGTTCAATGAAACTGATATGCGAGTGGTGCTGCACAAGTCTCATCTCTGGACCTCCTCTGTGCATTGAAACTGATCTGTGAGTGAGGCTGCACAAGTCTCGTCTCTAGGCCCGTCCTGTGCAGTGAAATTGATCTGTGAGTGTTGCTGCACAAGTCTCATCTCTGAGCCCCCTCTCTGCAATGAAACTGATCTGTGAGCTTTGCTGCACAAGTCTCGTCTCTAGGCCCGTCCTGTGCAGTGAAACTGATCTGTGAGTGTTGCTGCACAAGTCTCATTTCTGAGCCCCCTCTGTGCAATGAAACTGATCTGTGAGTGGTGCTGCACAAGTCTCATCTCTGGGTGTCCTGTATGCAATGAAACTGATCTGTCAATGGTGCTGCACAAGTCTCCTCTCTGAGCCCCCTCTGTGCAGTGAAACTGATCTGTGAGTGAGGCTGCACAAGTCTCATCTCTGGGCCCGTCCTGTGCAGTGAAACTGATCTATGGCGTGGTGCAAGTCCCATCTCTGGGCTGCGTTGTGGTGGCCTCTTGACCATAATAGCTTTCAGATCTAACAGGTCACAAGCGAACTGGTTAAATTGGCAAAATCTAAGTGGCTTATTTTCCCAGTCCTAAACACAGTGTTAATATACTCCCTCTTATTTCCCAGCTTTTTCCAGAAAGGCACATGAAGGGTTTGGGAAAATGGCTGTATGAAGTGTTTGATTGTGATTTGTTCATTTATTTAATTTTTTGGGAAACTAGCTCCTGTATTGCAAATCCACCGATGCACTGTGCGTTAAATCAGGGAGCGGTTGTTCTGTGGCTGGATTCAGAGTGGTGTAGCTCAGGTTTAATTCTGCCCATCAATTTTTTATTTTTACAAATTTTGTTGGAGATTTTGTTTGTCTAATCAACACAATTTCACTAGATTTACCAAACTGAAAACCTGGTCAAAGGTGCCTATGTGACGGCCATTCGCTCTGAAACACGTTTTACTCTTTGAAGAAACCTGCTGGTCTCCTGTCTCATCCTGAAACGCATCTTCCTATTTTCAGAAACCTGCCAGGCTTCTGTCTCGCCCTGAAACGCATGTTCCTCTTTGCAGAAACTTGCTGAGCTCCTGTCTCGCCCTGAAACTCCTCTTCCTGTTTGCAGAAACCCGGCGGGCTCCTGTCTCGCCCTGAAACGCATCTTCCTCTTTGCAGAAATTTGCCAGGCTCTTGTCTCACCCTGAAATGTCTTCCTCTTTGCAGACATCTACCGGGTTCCTGTCTCGCCCTGAAATGCATCTTCTTTGCAGAAACCTGCCAGGCTCCTGTCTCGCCCTGAAAGGCATCTTCCTGTTTGCAGAAACCTTCCGGGCTCCTGTCTCGCCCTGAAACGCATCTTCCTCTTTGCAGAAACCTGCCGGGCTCCTGTCTCGCCCTGAAACGCATCTTCCTCTTTGCAGAAACCTGCCGGGCTCCTGTCTCGCCCTGAAACGCATCTTTCTATTGTCAGAAACCTGCTGGGCTCCTGTCTCGCCCTGAAACGCTTCTTCCTCTTTGCAGAAACCTGCTGGGCTCCTGTCTCGCCCTGAAACGCATCTTTCTATTGTCAGAAACCTGCTGGGCTCCTGTCTCGCCCTGAAACGCTTCTTCCTCTTTGCAGAAACCTGCTGGGCTCCTGTCTCGCCTTGAAACGCATCTTCCTGTTTTCAGAAACCTGGCGGGCTCCTGTCTCGCCCTGAAACACGTCTTCCTCTATGCAGAAACCTGCTGGCCTCCTATGTCGCCTAAGAACGTGTCTTCCTCTGTAAAAACCTGGCGGGCTCCTGCCTCGCCCTGAAACGCATGTTCCTCTTTTCAGAAACCTGCCGGGCTCCTGTCTCGCCCTGAAACGCGTCTTCCTCTTTGCAGGTACCTACTGGGTTCCTGTCTTGCCCTGAAACGCATCTTCCTCTTTGCAGAAATATGGTGGGCTCCTGTCTCGCCCTGAAACTCGTCTTCCTCTGCAGAAACCTACCGGGCTCCAGTCTCGGCCTGAAATGCTTCTTCCTCTTTGCAGAAACCTGCTGTCTCCAGTCTCGCCCCCACTTACTCACATTTTCCCAGCTTTGCAGAGGCCAGGGTATGAGCTGCAGGCCTCTTCTCAGTCCAAGCTTCTTAATGTATGGTTGTTTTTATGATATATAATACAGAACTTCTATTATAACTATATTTGTATAACACCATCCATCTTGAGCGCGCTGTGAATGCTCAGGCGCTCCTCCGTGATTTTCAGTCACCCCATGGTAGAGGGACAGCATGTATTATTTCTTGTAAAGAAGTAAATTCAGGGGCATGAGTTAAAAAAAAGAAAAGTGCAAGTAGCATCTCTCCCGTTTTAGCCCCCGCCCCTGCCTTTCCCATGCAGAGACCTCTGGGCTTCCTAGAGGCTGCCTATGGTAAGCAGGTACCATACGAGTGAGCTGGACACTCTTGTCTGGCGTAGTCCGGCAGCAGGGACATGTTAATACCTCAAAATGGAGCTGGTGTAAATGTTGAATTCATATAAAATGTCATGCATTGAATAATCTTCATATCTGTGTCAAACATTCACTTCTTTCAAAGTATAAACATTGTACATCAGCCTCGCCAGTGGTCCACTAC
Source organism: Lissotriton vulgaris (assembly GCF_964263255.1). Classification (NCBI taxonomy): domain Eukaryota; kingdom Metazoa; phylum Chordata; class Amphibia; order Caudata; family Salamandridae; genus Lissotriton; species Lissotriton vulgaris. The sequence goes on from NC_141698.1 coordinate 1,104,332,742, forward strand.
AAGCTGAATGCCTATTGCAGAATGCTATGAAAAATATATTTACATCTGTCATGCAGGATTTCAACAGAACACGCTAGCCAAAACATTGAACAAGATATGTGCTTGCATGTAAAGTAATGTCCTGTGGGAGTGGGGTCTGTGCTGTAGCAGCCCTCGATGCAGGAATGTAACAAAGCAGTGGGGTCAGTATAGTGGTGGGACACCCTTCATGCCGTGCCTTGGGTCTAGAATGTACATCCGCATGCTCTATAGAGCTAAGCAGCTTTGGGAAGGGAGGATGCTGCTTGGGGGCTCTAGGTAGGACAGGTAGTACATCCACAGGCCTTGGTCCAGTTGCATGGATATATTGGGATGGCGGTTAGGTCGACCTGCCAGATGGAGTATTCTGCCTGCAGTCCTGTTGATGAGTGTGCTTCAACCATGTTGAGGTTCTGGCCCTATCGCTGCAGTGGTATGTTCATACAGTCGTGTGTTGACGCAGCGCAGTGCACCCTTGCCACTGTGTATTGATGGATGGTTTTATTTTTATTTACCTATTTGTCCGTTCTGCCAAATTGCCCAGTATTTGATGCTAGACAAGTGAGGGCCCCCTGTGTTTGACATTGTGTGTGTTCGGTTCACTTTGTAGGCCCTTAGTGGGTTGTTGGATGACAACAAAGGGGTTACCCACTCAGAACCCCTTTATCAAGCATTGGAATGCTGAGCTGCAGTAACCTTGTTTATTATTACTGCGCATGACAAACTGGTGTGACCTGAACCACATTAGCATAGGCTCAAAGGGTGATGGGCCACTTATCACCATTAGTTTTGCATCATGCCCACTCGAAGCTTCACCTCTTCTGAGCTATGGACCCTCCGCTCAGTGCCTCAGCACGTTAACAACGCTGACAGGATGTCTCAGCGAGCTAATGCTTATCATGGCTATCTCATATGACCTGGGGGTCATGAGGCCGAATCCAGCAAGGGAGGCTAAACCATACATCCTTCCAAGGTCAGTAGTGCCATTAAATTGGGTAAAAGCGTCATCTGCTGTTTCTAAGCGCTATAAATAACGTGTGGTGTGTGTATGTATGTGTGTATGTATGTGTGTATGTATGTGTGTATGTATGTGTATATATATATGTATATGTATATGTATATGTATGTATATATATATATATATATATATATATATATATATATATATATATATATATATATATATATATATATATATATATATATATTAACACTATAAAAGTTTAAGGTTATTTTTCTTTTGTAAAATGCATCCTACCTTCAGGAACTACAAAAAAGGGCTAGAGCAGGAACTCCAGGAGAACAAGGCACAGGTCAGCTGGCTGAGGGTTCAGTGTGGTTGACCGCTTGCCTCCTGTTGTAAGAAGAGCTATGGCAAAGCCTTCTTGAGTGGGTACAGTGGATGAGGACACTTTGAAATCTGCACAGCTAGCCTCGTTGGGTCTGCCCTAGAGATGGCTGTGTTTCATCAGCGTCGTCTAAGCACATACACAAGTGCACACAGAGTGGCTTTGGCTCAGCCCTTTTCATTCAGTGGCCTAAGCCCAGCTCTGCACACAGCGTGGGGCTGTTTAAAAAAAAAAATTAAGGTGATCCTTTTGTGATTAAACAAGGTCTTCGGGTTACCGTAATACAAAGGCAAACTTCCCTTTTCTTTGAATGATTAATGGCACACTTACAGCGGTTATGTTTGGATGGCGGCATGCTTCTCTTTTTATCTGTGTATCCTACGCTTGCAGTACGCTTTTTTTTGTATTCATATTTTTTTAATATAACTGTCATCAGCCTGCCAAGTCCAGATGGCTTATCTATGTATCGCTTGTTTTGGGTTCGTGGCGCTGGTTACTGCACTGCATTGGTAGCCCAGGCCTCCGGCAGTCCCGGGGCCCGAAGACCGTTATTCCAGGTCACTGCCTCGGATCCGAAGCCCGGTGCAGCTTTGGAGCATCGGTTATTAATAACTCTCGCCCAGGCCTTTGTCCGAAGCTTTCAGCCGCTTCCTTCCTGGAGTGGCCGCAGCGCCTCATGGACACACTTCGGCCTTCCTTTCAATGTGCTGCAGAGCGCGTCTCAACCGTGCCTCGTTTGCTTTTCTGTCGCTGATGGCGGTGACGTTTGCTTCAGCGTCTTTGTCGGCCCCACGACAGGCCCCTTGCCGGAACGTAGCGCTGCGAGCTTAGGTGTCCATGTGCTTCACTAAGCGCACTTATGTGGGAGGTTATATCATGTGGCGGCTTTCCTTGTGCATTTCCTGCCTGGTTGACGGTCTTTTGGAGGTTTCATAAAAGCAAGCGCTGAGGAGCCCAAATGTGACATGGAACACTGTAAACTCGGTTTACACTGTTTACTAACGCGTCCATTAGATGGGTCCCTTGCCGCCTTCAGCCACGCGTAGGCAGCAGTTTTAACTTTAATATTTCCCTCATACAATAATAAAACATACAATATACATGCATGCATAGTGGGTCTTTGTCACCTTTCTTCGTCCATTGGTCTGCTCGGCTGTCATTCTCATGTTGGTTCCGCCCACTCCAGCATGGGCACTGGGTCAGCTCACTTCAGCCATTGTCTCTCTTGCACGCGGTTTTGTTCTTACACCAGCGTCTAAAATCTTTTACTTCAGAGAATGGGCTGGTGGGCCAAGATTTCTCTAAGCCAGCGTTTTTCATTTTTTAAATTTTTTTAGTGAACATTGTGTGTTGAAACTGTCTTCTGGGTATACTGATTCGACCCCAATCGTATCTTTTCTGTGCTCTAACAATAACCAGATTTCCTGCGATCTGCTTTGAAACCGAGGAGTTTATACAACTGTGGTGAGTGCCCTCGCCGGCCAGGAAGTGCCTGACTCTTGCCTGTTCAAATGATTAAAAGTCTAGACGGTGGTGTGTAAGTACTTCTGAGATGCCGTGCAATGAGTTGAAGAGGAGCATTGTTTCTCCCCAGGGATGGAAACCTTGAAGCGCATGCCATCCTCACTCCACAGACCTCTGTGTGCCCTTACTCCCTGGGCACTGTTAGAAATGGGATTTTTAGTAGGCCAGGGCGTGGGCCAAAGCCAGGTAAAAACCACCACTCTAGTCAGGATAAGGGAGTTACACTTCTACAATAACCCCTGCTCACCCCCTTGGTAGCTTGGCACGAGCAGCCAGGCTTATCTTAGAGGCAGTGTGTAAAGTTCAGCGTGCGCACTACAAAAGGACACCACTCCAGTTTAGAAAAATATCCAATATTTTTTTGTAATTAAGACCAAAAACGATAAAAATCCACACTACTGTACTTAAATGTTCACAGTTACAAAAAATAAGCTAATTAAAAAGGGTTCCTTGTGGGGATAGCTCCGTCCGGGCTACCACAGCATCCTGAACCACAAAATCCAACAGTTATGGCTGGTCGCGGGCCAGCTACGGTGTTGGGAAGACTAGCAAAACAGTACCTGTTGGAAATGCAGGGTGTCGAGGTCCTTGAAGTCTCTCGTTGCAGGCCGAGCTCCTTTCTGTTGGAATCGGGAGCGCTGGCGTCGGCAGGCATCGTGTGCTGCAGTGCGAAGTGCAGCGGTGCAGCGTGCGGGGCCCTCAGGTCGCGGTGTGAGCAGCGGCTCGGTGACGGCGTCAGATGGCGTCGTCGTTGAGACCAGGGTCGCGGTGCGAGATGAAGTCGGTGCTCGTCACGGTGCTAGCAGGTAATGGTGCTAGCAGCGGCGTCGTTGCTGGGGCGCTGTAGTCGGCTGACAAACTGGAGTTGATGGCACCGGCATCAGTAGGCCAAGGCTGCGGTGCGTGATGAGGGCGGTGCGTTATGTGACTTACGAGCAGGGCCCTCGAACCACGGTGCAAGCAGCGGCATCGATTTCGGCGGGAAGAGGGGGCGTAGGGCCGGCCAGGGCATCCTCATGAAGCCAGGCGGTGCAGAGTGCTGTGCCCACAGGTCGCGGTGCAAGCAGCTGCTCTGTGGTAGCGTCAACAGGCGTCGTCTGGGAGACCAGGGTTGCGTTGCGGCGGTGCCCTCTGTGGTGCCAAAGCTTCGCAGTGAAGCGGTGCCCACATGTCAGGGTTCAAGCAGCGGCTCGGTGGCAGCGTCAAAAGGTGTCGTCGGTGAAACCATGGTTGCAGCGCGATGCTGCGGCAGTGCCTTCTGTGGGGCCTTCAGGACACGGAGTCGGCAGTGGCGTCGTAGTGGTGTTCTTTGGGTTGCAGCACAAAACGTACAGTCCCCAGTGCTGCGGGTGGAAGAACTTGAAGTATTTACTGTTCCTGAGACTTTGTGAACAGGGGGCAAGCTCTACCTCACGCCCTTGAAGAGACTCACAAGTTAGGTTGCAGAAAGTCCAGTCCAGGCCTTTCAGGGCCCAAGACCGAAGCAGCTACTTCAGGTCAGCCCATCAAAGCACCCAGCAATGCAGTCTTTCCATTTCACAGCTTCTCCTGCTCTTCTTCTTGGCAGTCTTCTTGATCCAGATGAGTTCTAAAGTTCAGGGGTCTGGAACCCAGTATTTTTGTCCAAAAATCCTTTGATCTTTCAGGCAGAGGGTGTCTGTGCCCGGCCAGAACCAATTGGGCTTTCTCTGGTGTGAATTCCTGGCGTGAGGTGGAGACTGCATTTGTCAGAGGAAGACCAGGCCCTTTGAGGTGTAAGGAAATCTCCTCCCCCTTCCTCCATCAGTCTATTTAGCCCTTTACTGACCTTCCTAGACTATCTGGAGCCCCTCTGCCCCCCCAGCCTTCTGTCATCCAAAACCAGGACAGGCAATCCACATACCAGCAGAGGCACACAGGATGACTGAGCAAGAACATACCCACTTTCTAAAAGTGGTATTTTCAAATGCAGAATGTAAAAATCACCTTCCCTAAAAGATGCATCTTTAGATTCAGAGTTCAGGCGTACTACATTTTATTTTCTTACCAAATTCTCTGGGCCAGTTATGTTTATAAGATTTTATAAACAAACCTCCAATTCTGTCCTATGGGGACCTGGTAGCCTTGCAATAGTGAAAAACGAAATTGGCTGTAATTCACTATTAGGACATGCCACACACACCAGGGCATGTCTTACCTTTCACATACACTGCACCCTGCCCACAGGGGTACCTTGGGCCTACCTTAGGGGTTCCTGACATGTAAGAAAAGGGAAAGTTGGGGACTGGCATGTGTGCCCTGGCCAAGTCGATATGACGGTTCGAATGGCGCGCAGACTCTGCAGTGGCAGGTCTGAGGTACCTTTTCAGGGCTACTCGCGTGGGGGGCATAATCAGTGCTGCAGGCCCAGGAGTAGCATTTGATTCACAGGCCCTGGCATACTCGGTGCACTTTACTAGGGACTAACAAGTAAATCAAATATCCAATCATGGAAACACCAATCCATAGCACAATTTACACAGAGCACCTGCACTTTACCACTGATCAGCAGTGCGAAAAGTGGGCAGAAATGTTACGCCAGCAAAAACAGAGTCAAAACCGGGAGGTCAAAAAGCAAAAAAGTCTGGGGCAACACGCCAAAAGATGCCAAGTCTAACGGGCACCCAGCTGCAGGTGGGCCAGTTCCTGTGTATTGAGAGATGCTCGAGCAGTGTTTATCTTTCTCCTCTTCACCACAGCTGGAGTTTTGCCTGTTGACTTTCTCACTGGTCCCTACCTTCTGACCTGGCCTTCCTCAGTCAAGAGCCTCTGGTAGAAGTCCTACCCACCTAGGGTGAAGTAGCCCCTTTTGTGGAAGCCAAATGAAGATGGACTGAATGACTGAATTCTCCACTCCTGGGTTTGATTGACCTTCAGACCCTTCTGGACCATGCCTGAAGCGAAGGGTAGTACGAGTAGTAGAGATGTGCTGTTACACCCTAGTCATTCTGTGAAATCACTTGCCCGCATACATGAGTAAAGTCCCTGAAACGCCACTTGTGTGTGCAGACTTTCAGAATGTGCCCATAGTCATTACTTGGCACAGGAGCTTTGTTTAATGCCTGCACCCGGTTCCTTGTCGTTACTTTTATGTCCTGTTCCTTTTGTTACCAATCCTCCATTTTTATGGCTAAAATACGTGCCCGGCCTTAACCGACTGACTCTTTCCACCTGATTCTGACCTGGCTCCAGTCATGTTTTGGCTCCGCCTCAGATGTGGTTTTTAAGCCGTTCTTTGTTTCACCTTTTTCAGAAGTGCTCATTCCTTGTTGAGGCCACCTCCTTGTTAATATTAATGTTGAAATGCTGAGTTATCTTACTCAGATTTTTGTGGGTTGCTGCTAGTAGCCTTCAACCTATTCTCGCCCCCTTACTTCACGTGTCTCCTTGAAGTTTGCAGGTGGCATCTGATCTAGGCTTCGTCTTCGAGGTGGACACAATTTGATGGTCTCATGAAGAACTGGCTAAGCTCCCGTCCTATGTGCATGTTTCTACGCTTTCTACCCAATGAGTCCCACAAGGTACTTGCAGCAGCCCAGATTATCTTCTGGGTGGAAAAGGGTGGGTCCTACATGGAGATTGTCTGGAATGCCACCTGTCTGAACTGCAAAGAATACAAAACACTGTTGCTCTTGTAAAATGAGTCCCACCTCACATCTGAGATTGTAGGTGGGTGAGCCAAGAAGTGAACAGAGAGAACCGCCGACTATATGATCTGGCTTGGCTCAAGCAGCCTGAGCCGAGCCATTGACCCTTTTGGCATGTGCTCCCTGCATTAAACAATTATAAAAAAAATTATGATCTCTTCAAAATTGAAAAAAGGTCTTTTTTTTTTTTTTTTAGCATGTAAAAGCATTTCACCTTTCAGAGTCAGTTAATGCTTGCGAGGCATGTATTAACAGTGATTGTTTTTAGGTGGTGCCTGGGCAGCGCATGTGCTGCGAACCATGCTGTATTGGAGTATAGAATAGAAGTCCCGCCCACTCCACCCATATTTGCCATTGGCTTGTCCTTGTCCTTTGTAAATGCTGGCTTCTGATTCGTTAATAGGCTTGTCAGACCCTCCTTAGTACCGCCTTGTCTTCATTTGTATCCTCCCATGAGGACTGGCCCTTTTACTTCGGTTGCTACGCAGTACGTCTTTCTAGGTCTGTAAGCACTATTTTCTTTAAGGTTTCTCCTACTGGCGTCACAAAATGCTTTCCTGCATTGGCCCCGCTTTGCTTGCACCTTTTAATCTAAATGTTTTGTCAGCACGGCACGCTATAAGTATAGGGGCTGAGCACTCCTATTTTTCTTTCGACGTAATCCTTATAATTGTATTATTTATGTCACGGTTTAACTTTAGCGGCCGGGCACCTTCGGTTATTCTTATTTTATTTTTAAGGCACGTGGGCAGCTTCCTCCTCATTGCTGTCGCACTTTTTTTTTTCCTGTTGCCCAACTGGCAAAACTCTATTTTTAGGGCTCGCCTGCTTATGCGCTTGCGCATAGCTGGCGAGCTATATTGTGGCTTAAACAGAGCTTAACAATCTCGGCGATTTGTTGCAGTGCCCGAGAGCTCGTGCACATCAAAGCCACCAGCCTCCTCCGGCATCTCAAGTTTCCCCCAGCCGGCATTTCTCCTCCCCTAATTATTCACTGCACGGCCGGCCAGCCGACACATCAAAGTCTGCTGCTCCCGGCCCCTATTCTTCCCTTCTTGCCCCCCTTCCCACCACAGCAATGCAGAGGGCTTGTTTATATTGCAGCCTAACCATCTCGCACGCTGCTCTTGAAACAATAACCGTTGTTGGTCATGATATAATTAAACGCTCTCATTATTTTATCAGGGCCACACAGAATTTTATAAAGTCTTTTGCTGGCATTTTCGTTTTATGCTGATTGCTATTTTACACCGTTCACATGCTGGCGATTAGCTTCAAAGGAATACATTCATCCTGAATCTCGTTACTAGAGCTTTCCCCTCTTCTGCTATATATGGGTTTTAGTTGAATTTCATTGATCTCTTTTACTAATGATTTATAAAAAGTGCCACCCAGCACACAGCTCCACCTACACAGCTCCACCGATGCACCCACCACACAGCTCCACCGATGCACCCACCACACAGCTCCACCGATGCACCCACCACACAGCTCCACCGATGCACCCACCACACAGCTCCACCGATGCACCCACCACACAGCTCCACAGATGCACCCACCACACAGCTCCACAGATGCACCCACCACACAGCTCCACCGATGCTCCAACTAAGCTCACATCACTCAGCGCAACCACAGCATCACTCAGCGCAACCACTGCATCACTCAGCGCAACCACAGCATCACTCAGCGCAACCACAGCATCACTCAGCGCAACCACAGCATCACTCAGCGCAACCACAGCATCACTGGTTTAAATATGTTCTTTCAATGTTACAAGCTGTTTTCAAGCTTTCACGCTTTATTACAAATCACAAAAAGATGTTAATATTTCACTTCTGTTCTTGGATTTCCGTCACATCCGTCACAATAAAAAACACTGAACATAATCTTCACAAAAGTTATTTACAAAAGTTTAAGCTATTGCCATTACAAATTAAATAAATTTATTTAAGTATAAATTATTTAAAAAAATTAAAAGCCATTGTTTGTTATATCAATACATCTAAGTCACGTAAATAAAAAACTTGTTGCATTACAAATGCTATAGGTGTCACATTTGCAAAAGTTATAACTATTGGCATTGTAAATGACAAAGCTATTAATTTAGCTATTTTAAAAAAAAACATAAATAAAAAAAATTCATTTATAAGACCAATAGCTCAAACTTTCCTAATGCGAGCCCTATTGCATTTCCAATGCTTGTTTCAATTGCATACACTTTTCGTAAGCAGCGCGGTGTGCTGCTTACGAAAAAGTTACAATATAAAAAAATAGTGTTTGGTGAGCCGTGCCTTTCTTTTTTCTGGCAAGGCTCGTCAAGCTCTATTTTTTCAATATTATGTTTTTTTAGGTGCTGGGGCCTCTCTCTGGCCAGCTATCAAGATGGCGGGACGGGGCAGCGTGAGTTTAATGGCAGCACCCGGCTTGCTTCCCTAGTCTGTGCTGCGGTCTGCAGCGGCTGTGGGCGCACTCCTTTTGTCCACAGCAAAAGTTCTTAGGGACTTTCACCATCATGGCGTCCAAGAGGGCACTGCTCATCCTGGCAAAGGGGGCAGTAGAGGATCTCATGCATGCGCTGTGAACATTAGTTTAACATAAAAAAAACAAATGAAGCTTGCCAACTTAAGCATCGTTAAAAGTATCAACTGCTTTCCTCTGCAGCAGATCTATATCTTCCCCTCGGTGGCTCTCCATTTGACCAGAGCTATTTGTTGGTTTACTTTGCAGATTCAGTTGGCTGTTGTGGCTGCATGATGTAGTGCCATGTTTACTCACTCATGCCTCTGTGTGTGGTCCACACAGCTCGTGAACTCTGTATATTTATTTTGGTTGGTTAAAGAAATGAAGTAGAACGCTTAAAATGCAAAGAATTACTTCTTCACTCACATTGCACCTGGCCCCATTATAAGTATACAAACGATAGTATGATATTTTACACGTGTACTTGCTATTCTCCACTGCCTTAAGAAAGAATTACGTGCACTGAAAGATTAGAAATGTGCTTCTCGATTCGTTCTGTAAATAAAAATAGAGTGGGATCCCGTTTAATGACGAGGTTAGCATTGCCAACCTCAATGGTTGAATAATAGTGCACAATGCAAGAAGGATCGACGTGTTGGATCTTCGCAAAAGTTGACTGGTCACCTTTCTGTTGCTAAGTGCTGTATTTAATTGTCAAACTGGTACCGATAAGGTGAAACGTTTGCCCAAATAGAGTTAAGATGTGAAAAAATTCCCCCAAAAAGGGTAACACTATCGCTACATGTGCTGTGTTACGCTGCATAATTAGCCTTTTCTTACTGCATACTGTAATCCACTCTGCTACATAATGTGGTCCTCCACTGCTGGAAAATTCCAGTTGCCCCGCATAGAGGCAGCTCAGTTGTCATTTGCATCCTATATATTGTCTCGATTCTGAATATACATAAACAGCATTATAATTATTAAATACTGGAGAGTTTTGTACAGAAAACATACTTTAATCGTATGCTTGAACATGCTCTCCTTTGCAATAATCAAGAAAACGGAGGAGCTGTCAAATAAAATATTAGCCTAGCATCACTCAATTTGGAGGCTGGGATTGATCCTAGGTTTTCTGGTTTCACTTTGTGCAATTCAGCCACTGGATGAGCATCTCTCTTCCTCTCCTTTTTGACTCTGAAGTTAATGCTTTAATGCTTAACACACAAGGGTAGCATGTGGGTGGCAGGCAGAAGCCACACGACGGCTCTGTTCATTTTGGGTTTCAGTGTCTAAGAATAACTCGTGCTGAGCCAGAGTGATAGATCTGTCTGGATCCTTCAGGCATTTGGCCACCTTCCCCAAAAAATCTGGCCATTGGTTACCTGCTTAGTCAAATAGTGAGTTTGACGCAGATTTTTAAGTGTCTTTATGGAATGATGTAATCTTTCTTGCTACAGAAAAGATGGAAGATTCCCCAACACTGACCCAGTGGTTTAGTGTTTTTAGCATACCTTTCCCAGCTTGTGGTTCCTTCATCCAAATGTAAGTCGCAATGTCACTGCAGGTTTTAGTCTCTGGGAACCAAGTTATGGAACTTTTTGGTACGACCTATTCGGAATGTGCAATTGCTGCAGTTGATGTCCTGTGAATCTCCCCTGATGGCCGCTCCCAGTGGGTTCTTTCTATCTAAATGTGTGTTTGTCCATGCCAGACAAAAAAATATTTGGGAAAAAAAGACTAGTAAAGGCCGTAGAAACACTCCCTGGTGAAGATTCAAAAAACTTGCAGCAATGTCCTCCCTAATGGTGAGCCGCAGAGATCATGTTTGTTGAAGTTGCAGCGTTGAGTCTTCATACAAAAGTCTGAAGCTATTCAAATTGGCCGTAAGTTCTATAGTATAGGTTAAGTCCTTAGGAAGCAGCAAGTAAGTCCTACCATGGTTCCATCTAAGTGTCCTGGTCTCTTAGCTTCTACTGCGAACTGCACACCACCGTTCTTTTGTTATGTTATGTTAGTACAGCTTATATAGCGCTCAGCTGCACCAGCTAAGGAGCGTCCCGGCGCTCGTCAAAAAGCAAGAGGAACACCTGCCCCGATAGCACAGCGACCATAACAGACCGGCACTAAACTAGGGGAAAAAGGTAGGTTTTGATGGCTTTCCTGAAAGTCAACAGATCGTTTAAGGCACATGGCAAGGAGTTCCATAATTTAGCTGCCGTGAAACGGAAGGAGCGTCCGCCCATTCTTGATCGTCTCACGCGTGGAACCACTACAAGGTTCTGTCCTTCTGAACGCAAGGCTCAAAGTGGGACATAGGGGTTGAGTAATGAACAGATCATAGGTGGAGTATTCAATTTTAGGATTTTAAATGATAAGCAAAGAGCCTTGAATTGGATCCGTTTAGCCACTGGCAGCCAGTGGAGTTTATTCAGAGTACTTGCCACTGAAAGAAAGCGGGGTAGGCCGATCAGGCTTCTTGCTGCCGCATTTTGTACCCGTTGTATTCTTCTAATCTCAGCCTGATTTGCTCCTAGCAGCAAGGAGCTAGCATAATCTAGGCGAGAAAGAACAGTGGATTGCACTATAAGCTGGCGAGTGTGTGGGTCAAGGAATTTCAGAATGGGTTTGAGATTCCGTAGAATCCCGAAACACGTGGCTGCGTTTTCTTGGTATGCGTACAGAGGCGAAGGGAGGAGTCAATCCAAACTCCAAGATTTTTTACGTCTGTCTTAGGGACGGGGCAGTTCCCCAGGGTGTATGGCCACCAATTTTCTCCCCAAGCAGATCCATTTTTTCCCACTAGTAGAACCTCTGTCTTGCTAGCATTGAGCTGCAGACAGTTAAACGTCATCCAATCTGCCACTGCCGAAAGGCCGCTTTTAAAGCTGGTAGCCGTGTGGGTTGCGTCCTCAGTCAGGGCCACCACTAGCTGCGTGTCGTCCGCATATGAGACCATAGCAAGGTCCCATAGCTTAGCGACCGCAGCCAGTGGCTGCACATAAAGATTAAATAGCGTCGTGCTGAGCCCTGGCGGACTCCCTGCTCGATGATATGTGCTTTAAAGAGGAATAGTGGAGTAGAAACCTGAAAGGATCTTTCAGTTAGGAAGGCTCTAAACCACTCCAATGCTTGTCCTCCAACCCCACTTCTTCCAGCCGATGCAGCAGAATCGCATGCGAGACAGTGTCAAAGGCGGCACTTAGGTCCAACAGGATCAGTGCCGCTGTTTGACCCGAGTCCAGAATGGACTGTAGATGTTCCGTCACGCTTAGGAGCACCGTCTCCGTACTATGACCGGCTCGGAAGCCGTGTTGTGAGGCGTCCAGAATATTATTGGATAGAAGAAGGCTGGTAAGAATTCGATTGACGTGGGCTTCAGTTACCTTCGCAGGCCAAGGGAGCAAGGAGATGGGCCTTAAAGTCTCGTGTTTGGTGGGTTCTAAACTAGTTTTTTTAAAAAAATAGGCGAGACCCAGGCCTGTTTCCATCTTGCTAATATCACATCTGATTCGAAAGAAGAATTAATAATTTGTCGGAGAGGTTCAAGTATGAATGTTAGCACCTCCCTGAATTGGGCAGGTTTTAAAGGGTCAGCAAGAGAACCGGATTTGTTTTTTTCACATAGTTTGGTGAATACCTCGTAACTGATTTCCGGAATCACCATGAGTTTGTTAGTATGCTCAAGTCTACTAGGAGTTTACTCAGAACTCAAGGCAGAAGGCCGAGAGTCGAGTGCAAAAGACCTGTATATTGTGCGAACCATCTCTATGAATCATTGACTCTCTTCTCTTTGCATCATTGACTCTCACTTATAGTCATTGGCTCAGACATACAGGGAATGGGGGAAGAAACCGGATACTACAACATGTTACACACCTCTCAGGCCCTGGTCTTCTGTGTAGACCCTGTACAGTGTTTATTAACACTGGCTCAGACATACAGGGAATGGGGACACACAGGATACTACAACATGGTACACACCATGTTGTAGTATCCTCTGCGTTGCCACATACAGTGTTTATTAACTGTGAGAAGTTGGCCTGGTATATGATGACCACTAATTCTAGTGAGCACCTTGTACCAGTCCAGACGACCCTTATGGTGATTGGTTGTAAGTCAACCTTATAGACCAGCTATCCTAATGGTAGCGTGGACAATACAGTCTTAGGCTAAACTCAAGAGGGCATGTGAAGCCAGCTGTTTTACCATATGCAATCCCTTTTAATACCAAATGAAAGGACACCACACAAGTTATATATTACAAAATATATGTATTTATTTCTCGAATAATCCCCTATACTCTTTATGAGCACAGAAGCACAAGCGTTAAACAAAGAATACAGTATAACCTACAATAAGCTGCACAATTATGGATAGGCCGGGTGGCCACTCAAACCATATATTAAGAAAGTGGTATAAGTACCACGTCGCGAACAATGAACAGTCCTAGGGCCTTGGGAATTGCTGGGCCTACACTGGACTAACGAAGGTTAGGTCGGGAGAGGCCCACAGGATACAGGTGCAGTGTCTATAGGCAACCACGTTTACCATACAAGTCAATGGTGCGTAAACATCAGAAAGTTATAGGTTTAGGAGACTTCCGACTGGACTAGAACTTAACCACTTAAAACTAGGACACTAGAGGTGTAATCCACTATAGGAGCACCGAGTTATATCGTTACCTCACCCACAGGAAGCGGGTGCATAGGTGTCAAAGTGTGTCGGGTTTAGTCGTGAAGTTCTATGGAGCCTGGAGATGAAGATGCTGCAGGCGACCAGGAGAGAAGAGTCCAGTTGGATCCAAGGGTGGATCGAAGATGTAGAGTACCTGAAAGCAGAGGGGACAGAGTTCAGGTCACTAGCCAGTGACCAGCGAGGAACCAGGAAGGAACCAGGAGATGTCTGGTTGCGATCAGGTGATGTCGAGGTGTTTGTCTCCGCTGCCCCGTGGACCGGGAAGGATCGAGGATGACCAGCTGGTGAACACTAGCTGTCCCACGAAGGCTCTTGCTGTCGGCGGTGTCGGTACTCACATCGGAGTCACCAAGCCTTGGCAAAGGCAACCCACGCAGGACTCTTAAAATGTCTTCTTGATCGGACCGGGAAGGTCAGATCGATGGCTCCTTTTCAGGGGAGCTGGGGCCAGTCTGGAGCAACCAGACCAGCAGTGTAGTTTCGATGTTTCGTCGTCACAGAGGCCACTAGCCAACGGGCAAGCGACTCGACAAAGCGTCGAGCAGGAAAAGTGCAAAAGGGCCCCACGCAACACTCGGAGTGTGGAGAGGTGATCTTTGGAGCACAGGCTGCTCGGGGCTGGGGCTTCTCAAACCCCAAAGCACAACGTCGAGGGTGCCTCGGGAGCCGCGCTGGAAGCACTTCGTCGACTTTTCAAGATGGCCGTCCCGCGTCTCACGTCGCCTCCACGGGTCTAAGCTTTGCTAGGATTATGGATCGGGCTGTTGGAAGTCTGGGAGTCCAGGTCTTGTCGGTCTCCAAGGTAACAAAATTCTGGGAAAAAGTCTTCATCTTCATAAACAAAGCTTTGGGATGCACTCTAAAACCACATTTTTCTACACTCACCACAGCATTCATGACAGCAGAACTAGACTCACAACAGGACAGAGACCTACTGGATCTCCTACTGACACCAGCAGTTAAAATAGTTCTCACCAAATGGAAGGACACTGCCAAGGCAACTTTCAAGGGATGGCTCAACTGGGTGACGTACCTTAGAGGTGCTGACAACACTGCGCTAAGAGACTCACCATGGAAGCAAGCTTCCAGGGGAATGTGGGCCTCCATAGACAAATTCCTGGACCCCTATGAACCCCCGTGAACAGAGCTTACAAAGGGCCCAAGGGGCACACACACAACACCCCCACGTGACCACTATAGTGACTCTAAGTATACATACCTCTGTCACACGAATGCCTCTTCCCCCTCTCTCTCATTTTTTATCCTTTTCCTTTCTCACCCTTTTCTATTACTCTAACGGAGCAGGAGATAGGGGGGACAGCAAAACCCATATATACTATGTAACTATGTCCCTGTAAAGACTCAGCCAGGGCGGGCTGTCATCCTGTAACTCAGGAAAAGTTTCATGTTTTGTATGTATAAAATATAAAAAATAAAATATTTGAAATAAAAAAAAATCGGACGGAGAAAATCCCTCTGTAAATCAGGATCATTTTCTGTCGGAGTTTCTGGAAATATTGAGATAAATAACTGCAGTCTGGGAAGTTATAAATGGTAGCAAAGACAGGCTGAACGTTGATTACCTGTGAGCAGGAAATAGAAGTTCTTACATTGTTCTGTTTGGCTGTTTATACAGTTGCTTAAATGTGAAACCTGTTTTACATTGTTTGACATTATACTTGTTTTTTTAAATAGGGGTGCTGAGTTGCGTGGAATGTCTGCATAGCAGATTGTTTAGGTTAGTCTGGTACATTTTTTTAAGGAGTGGGCAATCCCTGTGATTTGCATTGATCTTTCCTTTGAGTTTGTTTGGGACATTAGCGTGGTTGGTAAGTTTCTCCCAGATATTAGAGGTAGTTGATAAAGGGATTCTGCTGATATAGCGCTGCCTTGCTCAAAGAGGTCCTTCAGGCGGTATATAAGCAGAAAATGGAATCGTGTGAATTATTTGTTGGATCATGTTGGGAATAAGCAGGTCTTAAACCTCCTTCTGAAATCTAAGATATTTTCAGTGGTTCTGATCGTTGCAGCTTAGGAAATCCACAGCATTGCGACTTTAGAGGGCATTTAGTTTGTCTTCCCACCTCTAAGCATTTGTTATCACTTTGACCATTTATTTGACATAACTGCTAGATATGGTGACCTTTGTCTCGTATTCTACTGTCGCATTCCTGTGCTGTGGCCTTTCAATGTCCATTTGTCCTGGTCATGTGGGCCTCACTCGTTCTTTGAGTGAGGAGAGTGACCCCATAGCGGAGTGACGATGGAGATGGTCAATTTGAGGACCACCTTTCTCCCGCCCACCTCTTTTGCCTTTAGGAAATAAGAACCTGATGTATCCAAGGGTTTTGTACTTCCTGTATGCCTTAAGAAGTGCTTTGATAAGTAAGAGCCTAAGTCATAAGGCAGAGCTTCGCGGAAGCAGGATCTCCACAAAGAGTGTAAAATGACTGCTTTAATGAGCGTATAAGATTGCTTTGAGCTTCCTGTGTATTCTTCAGCACCAAACTCTAAATTGCAGCTTCTACAAACCCCCTCAGCCCAGGCAAGCCCCATAGATTCCTTTCACTATTGATTTTGTTCTTTACCAGACTTTAAAGAAGAGCCACGGCCTCTATACACGATATTCTGTAGCAAAGGTGTTGTCTAAGCATACGTTCTGTTACTTGTACTTTTCTGAACTTTTTGTTGAACTCCACGACCTTTCTCAGTAAACTTAATAATACTAATGATTCTGTACCCCAACCTCTATTTGTTATCGCTCATACCAAAGAATCCCTTTTTAAATTTGTAATGTTTGGGGCAGGAGGTGGCAGGCTGTAGAATCTTGGTTAAAGTGCAGCCACACTGAGTCTATGGCTTGAATGGCTTTTCTGTGGACCCCACTGAATCACTATTAGAAGCTAGAGACGCCCCAGCCAAATCAATTTCTAAAATGTGATCCTCACAAAAATACACAAAACTGCAGAAACCAGTATCAATAAAAACAAATTCTGAATTTTGTTTAATTTAAATTCACTATCACAAAATATACAAAGACTTTATACATTTGAATGGAGAAGTTGGAGATTTTCACAATGTATTTGTATAAGACAAAGCGATTTGCTAGATTCTAAGTTCCCTCTTCTTAGACCGGACATCCTTGGCATGGTTTTCTCCCTAAGAACTTGCCTTCAGGCCTGCTGTTTTTGTTGGCCTTAGGACTCCGTGCACTTTATCACTGCTAACCAGTGCCAAAGTTCTTGTGCTCTCTCCTTAAGACATCTTATATTGGCTTACACCCAATTGGTATATTTACTTGTAAGTCCCTAGTAAAGTTGCACAACATTTTCCGAGGTGTCTATAAATTAAATGCTACTAGTGGGCCTGCTATATATTTGGAAAAATCGTGGTTCACTTGGGCATCAGGACTAGTAGAAAAAACTATCTTCCATAATTGAAGTTAGAACAGTAACAATTGTCCGAGGCAAAGAATAAGCAGGCAGGGGATAAATACTGTATCGGTTTATTATTTCTTTGCATACATTTATCATTCTTTTGGTGTTTTAATGAAGATCCAGTGCTTGCAATTTAGTAAAGAGGGGTGCAGTGATAAGGGAGTGTTGGACCCGGCCCTTTGGGCAGGTTTACCCCTAGACTTTTTGCTTTTTCCTAGCCTGTTTCTGGAACCTGGTGTTGGTAATTCTAGGCCTCTGCGCACTTTTTTCACTGTGGTACAGTGTAAAGTGCTTGAGCTCTCTGTATGAAGAGTGAGTGACCTGCCCTCCCATAGGAATGAATGGGGAATATGTATGCCCATGGTAGTTCCTGTTGTGTGGGGAGTGCAGGGGTCGAGTTTGATATGTATCAACTCGGGAGAATGAATGCTGCAAAATGATGTATGCAGCTTGTTTGTGCCTAGTCTGGAAGTACTACTTTTGGAAGTTGGTATATTTGTGTAAGTTGGTGCTAGCGTGTGATTGGCTGGTGAGTCTGCCCAGGAGTGCCTGGACCTGCTGGTGGATGGACTGTCCGGTTTGAGTAGGACAGGGTCTGCAGGGTCTGCAAGGCCCCAGAGGAGGGGGGTCTGAGACAGCCATAGATGAGAGGCCCCTCTGCTGTCAGTGATGGGAGGAAAGAGCGTCTGGTGGTGCCGGGCCCTGCCTGTCGGCCACCCTGCTAGCTCTCCTTCCTGACGGCTCACTGTCACCTCTGGCCCTGAAGCTGTCAGGAAAGACGTAAAGCAGAAACATTCCAGCACTCGGGGTCCCTTGCACGAAGTACTTCAAAGGCATTCCTGGCTATAAGAAGGAGCTGTGTCTCCCTCCAACTTGTTCTTGTCCTTGCTCTTGTGGCTGACTTGGATCTACCAGGGGTGGGCGCTGCCCAACCCCTGGATGCCTGGACTCCTGGGGGACCCTTCTGCCCTGCCTGGGCTGAAGGGGGGACTTGGCTTTGCCCCTGGGGAAGCTCTGGGACCTTGGCAGCATGGAGAAGCTGCCTTTTTCTGAGGAGAGCGCTGGAGTGATTTCTAGCGCCTGGAGGCGCTGTGCGTCCCCCTGAGCGCCTGGGAGCGCTCTGCCTGCTGTCTAGCGCTTTGGAGCGCGTCAGTTTCCCCAAGCGCTTGAGAGCGCTTTCTCAGGACTTCCTAGCGCTTAGGAGCGCTTTCCTGCTTGTGTATAGCGCTGGACGCGCTGAAGATTCCTGCCTGCATGGATTTAATCAATGACGAGTGCCCACCTCGATCTGCCTTGTAGCAAAACAAACTACGAAGGGGCCGCGACGGGATTGGCCCGTGCGGTGCAGCGTCATCCGCGGGGTGGGCCGTGATTGGCCGAAATAGCGGAGCGTCATTGCTCACCGGCCCGGGAGCCGCACTGCCATTGGCTGACTCCCGGGTGCTGCTGGAGGCTCGCCCCCTGTGCCGCGACAGGATTTGGTCCCTGCCATCGGGACCCCTTGGAGAGCCGCCTCATCCTCGCCGGGACCGGAAAAGACTGCCGACCTCGCCGAGGGAATCCAGCGAGTGCTCTCAGCCCCGGCCTGCCGTCTCTGCTCCCCGCTGCTCACTGAAGGACGGAGAGCGGGCGGAGAGCTGCCTGAGACCGGCCGGGCCAGAGCGCGAGTGAGCGCTGGAGGGCGGGGAGCGTCTGAGGCCTGAGAATGTACCGGCCGAGGAGGAGGAGCGCGAGAGCAGCCCGGTGAGTCCAGAGGGCTGGGGGGGGGCTCCGTGATGTTGCCGCTCCGCGAGGGAGCAGAGGAGACCTGTTGGTGCCGGTCGAGGCACCGAGGAAGGGCGGCCCCGATTGGCAGTGGGTCGCCCCAACGGTTGAGAGCCCAAGAGGGGCAGGGGGCATTTTAGGTCTTTGAGTTCCCCGAGTGGGACTCCAACGAAGGGGGCATATCGGGGCATATTGTCGTTGCCCGTCCCTAAAGTGGCCCAGTTGTGTCCGAAGCCACGAGGGCTTCAAGGGCGGCCCCGGCTGGCAGTGGGTCGCCCCAACGTTGTCCAGAGCCATGAGAAGGCTCGAGGGGGCATTGTCTGCAGAGCCTGAGGGCTCCAACGTTTGGCCACAGTGTCTGTTTTAGAGCTGGTGTGGCTCTAGCATGGCGCAGTTTGCGCCCAAGGGTCAGGGAGGACCCTGTCGCAGTTTTATTGTTCTCCAGGTGCCCAGCACTTAGTGGGCACCTGCTACGTTTAGGCTTTTTGAACTTTGAGACTGGCGCTGCATGGCAGCGCACCCTGACACTGAGACTCAGGGCGTCTGAGCCCCAACAATGCCATTGGCCTAGGGACTGCCACATGTGGTGGCTTATGTGAGTTTGCGCAATGGTATGGTTATTGCACCTCTGAATGTGATCTTTTGCATCATGTGTTATTCCTGCACCTCTGAAGGTTTTTAGGCCTCATGTGATTTTTGCGCTATTGCTTTACTCTTGACACCTCTGAATGTTTGATGCATTATGTGTCTTTCTTTTCCTGCGCTGCACCTCTGAATGTTTAGTCATCATGTGTCTTTTGGCGCTGCACCCCTGAATGTATTTAATTGCATCATGTGCTCTGTTCTTAAACACCGCTGAATGTGTAGGTCTATACATCATGTGTTTTCTTTCTTTGCTACTCCTCTGAATGTATATTCATGCATCATGGGTAATGTGTTCTGATTTATACCCCTAAGTGGATTTTATCCTTGGGTGGTTGTCCTTTCTAATACAGGGGGTCCTAGTGAGGTCCTGGTTCCCTGCGTGACATGCTCCTAAGGTGTTTAGGGTTGCGTAGTGTGTACTTACCTGTTCCCAGTAGTTACTGGATTTGATTCATAACTGTTACTTTGTGCTACAGTGATTTTATAATCTTTTAGTCTAAGTTCTGATAGTATTTCATTACTACTAAAGTGTTGATTGTGATAGTGGCCCTTGTGGCCCTGTCTTGTGAATAATCCCATGTGAGTATTGCCCGTGCCAATTGGCACCATGTATATGTGTGATTTTATCTGATGTGCTTTTACAATACAAAAGGTATTTTTATAATAACCTTGTGTGGAGTCTCTTTTGTGGTGTACCTAGTATGTTGTTGCTATTGTGCGCTGACGCAAATGCTTTACACATTGCCTCCGAGTTTAGCCTAGACTGCTCGTGCCAAGCTACCAAGGGGGTGAGCAGGGGTTATCTTGGCGGGTGCCTTCCTTGCCCTGACTAGATTGGTGGTTTCTGCCTGGCTTTGGCGTCAGCCTTAGCCTACCAGAAATAGCCAGTTCTAACAGGGAGCAAGAAAGAACGTGCATCAGAAGACACATGACTCCTTAATTTCTTTATACAATAAATAGGAGTCTATATAGGTCAGTCGTCCACATTTCAACCTAAGGCAATGTGAGGTGGTCATCAGGACGAGGTTTCCGCACACGATATCTGGAAATTAAGACATATGTATAAGAATCTTAGGAGGGCAAGTCTGGGCTGGAAGAGCTAAGTATGGAAATACATTAGTTCTACTGCCCTTGGAGGTTATTCAGGAGGGTGCTACCTTCTAGAAGTAGTAGGTAAGGGCATTCATGTCAGCCCTAAATTGCAGTAAAAATGAATAAATCCTACTGGGTGCGCAGAGGACGCGGTAGAGGCGTTTATAATGATTGTAGAAGCTTACCTATTTATAATAAAGAGCTGGATGGTAAAGGAAGCCTGGAGCGAATAGTGGCTTATGCCAAAGGGACCAGTCCAGAGGTGCAGGAGTACCATATAGGTGAAGCGCTGCATGAATATGCCTGTAAATGGGGGCATAAATTACTGAAAGATATAAGTGGCAAAAAAGGTATCAACCAAGGTTGTGAATGGAAAGGACCTGTTAGAACTTATGAAACCCAGTTGGCATACTTAATTTACTTTTAAGTCCCTAGTAAAGTAGCACTACCTGTGCCCTAGCATGTAAATAAATGCTACTAGTGGGCCTGCAGCACTGATTGTGCCAGCCACTTAAGTAGCACTTTAAACATGTCTCGGGCCAGCCATTACAGCCTGTTCGTGTGCAGTTTTAAACTGCAATTTTGACCTGGCAAAATGAACAATCTGCCAGGCCGCTCTCCATCGCGGTCGGCTTGAACTTGTGACTTTTTCCCAGTCTGGTGCAACCAGATAGCCACAGTTGGCGCTTTGTGCTTTTTGGCACTACTTTCACTAAACTCTTTAACATTGCATATCTCTGGTTCTACTGATTGGATTTTTGTTGTTTTGGTATTCGTTTCTTTATAAAAGAATGTTCTATTTTTCTAACATTTTGTCTTTTACAATTTATTTTTATATTATATTGTGTGCATAATACACTTTGGTCTTTCCAAAATACAGATCTTCACTGGTTTCAACCATACATCATGATACAATGTGATAAAAAAAACGGTTCATGATATATTACTTGCTGATAACTAACTAAATCTGTTGTGTTTTCTGTGTATCTGTATGTAACTGTAGATTTGTCTGTCTGGGGTCTACCCTAGCTCCAGACGAACACACTGGTCCCCTTTTTAGGTCGAGCTGACGTTAGCATTCATGCGAAGCATGAATGCTGTCAGCTCGACAACTAATGTGATCAGTATTTAGGAGAGTGGACACCAAAGTGTTACAAGCTTTTTCAGTGTCGGATTTCACCTCGGGAGCGCGCAGCATTGTCTGCAGTGGCAGTGTCAGTTTTGCTTTTTTATTACTTTCGTTTTTCCCGAGGCTGGCTGAGGCTGGCTTGGAATGAACAGGCTTGCCCCCGCGCATGCGCAGAGTAACTCGCAGCCCTTGCTTTTACAGACGCAGGCAGGCAGCCCCCACCCCTCTGCATGCACGCACGCACGCACACACAGGCGAGCGCATGCACACGCAGGCATACACATACAGGCACACAGACACTCGCTTACACACACACACCCCCCTCCCCCACAGTCACACACACGCACGCACACATACATACAAAGCCCTCCCGCCCGCACTCGCGCGCGCACATGCTTTTCCCCCGCTCCCTCCTCCCCCCTCCCCCGCTCCCTCCTCCCCCCTCCCCCGCTCAGCAACGCACTCACCGGCTTCCTTCGTGCGGCGGCTCTCCTCAGCTGCAGGGCCCGGCAGTAGTACTCTTCTTCTCTCCTTCGGCACCGGGGCGCAGGGTAGGCTCCTGCCTGCTCCGGTGCTCCAAACACGGCGGCTCCGTCCAATCGCGGCTCCAATCGCGGCTCTTCCATGGGAGGCGGGGTAGGCTCCCGCCCTCCTACTTCCTGTTTCCTGTTGTCGCGCCGGCCTGCCTGACTTCCTGGTCGCAGGCCGGCAGAGTGACGGCGGTGATTTGCGGTATTTATTTAGTTAGTTATTTATGCATTTTTATATAGCGCGGACTTTACCCGAAGGCGGTATTTATTTATTTACTTTTTTGGGACGCTGCGTGCTGTCCCGCACCACCTTCTGCTGCATTTCCTGCTAGTCGGCGCCCGTTGCCATTGACAATTCTTTTGCATGTCCTATGTGAAAGCTGCAGTATTTGTCTTTGGTCAGTATTTGACACTTACTGAACACTGTTTTTACGTCAAGAATCCACTTGATAACATTGCACACGTGTTTTGTATTTTAAATTTGCTTTCTCTAGCTGCATTCCTCGCAAACAGCATGCACGCATTTAAAACTAGTTCTTTATGTTTTTCCTTCTGTATTTCTTGCTCTCGTTTTCTCGCTCCCTCCTACAAACTTAAGTATCGGCCCTTGCACTGAGTTCTTCCTTTCTCCACCTCCCTCTGTGCCCCACCAGGTCATTATTTACCACATTGCAATATACTTTTTCATCGCAGTTTCAAAACTTTTTAGCTCTTGCTCCTAATGCAGCTGTCGAGTGACCTTTTGTAGTCAACGTAAAAAACAGATTTCATAACAACTGTTGAAAGGGGCTTAGGCGTCACCCACATACATGTTGGTTGCCTTGAGTAGCAGGACATTGTTGCTTATGGTCTCAAGCCAGTGATCTTGGCTGTGTGCCGGATCTGTTTATGTAAAGTTATGTTAAAGGCAGTAGGCCTGAGATATGTGTTGTGAAAATGTTTGTTTTTCCCAAGATTTTCATACGCGTAAATTCTTGCGGCCTAGTGGACGTTGGTAAACCACTGTCATTCTGGTTCTGTACAGTAAGCAAAGCAGGTTAAGGTGCAAACTTTTCGATTTTCAAGGGGCGAGGATGTAGCCTTATGGTTAGAGCAATGCAATAGGTCTTGCATTATTAAAGTTTGAGCTAATGGCATTGTAAATGACAATGCCTTTTATTCATTTGCATTGGTGCGTAAACAAGCACTTTGTACTTCTAGTCCATGCTTATGAGAAGCAAGGCTGGCAGTCTCTTTTACTGCCAGCCTTGCTCATCTTAAGGAAGGACTATATGCTCAAAGTGCGTGTTTATGCACCGATTGCAGGTTTTAAAAACAAATGAATAAAAGGCATTGTCATTTACAATGCCAATAGCTCAAACTTTAATAATGCGAGACCTATTGCATTGTAAATGCTTGTTTTTATTGCTATGTGCACTGTCTCTTTGTATCTTTCAAGGTCGGACAACCAATTGAATGACAAGACAAGTAGTTACCACCACTCGGGGGACTACTTTCTAACGAACATAGTGTGGTTTAGGCAACTCACCCATGTTGAGGTCCTGAAGAAGTGCCACAGATCATTTTGACCAATAGGGGAGCGAAACATGTTGACCCATGTTTGGTCCTAGCAAAGAAAACAAACTAAGCTACGAGGGCACGTTGTAATCCCTCTAGTAGTACCAAATTATCAAGGTTTTTTATGCTGACAGAGGAATCCATATATTGAAGATAGTGAGTTAAAAATGACTAGTGGACATCACTTCAATCACTAACACTTCACTGCACCAGGACATCCCGGGCACTTGTTAAATGGTGTAAATAACAAAAAGATATTCACCAAAGCGACCCTTCGGAGGACCCGTAGGGCATTTCAGCGCCGGCCTGACTGGGAGCACTCGCTTAATGATGATTGATGAAGCATGACATCCCTTGGGGTGTGTGAGGGCAACAAGAAACCATCTTGACTGTCCTCCACGTTCTGTCCAAGAACTAGATACTCCTTCTTTCTCTTTCTGTAATGAACAGTAACTCCACCCCCCATTTTTTTTAATTTGCATATTGAGAACCAGTCATGATGTTGGCAGTGTCTATACAGGAGTTTGTTATAGTGGGCGATTCATAAGGACACTGTCTACCAGTACACACTGTGCAGAGAGACAGTTCACATGAGAGGCTGGGACTGAAAACGTGGCCATCTGCTACTGTCCGCATAATTTAACAAACACCAATAGGCACAGCTAAAGGTCCTCTGAGGATGCAGAGAGACTGCTGAAACTGGCTGAACGCAGAGGTGTAAAACCGACCTGGCTGATTCGTGGCACCTTCGAGCATTCCAGGTCTGTCCCAAAGTCACTGTGGTTCACTTTACTCATGCCAGGCCCTAAGGTAAGCTTGGAAGAGGCAACCTCCTCAGCAGCACTCAGTGATCACCGCTTCAACAGCAGTATTGGGAGTTGTATGAACTCTAGGGAGCTGCTAGCATAGAGAGCATAAGCATGGACAGTAGTATAGCATCGAGCCCAGGAGGTAGGTTCAAGTCCTCAGGTTTTTTCTATTGTGACACCTCCCAAGTAGATGGTGTGGTTTTAAGTTACTTGTAATCACTGTGGCGAGGAACCATTGCAGTTGCACTTCAGCGCTCTGTTGCTTCTCGGCTACACAGACATTCTATAAATACCATTTCATACTTCTACTTTAATATCGCTGATGGACCGCTCGTGTTCTGGCGTCAGTTGAAGGCTCGCCTACAGGAAAACTCCAGTGATGAAAGGACTTCATTGAGAGGATTTCCAGCAGCAGCTCTTTGAGGTGCTGCCACAGCTTGAAAATGAACTGGATACCTGCCAGCGCTTCAACATCCGTGAACAGTTTAATGGAGTCAGAAGGCTGTTCACAATGTGGTGCAGCCGCTTGGGTTTCCCAAACTTCCCAACATTGTTTCATATAGTCTTCTTTTAGGCTGATTGGTATTTAATACTGGTGCTCACTGTAGTACTTGTAACCAGAAGTTGCCCTTAGCTCAAGGGCTCACACTGAAACTGTGTCAAAACCTTTTGAACTCCATTCTTACTTTTGAATCCAAATGAGCACATAAATGACATCCTAACTCTGAGCACTGTTTAAAATTCTATTTTTATACCATCATTGTTATTATCGGCTCAATAAAATCCAAATGGCCATGCACTTTGTAAATGTACAATGTGATTGATCCTCCTTATGTAGTCATTTTCCAGATTTCCAGGATCGGACAAAGATATTAAAGAAGCTGCTGGGCACAGAGCTTGCTCTTTCCTGAATGCTAAAGTCTTAACGTTTGTCCAGGGGTTGAAGGTGCATTTGAGAAACCTGTCCAGTTCAGTGTCCCCATTTATTTGAATTCGTGATCTAACTTCCAATCCTTTTCTTTTCCCCTAATTAAAATCTGCCCTCCACACCATTCAGGGAGATTAGATATCGGTGAGGTGGGGGTGTCGTAACAATACAGGGAGGCTGCAACACAGCACAAATCTACAGCTGAACCTTCACTCAATGCTTTGCGGAGCTTGTGTGGGTTAATTGCCCTGCTGATGAGGGATCCATATTATAAGGTAAAGCTTTCTAACCTGCATTCATGGACATGAGCATAGGTTGACGCCCGTTTGTGGTGTGGTCATTAGCATTGCGTAGCGTTGAGCCCTGGCCCTAGCCTTCCCACCATGCCTCTGGAATAAAACCAGACCATTTTGCATCTAGGCTTAGGTCTCCATTTAGTTTCTTTATCTTTGAGCTACTTGTCAGAACAATTTTGTCTTATCAGTTTTTCATTAGTGATGCCTTGCCTTAAAGCTTTTTTTCACCAAATACATGTTGGTTAGCTGTGCCTAGCTACTTCTTGATTTATAAATGTAACTTAAAGTTGGAATTGATTCCATTTGTCTGTCCTGAAGACCAGCGGAAGAGCAAGTATCTTCTGTGAGAGCTGTATGAAGGAGATGGCGAGCCGGGAGCAGATTATACGGCACGCATTCCCTTTCCTCCCCACAGCCTTCGTGGTGTCTGCTTCCTTCTAATCATTGCTATTTCTGCTCTTTAAAGCACTTTTTTCTGCCACTTACTTTGATTCTGTATCGAGAATTCTAGTTCCAGGTGAATGTTCCTTGGCACAACTTTCAATAGCCGTTTATTTTTCAGCTTTTTTTTCTCTTTAGGCTCCCCTTTCCGTTTCTTTTCTAATGCCTCTGCACCTGAATACCTCCCTCTTCTGCTTTAGATGTTACCAGACATGGGTGTGATTGGTCTGCTTCTTCCAGTGATCTGTATTTGAGAGCTCAGCCATGTATGAAGTATTTCTCTGTGGTTTTGTCTCTGTCCTATTGCTGTGGAGCCAGCACTGTATTGTCCTGGTAGACCAGGCCCTTTGCTGTCTACCAGACCCATTGCTGCACATCTTATTTGTACACTGTCCTCTTGCCTTTAAGTGAAGTGTAAATATTCCCCTCTCTGACACAAGTCTGAGTTTATAAATTTGACTTCTGCACGAAGTGCTTTTTTCAAATGAGTTTAGGTCTTCATTTCTTTTTTGTGGTCTTTTGATTATCTCATTGTTATAGTTGATTTATGTTTCTTCTCTTCTTGGGCTGTATGTACAGCTTTATTGGTTGAGAACGTAGATTTTCCGGTTGGCTTTTCTTATTTGTGGTTTCTTTCTGTGCTTCCTCACCAGACATTTTATATTGTGTGTTCTTGTTCCCTTCAAAATTCACATTTGCTTTTTTACTATAGGTCAGTTTGAGCTTTGAATTCCTTCTCCAAGAGCTACTGTTCTCTTTCTTGGCCGTTTACATTTTGAAAATTATCATAAGTGCTCATAGGAAGAGTTCCCTTGGGTGAGTCAGAGAATAAAATGCATTTCTACAGTGCCGTTTCATTTTTAAGCAGTGACCTAGATTAATTTCTTTGACTATGATGTACACATCGGCAACAGTGCCCTAATTGTATCATGACTTCTAAAAGCTACGTATTCACTCATGTTTTATTGCCCTGTGGCAAAAAGGGGTTTGTTGCGCTCTGTGTCTGTTAACAAAACCTAGAAATCTCCTCCCTAACTAAAGTATTTTACATTGTCTCAAATGTATTCCGATAATGGGCCCATTAGGTTGCGCCGTTTATAAAATATTTAACTAATAATCCAGTCCCCTTACAGACACCAAATCTGCAGAACAAAATATATCCAATATTTTCCCTATATTAAAATTAATGTGTTTGGTGTGGCACTT
Organism: Lissotriton vulgaris; assembly: GCF_964263255.1. Taxonomy (NCBI): domain Eukaryota; kingdom Metazoa; phylum Chordata; class Amphibia; order Caudata; family Salamandridae; genus Lissotriton; species Lissotriton vulgaris. Next base: position 1,104,360,293 of record NC_141698.1, read on the forward strand.
TTCTGATCCTACAAAAGTACATATCCTTGTGGAAATCATGTTTTCCTAAATGTCTTGCTTGTGGCTTTTGCTCCTAATGCCACTTCTCACGTTCCCCGAAGAAACTAATGTCCAACTTAGATGATTAAATACGAATTTCCCACCTAATTGGGAAAGTATGGACTTAAGAATAGAGTTCTCTTTTTGGAGGATTTTTCCAGTTCACTGTAATGAGAGAAATCTGATTCCCTGACCTATAATGTTTCAGACATGCCACAGCGTTCTGATACTTCATCAAACAAGCATTTGCAGTGCAATAGGCCTCGCAGTATTTAAGTTAGAGCTTTTGGTATTGCTTTTGGTAGTGTTTTTCACAATTTATTGTAGTACTCCTAAATCATTTTTCCGTGTAGGCTGTTAGTGATAAGGCTATATATTTTTATTTTGTAAAAACCTCTAAATTGCTGCTGATTGTATACAACACAGGTTTTATTGACATTTTAAATGATCACCATCAAGCTGCATTTTTATTGACCCTTATTATAAAGATTTTAAATAATCAAACAATAAAAAATGTAGGCATAGAGAGGATGCTGGAGGTAGGGTATTTCTGTGAGATTGGTGTGAACACTAAGGAGACAGACTGTGGAAAATGTTCAGACAGAAACGGAGATCTGTATTCAGAAAGGGAAATATGTACAACATCAGTAAAGACTTATGGAAACGGAATGACAATCATGTAAACTGAAGGGGGCTAAAGACTAGAATGAAAAGAGAAATGCCCCACACGCCTTGTCACTAGATATAAAAGGTGGGGTGCAAATAAAGGGGGGAGTGAGGGGAAAGAAGGGAACATTTCATAATTTAAAAGTGTAAAATCATTCTCCTGTGAAAAGCAATGAAGCAGTAATGTTGGTGAAAATGCACTTTGATGTGTCAAATGAGAATATAGTGTTATATAGCAAGAAACTTGACCATAGTCCCCCGTAGCAGGATCCCCCTGGGACAGGACAGAAACTCTGAGGGAGGCTGCCACTAGTGCTAGCATTTGCAACATGCACTAATACCCAAAAATCACTTCTCAGACTGGGGCACACTACTGATGTCAAACTCAGTGCCCTACGTGGCAGGGCTGGAACACGTGTGGTGCTCATTCAAAATGTAGCTCAAAAGTGCTAACCAAAATAATAATGAGTTGGGAGCAGGGGCGAGTGAAGTAAGTAAGCTGGCAGGGAAGGAGGGAAGCAAAAAAGTGGGGAATGTGGAAAACAAAAAGGTTGGAATCACACGAGCGAAAGAACAACGAGAGTGAAGTTAGGAGGGGAGAAACACTTGGACAAGAGAGAGCAAAGTGAGGCGAGACAAGCACATAAGGAAGACAACTGGTAAACACCTGTACCATGGGATGGTAAATAAAAAGGAAAAATAGTAGCTCCTTAAAAGCAAGTAGTGGACGCAAAGAAGCCAGTCAAACAACGAGATGGTAAAAAGGTATGCTTCATGGAAAGAACACCCACAAGATGGACCCCTAAAACAAGAGGAGCCATACAATAGAAAGAAGGCAAATAAGAGTGACAGTAAAGTTCGAGGCACATTGTTATTAGAGAAATGCAAATAAAATGCCCTACCGTCATGTGTACTTCAGTTGTAACAATAAATTCACCAACAAATTCGACTGGGTCCATACCGAACATCCGAAGCTGCAATTTTCCCACTTACCACAGTAAGTGTAGAGTCTTTACGCCCACCAGTAAGTCACGAGGGCACGGTTAACAAACAACCAAAGTCATTATCTAGCAACCTAGAGCATTGTAGAAGCCTGGAGATGCATTCTTGGTTCACTTCAACTACGCCAATTGAAGTAACATTCTTGAAATACCGGAAAGTAAAGTCCGATTCTGGAGCCATCTGCCAGCCTTGCAGGAGAGTAGATCTCACTCTATCCTGCTTAACCGTCTAAAGAGAAGCATACTGGGACTTGTAGTCCAACCGAAAAATGCGAACTGTATAAACAGTCACCTTATAACATGTGCCAACAGACCCCTATTGTCACACCCCTGACCCCCCCATGTTTGCGTGGGCAGCACCTCTGACAGGTGACAGCCGCGGGTCACACTCACCAAACTCTTATCTGCTCCGAGAGGCAGCGCGGGGCAGAAATAAAGGTGGAGCAGGAGCTCCCAAGGAGGGAGCCGCTGTGGTCGGCCTGAGACCGTGCGCATGAGGGGCTGCCAGCCACAGCAACACCAGGAGGGGGTGGGAACTGAAAATAGAACCGAAGCTTCCAGGAGGGACGGGCAGAGGCGGGCAGCAGGAGGTGACGACTCTCCACGAATGTACAGGCCGGGTGGCTGTAAGCGGAAAACAGCGTCATTGAAGCTGTTATGGGACAAGGTCCAGTGAAGACAGAACCCGCCTATCAGAAAAATCTGCTCATCTCAGCCAATGTAAGGCCAGCAGCTCTCTGCTTACGCTTTAGATCCCGCCCACTGACGGAAGTAGGAAGTGTAAAAACTAAACATTGTGCCAGGCGCACGTGTTATTTGCGGGTCTCGCTAGCCAATAAGAAAAAAAAAAGCATCCGGCGGGGACCCTACAGATGCCCCGCTGTTCTTTCTGTTACATGGAGGAGGATTTCAGCCCGTGATCCCGCAAGACGGACGTCGAGCTCAGGACTGCGCCAGAGGTCAGGCTCTCATGGAAAGGTAAGAAGCAGTGGCGCAAGCGAGTCTGCTGTGCCCGGGGAAGCGTGTGGCTAGGGGGAGCACTGAATTATGGTTGAAGAGCGATCGGTGCGACAGGGGAGAGCAGACAGTAGGGACTGGGTCTCTGTGTATGCGCATGCGCTGGAGCTTTCCAGGAGACAGCCACAGCGAGCACGTTCGCGCGTGGCCTGCGCCGATCGCCTTTTTGGAGATGCGCCCGGCCAGGTGCTGTCTCCTGGGAAGCAGACCCAGCAACAATAGATCTCTGGCGAGACAGCGCTTACGCGCTGTTCAACGCCGCAAGACCTAAAAATTGCATTTTCCTCAAGACTTGCATGCCTGCAATGTGATGTCGATACTATTTAAATTTGAATCATTCAAAAACTTCTCATTTTTTGGTACATTCAGCCATTTTTGTAGTTTATATTTTTGTTGACATTTCAAGAAGAAACGAGTGGGATCTACAGGACATTGTACAGTTACGGAAGATCCATACCATATTTCTAGCATACAACCAGGATTATCCCTGAAAACGTCTGTTGACCAGCTCTATTTACTTATTACCTATGCGGGAAGTATGGTGCTTGGAAAGGGAATGAGTCTGAATTTAGAGGTTAGCATTTCTTATAGCCATTATCTTGTCTTGTGCAACTAGCTATAGTCTGAAGAAGCTGCTGGATAGTAGGAGAGGATAATGGGGAGGAGGGTTTGACTGTCGGAGGAGATCAGGCTTCGGTTATTAAGCGTTCAGTGGAGACACACTGACCTCACAGCAAGGGGCAGGACTATTGGTGGGAATATCTTGGAGTGGACCATGGTGTGTGAGGCACTGAAGTGGATTGAAGCAGTTCACAATGAAGTAATTTTCTTCACTTTTGATGTCACGGCAATCTGTAAACTTCAGTCTTTTTTTTTTCTTTTTAAAGATTTTTTTATTGCAGCAACACATAGTATACCAGCCTACAAGCATCACTTCAGCTAAGCCGTGTCAGAGCGTGTCGTAATGATTAGTGTAATTGTACACGGCCATTCAGCCCACATTCCAGAGGCCGTGCGGCAAGTAGCGCTCTTATGCTGAAGGCATACCTACAGTAACCAGTTTAGGCATTTCAATGACATGTCGGCAATTGCTTCCATCTATTCATGTCCGCCACCGCCTCCCCCATAATCCGCGCTATGTTTCTAGTAAATGAGAGTTCCTTATCTAGGGTAATATAAATGCCCAGGTACTGGAAACCTACCGTGGTAGTAACCAACGATTCGGGCAAGTTCCCCCACATCTCCTTCCCTTGTGGGTCATAAACGACCGACTTATGCCAATTTATAGTGTGGCCTGCTTTCGCTCCAAATCTGTCTAGTTCCCTAAACAACTCCGGCACCGTAATGTTGGGTTGAGTGATGTATATTAACACATCATCTGCTTATAGTGACATTTTTTCTGGCACAGTAACCGAGGTGTCACGCGAGAAGCCATGAATATTCGGGTTTTGTCTTATCTTTGCGGCCACGATTTAGATAGTTAGCGTGAATAGAAGAGGAGACAATGGGCACCCCTGACGTGTACCCCTTTCAATCCGGAATTCACGAGACAATCTCCCATTTACCCTCACCCGCGCTCTCGGTGCCGTGTATAAAAGCTGTATCCATCCTCGAAATTTTGGACCCAGGCCAAATCTCTGTAGCGCTGCCATGAGGAAGGGCCAGTGCACTGCGTCGAATGCTTTTTCTGCGTCGAGGGAAAGGAACCAATGGGGTTCACTCCTACCCTTGACTTCCTGCAGCCAATTGTGTGTGCGTCTGAGGTTGAGTTTGGTTGCTCTCTGGCAGAAATCCCGATTGATCCATATGTATAAGGTCTGGGATTACCGCTCTCAGGCGGTTAGCTAAGATAGTCGCTATGATCTTCACCTCCATATTAAGGAGTGAAATGGGGCGATATGAGGCACACTCATCCTTTGGTATACCCTCCTTATAGATCGGTACAATGGTGGCCAGAGCGAGGTCTGGAGGCAGGGACACCTTCTGGTATGATTCGGTGAAGAGGGTTCTAAGGTGCCGCGTCAAGAGATCTGTCGCCCGTTTAAAGAATTCCGCAGGGAACCCGTTGGGACCTGGCGTCTTACCCGTTTTCAGTTTGGTGATAGCGTCTGATATCTCGTCTAACGAGATCTCCGCCTCCAGATCTGTGGAAGTTTCGAGGGGCAGTATTGGTACCTCAGTAGTTTCCATATACTGCAGCACCACTTCTTTATCTCCCAGGTCCTTTGCCGCATAGAAGCTTTCGTAATGTGATGCGAATGCCTCCGCTATTTCCTCGTCAGTGCTCACCCGCTCCCCCGTCGCCGACCTGATGTGTTCCACACATCTAGCCACCCTTTCCTTCCTGCTCAGCCACGCCAATAGCCTACCAGATTTATCTCCCACATCGTATAAACAATGGAGGGTTGCCAGGGCCTGTGTTCGCGCCTCATTTGATACTACCTCCCTATATGCCTTTTGAGTGTCAAGCAACCGTCTCAGGGTCACCTCGTCCTTGTGTGCTTGATATTCCTTTTCCAGGGACAAAACCGTGGCTTCCAGGTCTGCTACCTCCGCTTGTGGTTTCCGGTGTCCCTCCCTCAACCTCCTCTGTATGCTATCCCGTAGGACTGGCTTCATCGCCTCCCAGAAGGTGATCCCCGACGCGACTGATCCTTCATTCTCCGCTATGTACACCTTAATGTCTGCCCTGATGCCACGCGTTATTTCCGGGTTCTGGAGATCCCAAGCCGCCAAACGCCACTCCGCGCCTCTCCTCCTCCTTTCCCCTCCCATCTTTGCAAATAAGGGTGAGTGGTCCGAGATTCCTCTCGCCTTGTACTCTACCACGTCATCCACTGTCAGGTATTGCCTCGCTACGAATATATAGTCGAGTCTCGAAGACCCTGTGTGCCCCGGAGTAAAATGAGTAGGCTGTCTGTGTAGGGTGTCGCCACCGCCATATGTCCGTGAGTCCTATCGTCGCCATCAGCTGAGACAGTGCCGTTTTTGTTCCTCCTCTACGTGTGTGTCCCGTGCGATCTTGCTCTTCCGACATTACATCATTAAAATCGCCCCCTTCTATCTGTATGGTATCTGCTGTTTCCAAAAGGATAGATGAGATTGCCTTGAGCGTACGGGCTTGGAGTTTCGGCGGAGCATACACCGAGACTATCGTGTACATACTTCTCCTCCACGTCCCTTGCACTCCCACATATGTTCCTTGGGGGTCACTCCATATGCGTGTGGTATGGAACGGGGACGACTTTTTTTTTTTTCCAAAACCTTTATTGCACTTTGCATAGTACACGGCGGAATGCCTACAACCCTGCGGGCCGGCCGCTATCAAAGGAATGTTGCATACAATGTTTTCAGTAAAACGGATATTAAAGTCATAGTTACATTAAAGTCACGATGAGGCGTACTGAAAAAATAAAAGTGCCTGTTAAGCAATTATTCAATGCAGGAAGTGAGGTTTTGATGGAGTTTTTTCATTTTTTTTTAAAAATAACAAACACATAACATCAACAGGTAGGAATGACAGTACGGTCTGGCATGAATCAGTGCATTTCAGGTTACAGATGTTCCTTGGGAGCATGGAGATCCTGCATCCCCGTTCAATACATGCATGCCTCTACGTCCCATATATGCCCCCCCTCCCCCCTGAGTCCTCAGTTTAGGTTCCAGTAAGAGGCCCCCCGCCACAATCCAGGCCTCCATCCCACTCCTGCCTCCCATCTAAATTACCTTTCCTCAACCTCATCATCGGAATCATCCTGATCATCCTCCCTTAAGGGTTTGCAGATATCCCCTCTGTATTCGTTCCATTTCAGCCATATCTTATTCCATTTCCCCGGGCAGGCTCGGTTGGAGTACACTACCCGTTCGGTTAACATCACACGATCCATGTTCAGGCACCACTGGGATTTTGTTGGGAGGTCTACCGCCCCCCAGCGCTGCGCTATGTCACGTTTCGCTACCATTAGCCTCGCTGTGACCCAGAGTTGTTCATAACGGGACAAGTCAGTGGGCTCCCAAATGTTCAGCAAGCACCTTCTCGGGTTGGGTAGTATAGAGTGATCTAGCGTCTGTGAGAGTGTACGGAGTATTTGTTTCCAATATTCCTGGATCTTGGGGCAGTCCCATATGGTGTGAAAGAACGTGCCCTCCTCCCCGCACCCTCGCAGGCAGTAGGGATGTGGCGCTCTGTGTATGCGGTGTAGCATGGTCCTTGTATAATAAACCCTGTGCAGGATCTTAAATTGCACCAGTCGCATGCGTGCTGAGATGCCCACTTCTTTGGGGGACCCAAGTGCCTCGTTCCATTCATGTTCATCCATGTCATCAATCTCCCCTTCCCATTTCTCTTTTAGGTGTGATGTGGGTTCGGGGGAGTTGTTAAGTAATTTACGATAAATGAGGGACGTCGCCCGCTCTATCATGCAATCTGTGAGTAGGCGATCCTCCAAGGGTGAGGATTCTGGCAGTGGTGTGTCGGCTGGGATGGCCGCAAGCAGGGCATGGCGGACGTGAATGTATCTATAGAGTTCCCTGTCGTTGAGCTCATAGAGTTCTTTCAAGCGGGCAAAGGGGATCACCTCATTCCTCTCCCACAGATCGCCCACCGTGGAGATACCTATTGTGTCCCATTGTGTGAACCCTTTGGTGTTCCTCAGGTTGCCCAGTGCGCGGGAGTCCCACAGTGGCGTCATCTTAGTGATTGTCCCTTTCCAGCCTAGAGCTGCCGTCGCCGCGTTCCATATCTGCACCGTTAATTTGGTGGGGCCGACCAGAGTCCGTATCCTGCGGCGATCGTACAGCGGACCCAGCAGATCTTCCGCGCCCAACTGTACCCCGTCTGAATGAAATGCTGGCTCGGTGTGTGGTGCGTGGATCCATTGATTAATGGGTTTGAGGTGAGCTGCCCAGTAGTACAGTTTTAGGTCTGGTAGCGCAATGCCTCCGCTATACCAGTCCCTGCGCAACTTGGATTGTGCCACTCTTGCCGGAAGGGCGCCCCATAGTAGGTTGGAGACCAGTGCTGCTACCTTCTGAAAGAACTTGAGAGGCATAGGGTAGGGTGAATTCTCAAGGACATATAAAAAGCGCGGCAGCGCCATCATCTTGTAAAGTGCTGCCCGACCTAGGAGTGTTAGCGGCAGGCCGGACCAGAACTCAACATCGCGTTTGAGCCTTTCTAAGGGCGGCTTTAGATTTTTGTCTGTGAATTCTGACGAGTCCTTAGTAACGTATATGCCTAGGTATTTGAAGGATGATCCCGCCAGTCTTAGTGGGCAAGTATCGTCTAGATTCGGAGCCGGACCTCGTAAGACGTATAACTCCGACTTAGACCAGTTGAGTGTGTAGCCGGAGATCCTGCTGTATGTGTCGCAAATGCGCAAGAGGGCCGGTATACCTTCCTCGGGTTCTGTTAGATACAGCAGCATGTCATCTGCGTATAGGGACAGGCGGTCTTCCCACCCCCCGGTCCCCGGTATACCTTTGAGGAGGGGAGAGGCTCGTATGAGAGTCGCCAGGGGCTCCAGCGAGATGGCAAACAGTAGCAGTGATAGAGGGCAACCCTGTCGTGTGCCCCTTCCCAGCGGGAAAGTGCGTGAAATATGGCCATTCGCCACTACGTGGGCCACTGGGGCCGTGTACAGCAGTCTGACCCACGCCAGAAAGCTAGGCCCAAACCCCATACGCTTCAACGTTTCGAAAAGGTACTCCCACTCCACCAGGTCAAATGCCATTTTGGTATCAAGCGCCAGGATCACCGCCGGCGTGTTGATAGTATCAGATCTGGCCAGGACCCCATGCAGTCGCCGCAAATTCAGAGCTGTGTTCCTGTGCGGCATAAACCCAGACTGATCCGGGTGTATAATCGAGGACAGATGGGGCAGGATCCTCTGTGCCAGGAGCTTGGCCAGGATTTTCACTTCCGCGTTCAAGAGGGAAATGGGTCGATACGAGGAGCAATCTTCCGGTGGCTTACCCGGTTTGGGGATTGTCACAATAGTCGCCACACGCTGGTCTAGCGGAAGGGAGCCCCCCTCCAAACTGTCCTTGAACATCCCCAACAAGTGTGTGCTGAGGGTGTCCGGCATCGTCTGATACCATTCTACCGGTATCCCGTTCGGTCCCGACGCCTTGCCCGGGTTCAGTGCCGTAATGGCCATCTGAATTTCGTCGGCTGTAATGTCCGCCTCAAAGTCGTTCGATACCTCTGGTGATAGGGTCTGGACCTCAATCGGCGCCAGGAGTGCCCTGGCTTCTTCAGGTGTAATCTGACGTGTCGGGGTGTACACTTGCTCAAAATAGGTCGCAAGTAGTTCTGTTATAACCTCGGATCAGTGTGTGGTATCCCCTGCTCGTCTTTTAGACGTTGAATCCCCCTGGAGCTGCCCTCACGCTTATCGAGCCACGCCAGCATCTTCCCCGCCTTGTCCCCCACTTCGTAGACCCTGTTCTGAGTGTCGGTGATGTGACCCTTAACTACCGACCGAAGGTGGTCATTGTAAAGCTGTTGCTGGAGAGTGAGTGCGTGCAGGGTAGAGGGAGAAGGGTGGGATTCATGAGCCTCGGTCCGTTCCCGCAAAGCGATCTCCAGGTCGGCCAGATCTTGCGATTGCTGTCTCTTATGTCCGGTTATGGTGTTAATGGCTTGGCCCCGCAGAACTGTTTTATAGGCCTCCCAAAGTGTTGCCGGGGAACGCACTGACTGTGTGTTTTCAAGAAAGTAGTGTTTCGTGGCGTGCTTGAGTGCCTTTCGAACCTGTGGAACCTTGAGATAAGATGCGTGCATGGGGTAAATGCGCCTACGTGCTCTCGTCTGTAGGGAAAGTGTCAGTGTGAGCGGTGAGTGGTCAGAAATACCTCTGGGGTGAATCATCGAGGTGTCCACATGGCAAAGGGCCTCTCCTAGTGACAGGAAGTAATCTATGCGGGACAGGCTACCGTGCACCGCGGAATGAAAAGTGTATTGCTGTATGCCCGGGTGTAGGTGTCTCCAAATGTCTGTCAGGCCCATGGCCGTGGTGAATCGTCGGAAATATGTTTCCCCCCCAGTCTGGTTTGGAGCGGGGTATTTATCCAGTTGTGGATCTAAAACAGCATTGAAGTCCCCCTCCAAAATGATCTCACCCTCAGGGAGAGTTAAGAGGAAGTCACCTAGTCTCGGGAGGTGGACTGAGTGCAAGGCCGGTGGAACATACACTGACACTAGATTGAAGAGTTTCCCCTCCCATTGTCCCTGCACGGCCGCGAAGCAGCCCTGGTCGTCAGTTTTGGTGGACAGGGGTAGGAATCGTGAGTTTTTCTGCACAAGAATGCCGGACCCCCTGGAGCCGGACGTGAAAGCAGAGTGGGCCCACATTTTGTAACCTCGCCTATCTAGGGCCTTAGTAGCCCCTCCTACCAGGTGCGTTTCTTGCAGTAGGGCCACAGTAGGCCGCAGGCGTTTAATAGCAGTTAGAACCAATCCCTGTTTTACCTTGTCCCCCAGGCCTCTCACATTCCAGGACATCAAGGTCAGTGGTGGGCATCGTGCATCAGCGGGGTTCAATCCCCCTGCCTGTAAACTATTGTTAGCCATCGTGGAGTATGAGACACACGCTGTAGCGCCCCAGAGATGAGACTGGTCTATCGGCTGCGTCGTCGCGCAGCGAGGCGTTCAGAATCTTCATGGGGGCATAATGTCACTGTCCGTTCTCAACAATGTCTCCCGATTACCATAAGCCCTGAAACAATGTCCTCGACCCTTTGTGCACATTCCTAACAGAAACCATTCAAAACAATCCCCCCTCCCTGCCCCCCTGCTTAACGGACCTTCAACTGCCCGCCACCCCAACTGAGCAGAGTGCTTTACCCATCCCAAAACCAGAGTACTTGCGTGTAAGGGGGAGAGCGTTTCCCCGGGTTGGCGGCTCCCCTGTAGGCTCTCGGGGTTGCCATGCCAGAGTCAACGTGCAGCTGTGAAACACAAAGTTAGGCCGGTGATTGGCGAGCTCGTTCAGTTCAATGGCCGCCGTCGGAGTCACTCATTTTCGCCTCCCCCTTCAAATCCATGGGAAGGCGAGCGTTCTGCGCCCTCCGCACGCCCAGATGCCTGCGAGCCATTTCTGCTGCCTCCTCTACGATCCGACTCCGGTCTGTTCGTCCTGCGCTGTCGTCCAACGGTGTGCCAGCCTTCCAGCCAATCCCGGGCCGAGTCGGGAGAATCGAAAATCCAAACTTTTTTGTCCGCTACCACCCGTAGCTTGGCCGGGAATATCCTTGAGTAGGGTAGCTCTTTCTCCCGTAGGGTTTTCTTAATTTCCAGGAATGTTCTCCTCTTCCTCGACACCTCCGCTGTGTAGTCCGGGAAGAAAGCGATTTTGGAGTTCTGGATTTGAATGGTTGGCGCCACTCTTGCAGCCTGCAAAATGGCGTCCCTGTCTCGGAAGTTGAACAACCTCGCCAGTATTGGTCGCGGCGGGCCCCTGGTCCTGGGTTTCCCTCCCGGAACACGGTGGGCTCTTTCGACCGAGAAAAAGTTTGATAGGCCTTTAGGCTGGAGTCGAGTCTTTACCAGATCTTCCACATATAGGTCTAGGGCCCCAGTGTCCTCCGATTCCGGAACGCCTAGAATACGGACATTATTGCGTCGTGAGCGACCTTCCTGGTCGTCCAGTTTGTCCCTGAGTAGTTTGTTGTCCGTTTGCAGGCGTTCCATAGCAATCTGCAGTTCGGACACATCTTCGACCAGCGATTTCGTGACCACTTCGACTTGCTTGACCCGTTCGTTCATCTTCTGCAGATCCGCCCTAATTAAGGTGACTTCAGTCGCCTTGGCCCCCACAGTCTCTTGTACCTGCGCCAGCGCCGCCAGGACATCGTCCAGTGTGGCTTTCCTCACCACCTCGGCCTCCGCGATTTTCCCTCCAACGGTTTTGCGCTGGTCTTGTGAGGGCGAGCGTCTGTCGTACGCAAATTTATCCAACTTGGCCTGGGTTGTCGTGTTTTTGGGGCCTCTGTGCGACATGGTGCAGTTCTTGTCGAGGCGGCACAGTGATTTTCCCGGTCTTCTTTGCCGGGTAATGGCGGCGACGAGCCTAGAGGACTTGTCGTTTCCTGAGTCTCTGGCAGCGCTTATTACGCCCGGAGACGGTCAACAGGTGATTGTAGAGTGGGCTCACGAGTTTTGGTCGCTGCGGAGAGATTCCGCGGGTCTTCGGAAGGAAGCAATCGCTGAGCCGACACTTCCGGTCCCTCGGCCCCGGCTTCAGGCCGCTTCCGGCTGGGTCGCCCAAACTGTGGCTCCGCGGTCTCGTGGTCGCGTGCAGGCCAGTCTCCTCCTCCGTCTTCGGCCAGCGGTAAAGTGCTGGTTCGGACTGTCGCCGCACCGGAAAGTTCTGGAGATGCTCGCTGCACGGTCTCTGGGTCCGGTCCACCCTTTGTAATCTAGTGTGTCTGCCATTGTAAAGATTGATTTCCATCTATCGCTAGTACCGGTGATGGATGTGTGGGACGGTGTGTCTCAGTGTATGACTGTAATGCCCCCCTGTACCCCCAACCAACTTTAACATCCCCTTCCCCCACCCCACCTCCCTCCCCTTCCAGATGTGTCCTTACGCAGGACATAGCTTTCCGAAGGAGTAGGCCTGTCGCCCACCCACCAACCCACCCTAGGATCGCCTCTGCACCTCCTGACTGTAATCCGGGAAGAACATAACATGCAAGTTTTCCAGTCGTATCTCCCCCATCTTCCTCGCCTCCCTCAGTATCGAGTCTGTCTGCAAAGTTCAAAAAACGTGCAATGACCGGACGCGGTCTTGCTCCCTCAGGCGGTTTTGCGAGGAGCGCTCTGTGTGCCCTCTCTACTATGAAGCACGGTGAAAATTGTGCCACGGGGAATGTTTCTCTTAGCCACGCATGGAGGAAGGATACCATGTTGTTCTTTTCAATTCCTTCTCTGAAGCCTACAAAGCGTAGGTTGTTACGCCGGGCCCTATTTTCGGCGTCGTCTCCCTTCCAGGTGAGCTGGCGATTCGAGGCCTGCAGTTCCGCCATGTCTCTTCGAAGAGTTGTGATCGAATCTTCGGATTCTCCCATTCGAGCCTCCGCAGCGGTGACCCTGTCGGATAGATTGTGGAAGTCCTGTAGTAAGAGTGTCACTTCTGAGCCCACCTCGCCAATTTTGACCTCCAATGCCGCCCTGGACTCCTGAATGTCTGTGCGGGAGGCCTGAATTGCCACCATCAGTAGCTCAGTGTCGGAACGCGTGTTCGAGGCCGCGGGTGGACCTTCCGCCCCCTGGCGCGGCGCAGCAAAGTTGTCCATCGGGCCTTGTTTGGGTCCTTTCGGCAGGATCTCCTTCCCCATGGTTCTTCGGGTTGTCAGAGTTCGGGCGCCCCGCCGGCCGGTCTCCTCCCACCGCTCGAACGTTGTGAGTTTCCACCGGGTGCTCACACTGCCTGCGGCCTCCTCGGCCTTGTTTCTCCGCCGCTACCCGGCTGGGTGTCCTTCGGTGTGGCCCTCTCGCTGGTCCTTAATTTCCACGTGCAGGGTCCCGGGTTCCCCCGCTTATCTCCGCACCGGCCGTGGCCCCGTCCGAGCCACTCACCCTCTCGAAGGATCTCGCTGATTTGCCTCGGGCGCTGGTCCCGACTAGCCTTCAGTGATACGTTTCATGGGCGCCTTCTGACCCTCTGCATTGTAGGTGTGGACACTCCCGGACTTTCTCTCACTCCCGACCACGCCCTGCCATTGGTGTGAGCGCTATATGGCAATTTATCTGTCAGTGCTTTTAGTCACTCCGGCTTGTGGTGGTGTTATGTACGACTGGCTGTGGTCCGTTACGCCTGTGGCTGCCCCCAGACCCGGTCACCATTGTAGGCACAGCATCTGCATGCGTCGACCCCCCCCCCCCCTGCTGCGTTTCCAGCACCTCTCAGGATCTTCCTCTGTACCGTGTCCCCCAGGGTGGTGCAGGCTATGTCGCCATGTTTTCCGCCGGGTTCCGTTTTTTCCGGGCACTGACCGCCGCATCCGCTTGACTCAGTTTCTCTCTCCGATGCGAGGCTTGTGCTCGGGCTCAGTCACTGCCCTTATCCCCTATGCGTCGCTCCGGGCGGACAGGTCAGTTTCAGTGGGGCGTCTCGGTGTTTCCTTCCGAGCGGCCGTTTGCCGCCTATGCGCCTGCCGCGGAGTCTCGCAGAAGTCACCGCCTTCTCCAGCCCCCGTGCACTCCTTCGCCGGGCACCCAAATCCTCCGCCGGGGTCGTGGGTGGGATCAGAGACACCCCTCCCGGGTGCACAACAGGCTGTACAGGCGGTGTGCCTCTCGCCCGCACCGGCTCTCCCCTCGCGCCGCCGCCGCTGCCAAGCACTTTGCGAGCCAGGCGGGATCCCGGTTCGCGGCACTCGGGGCCTACGGCTCTCCCTCTCGGCAGCGGGCGCCATGTTGGTGTAGGTCTCTCTTCCGGTGACTCTCTTCAGGCGTGTAGAGGGAGGGAGCCGATGCACGGGCTCTCTCGGGGTGTGCCTGCCGTTGATTGCGACACCCACATCGGCATCTGTGGTCAGGGGGAGGGCAGGGAGTCGATGCTTACTTTTCTCGGAGTCCCCGGGCACCAACCGCCGCCATGTTGGTGAAGTCGGGAGGACGAGCAGGTTGCTCCGGAGCGTTTCTCGCTCCCGTGGCACCGAATTCCTTCCTGTTTTCGCCTCTCGCCGGGGCAGGGCACTTTCCGCCACAGTTCAGTATCGTTTTGGAGGTCTAAGTCGGGTTTTATATGTCGGATTACGAGGCAACCTCTCAGGAGCCCTGCAGTTGCACGTCCTAACCGGCCATGCTGTTGGCCACGCCCCCTGTAAACTTCAGTCTGGGTTATTTGTTTGAAGAAGGTTCATTCTCTTTCGATGTAAACGGTGTGGTAGAGACTAGCTCCAGGGAAAGAGGCTTGTTCAGTGCAGTTCTAGTTCCTTTTCTTACACTTTCTGCAAAAACAATATGAATATGAAGGTATGAATATGAAGGTAGGTCTGAGTGCATTCGAGGCAATGAGCTAGTGAAAAGTAGTCATGTGTTATTCAGGCTGCATTAGCCACTTCTGATGGGGCTGTGCAAAACTAGTACTTTGCAGAGCCATTAACCTCCTGTTCTTAATAAAAAGAAAATACCAGAAAATGGAGCTGGTCCCCAGGAGACAATTCTGGCTTCTGTTTTGGGTTTCCCCTTTCAGCCCTGTTGCAAAGCTACTCTTTCCCAATATAAATCGGCAGCCAACGCCAATACCAATGGGTCTGGCTTATAACTGAAAGTGCCTCTTCAGTCCCCCATGTGTTTTTAGGCACAAGTTGTCATACAAACACTTTCACTCGTCCTTACACTCCTCCTACCTCCGTTCCTACACCTTATTTCTGCATTCACCTGCTTATCTATCTGCAGTAGAACTGACTCAAAATCTCAACAAGTGTATGCTGGATAAATTCACATCAAAGCGAGCAGCCTGGTAGAGCTGTAAGAGGAGCTGCTGAACGTTCTTTATAAAATAAATACATAACTAATAAACTAAATGGCTGGCCCTGGAGCAGGCACTGAAGTACACGCCTATTCAGGCAGATGTGCAGGAGATTGGGTAAAATGCCATAGCTCACAGGGTAATAGCGCCAGTGACGGAGATGGGCTAAACCATTCCACTATGCAGCATGTCATGGGGAGAAACCGAATGTGAATGACTCTGGCCTGTAGCCTGTATCCTTGGCTCACCACCATAAGCAACTCAGCCCGGGCACATTGTTTATAAGCTTTTTCACTGGGAGGTTATCGGGGAAACAGGCAGCAAAATTGCAAACCTGGATAAAATTGCAATTCGCTATACAACTGACAGCCTCTCTTAAGGTCTTAGCAGGATTATCGCAGGACCAATCTTCTGGTCTAATGGTCTATCTGAGGGGTTAACCACCACCAACACCCTTACTTGCTAAGTAAATGTGTGGGCTTCTGTGCCATTCTACAGCCTTCAGCACAGTGCAGTAATAATTCACCCTTAAAGGTCCATTGTCTTTATTTAATGCATTTCACATTAAGCCAGGCCTGCTGCCTTTGTTGTAACTTTTCATAACAAATAAGTGCTGTGGCATCTGGCATAGCTTTTTCCTAAGAAACCAGGCAAGCTAATTGCCTTCCATCATTGGCGTCACCATAACCAACGAAGGTATTGCTCATAAAATGGCAAAAGTCAGGCATGTACTCCTAAAATTGCAAACATATACAAAATTACGCTTGGCAAAACAGTATACAACCCCTCTGCCTAGCCAGGGTGACCTCGTTGGAAATCTTGAACGCCAAGTGTTTGTCAGATTGAGTAGCCACCAGCCAAACCCTTGCCTACTCTGGTAATCTGGGAGATTTCATTTAACAAAATATCTGTCTACTCTATTTAACACAGTGTAATGGCAATCATCCCTTAAGTGTCTATAGACTTTAACAAATGCTTTTGACAATTAATGGTCAGGCATACTACCGTTGTCATAATTGTTCTTAATAAACCAATCATACCTGGCAACTGTTTTCAGTGTACCAATCTCAATAAACTCTTAAAGGCAAAGCTCACAGTACCGGTGCAGTCAAAATCTTTACTGGTCAAACAATTGTGTGGGTCCATTGCCTCTTGCTCAGTACATCACATAAGGTCTACAGCAGACAGATTGTTTGTTGTTTGGGGTGGACAACTGCCCCCCTCATGGAATAATAACACTCCTTGCCAGAGTGAACCCTCAATATCATTAAAGATACTTGACTTCAACCCCCTGGTCGCTATGTCAGTGAGAGATGCTTAACTCAGGCAAATGTGTAATGAATTTATGCAGTATCAAAACAGTAATGAAGTGAAAACACCAAGCATTTAAAAATGTTTTAAATAAAAATAGCACCAAAAAGGGCAAAGTGCCAATGGTAATGAAAGACCTAAGTCCCAACACAGAATGGTACTTCGTTGTTTTTTCTGAGGTGCAGAGACCTTTGAGTGAGACAGTGGAAATCCAATCTGGCCTTGTGGAACTGCTAGTGGGATATTTTTTCCAGCAGGCCCTGCTAATGCTGTGGAAGAAACGTTTTCAAAAGTGTCCAGACTTTCTTGCGATGCCCAAACAAACGCATCACTATTGTTCTAAGGCTCCTAGGAGGTCAGGGGAGGGCACCCATAGACTGACAGGGCGTCAGGCAGAGGCAAACAGCAAAGTCCAATCCAGGTCCAGTTGCTCCTGGTCAGCAGAGCACTTAAGAGAAAAGGCCTCTTAAATGCCTTTTTATAGCCACCCAGGAGGAAAGTCAACTAACTCTTGAAATCCACTTTGTCCTGGCTACAAGAGGGAGCTGATTCAATCTTGGAAGGCTTCACTCTGGTCAGAGACAGCAGGTCTAGTTCTCTTCTGATATTCTCCATGTCAAGAAAGTGTTCCGAGGAAGGTGCCTTGAGTGCCTCTTTCATGGTTGGCACAAGCTGGTGGGTGGGGTTGGGACTCCACTATGGTAAAAGTTCACAGGGGCATACCTACTAATTTCAACAGGACATGTTTGCCCTACTGCAACCAATCCCACAGTGCCACTCACTCTCAAAATTTAAAATTGAGAACCTTTTTCATGTGTGTTCACCGAGGGATGTGGCCAGTAAAATGAGCACACCTCCCCAGTGTCTAGCTTACACCACTTTTGGGTGTAGCATCCTTCTCATTGGGTTTGATGCAGACCTGACTAGGGGTCAAAGGCTGCTTCCTCCAGTTCTCGTTACATTTACTTGTGCAGAACTCCGTCCAGGTTAATGAAGTTCCTTTGTTCCCTCTAATTGATCTTCATGCAAGATATGGTCCAACACCTCCACACACCCAGACTATTGTTAACATTTAACTTCCAGGCCCAGGGTAAATTGTTTACATTATGGACTTGCAGACAAATGTGTCAATCATAGGTAAGTCAATTTAAATATGCAACAGTTGCAGGGATTCTGCTTCTACTCAGAACTGGGTACAGAGACTTAGGACCTTAGTAAATTAGGGTGTGCCAAAACTCACCTTAGTACCCAACATCCCCAACCAGACTAGCATCAGTGTATCATTGGCTCTTCGTCCTGTAGCAAAAATACCAATGATTAGACAACCCAGAACATGTGACTTAGGGTGCCTCAGACAATGTGGAAAACAAGAACACTCTTTCGTTATTCTCTCATACCAGTCCAAAACATGGAGTAAAGGGGGACACGAGCAAGTTTGAAATATTTATTTTTAACGCCGTGATCTCGTGTGCAGCACCTTAGCTAATGCAAGCAAACATATTATTAGAAACAAGATTGTCAGCATAGTTACTATTCCATAAAATAGAAAGGGAGAAAGCATGTTATAATGCTAAATGGAAACCGGTTTAAAATATACCTATATTTCACCCTTCCTTGCTAGTAGGTTATTTTATAACTACAGAAGGTCTCTTAGGATTACATAGGCGGCCCCATACTTCTGATATTAGCAGAAGTGGATCAGATCAAATTCTGCACAAGCTCCCAGCATACGAATGTTCTCCAAGTGTGTGTGATCATGCCTACGCAGTGCATTATTAAACGTGCCAATATCAGAGGTGGCCACAGCTGCATATGTGTTATGGCTAGAACATGCCCTGATCAGATAGAACAACAGCCACAGTGTCTAAGATAACCTTGACGGTCTTGGCACCCATTGTGCAGACTAAACTAACGAAGAAGCTTAGAAATGTAGCAAAACAAGTTATTCTCATGTGAAGCAAAATACTCCGCTTTCTCTAAACAATAGCGCAAGTGCGTGTGGTGTGCAAAGCAGAGCAGGAAAGTAAAAATGGCGTTTAAACTTCTAATAAGCCCATGCTAACTTAACACTGTGTGAATGTACGGCTCAGCTCCACTACACCCTCCCTCGATCGGAGCACGTGGAAGCAGTGGGGGCAAATCGGGAACGCAGAGTTCAAGTTCGAGAGCCAGAGTCAAGTTCAAATTTGCCAAAACGGGAGCAAACTCAGAATTTGGAAATAATCACACTAATTTAGTATATTCCTCTGGATTTACCCAAACTCGAAGGGAATGAAAGAAAAAATCCGCTGTTCAACACATGACGTCAGTCGTGGAAGAGAGAGAGAAAGGAAAAAACTGTCTCACTCCAACAGCGTGTATGCACAATACGTTGCAACAGCCTCCAATAGGAAGTCCTTGTTCTCATCTGAAAACATTTCAGCCATCCAATTCATTAATGTGAATGAACATACATGTTCCTCAATAACCGGAGGCTCTAGTACCATCAGAGGACAACTCTGGTTTTCTTCAATATAACTGCGTGCCAAGAAATCTTGCGCCTCTGCAAAAACATTCCAACGTCCCAAGACTCCATGCATCGCTGCAAAGGCCATAATCCCTCCGCCAGAACAAAGCAATTCATGAGCAACTAAGGGGCTCATCAGTTGATCATAATCCGCGTTGGGGGACACCGTACTGCAGAGACACAAATCCAGGGCCCAGTCAAAATCGCAGCTCAGGCATTGAAAGACAGGCTGGACTCATGTGAAAAAGGAAAATCGAAACGATAACCCAGAAGTCGCACTCAATGTAGCCAAAAGCAATGCTCCATATTAGCGAAGCATTTGGTTGCGGAGCAACAACAGTCGGGACATATTGTCGTGTGCCACAGGATGTGCATCCATTTTTACACAAAGTAATAGAAGCACACAGGCCACCAGAGCGAGCATCAAGGGAAACCCACAAAGAGGCTCGAAAAAATCGAATGAAAAAATGCCGGGAACACACCATATATAGTTTGGAAAGAAGCTACAAGGCCACTACTAACAACTTTAAAAAAGTGAGCCAGCCCCATGGTGGTCGAGGAAGCATTAAAGATAGTATGAATAAATTCACTGAAATGCAAGGGCAAATCCGTATTTAATAAAGCATGCACTTCTGTGTGGGTGTTGGCCACATGAAGGACAAATGTTTCACGAGCAGATGTGAGGGCAACCTCTTTATGTGACAATAGAGCTCTTATTCGACTCTGCCTTCAAGGTCGGAATCGATGGAAACATCCAGCTTCCCATGTGGAGGAGGAAACAGGATGTTTTTACAACAAACTACTCTCTGTGTTGGGGTGATAGCAGGCATCGGTGTGCATTTTAAAACAAAGGCCAAATTAGGTGTGTCCTGATTACACGAGCCATGTAATTGAATATTCATATAAACTAATGAGTGATCAGGTGTTGTGCAATCATCACCATTCAAATAAACTTCTTTACCCTCCCTCAGGCATCTGTATGTAAATGGCAGTGATCAATATGTAACATAGAAAATGTTGCATCTTTCATCGACCTAAACTGTTGCTTTTCAGTCAAATTAAAAGGAGCGAATAAGGAGGACGTGTTCATGTATTCCCAAGGCGCTCAACCAGCTTTTAACGTTTGTAACGTCCACGCAAACTGCATGATAGAACGCAGTTGGTTTTGTCCATGAAACAAAACAGACACATCTTGCACAATATCAACAACAGATGAAACAATATTATCTGTAAATGCGGGAAGAAAGCGTGTTAATGCTATTATCTACAACTGCAAGAACTTTTTCTGGATTAGCTTGATCAATAGCTCTTAACCGTGAAGCGACCTCAATCTGAGACAGTTTCCAAACTTTGTTTGGAAACAGCATATTTCCACCTTTCGGATCTGCCTGCCAGTTGCAGGACCTTTCACAGTCCTTCAGATCAGTAAATGCTTGGCGCACCACACACAAGAAGAAATGTATATTTGTCAAATCCCTTGCAGGGCATTATAGTGTCCTCTTTGCACGTAACAGTAAATAATAAATGAACGTCTATAGTTGGTGCCCCAAAGGTACTAACTCATGCCCTCAACACGATTTGTTAGTTACCTTAGGGCATGGGTTATTAAAACTTGTGCAGTTTTTTTTGTTTACCCCAGACTGGCTGCCTTCCACCTCTTTTTATGTCTCACATAGACATAGCCTTTAGCTGTCTTATTGTAAGACCTGTAGGAGACAAATGCAAAAACAGTTGATGGACAGAATGCAGAACAATGTCATACATTCACCCCAGTACAGAGATCTGGGCCTAAATCCATCGTGTTTTTGCACTTCTCACCACCCCAGTTCAGACATGGCCATATGCAAATCAGCTTTGACCCTGTGCCTCATGGGAACAGTCCAGCCCGAACTGCCAAGCCATGTCTTTTCCGGACCAGAATCAAGCATCCTAGGACCGGTTTCTGGCTATCAGCCGTCATCAGCCAGGATAGCTTGACTCCAGTGGTGTGGAGAGCATGGGACTGCATACCCATCCCACTCGGGGTGACAAATGCAATATTTCCATTGAGATTTGAGTTAGCCTTTTGCTTACCATTGGTTGACTATCTTGACTGCTTCATTTGCTTCAGTGGCTTTCTTTCCTCTTGTTTGTCCCTCCCGTGTTTTATTTTTTTATTTGTATTTAAAGAACTGCAATCCCATTACTGCTATCAATGCTGTAGGCATTTAAAGGTGAGAAGTAGTGGGTTTATGAATGATTGTTTTGCCTTGGTGTCCCTTCTCATCATTTATTGCAGACCTCGAGAAATCTACTTGCCCTCTCGCTATGGTGAGTCAGATTTTATCGGGGCAAGCTACTTTTAGGGCCTTCTGGCCGGTCTGGAGAGCTCGAGCTGGCAAAGAACAGTTTTTTTGTGCAGTCAGAGAGAAAATGCGCAATAAAGATGCGTTTAAATCTTGTTTTTATCTCATCACATTTGCTGTGCTTTCAAAGGCAGAGGTCAGATGTGAGCTTATGTCTTCATAAAAGTTACTGCTTATTTTATTCTTGATATTGGGGTTAATTTTTTTTATCTCAGACGTAAAATTAGAGGATTTTGTTAAGTGAACTCTGGACAATCGTGCTGGGTGCACAACATTTAAATAGCTTATATGAGTTGTACTCATTTCAAAATATATTTCAGGATCTAGAAAATCACTTTTTTGAATTTCTGAAGTGAGGGAAATTTATTTTAATATGATCAAACCAACCATAATTCTTTACTTTTTTTTTTTTAAAACTTTATTGAAGGAAGGAATAGTGGTTTATCAGTTACATACATTCCATTGGGCGATCGCCATATAGCATTTCAATTTAACATTTCTATATGTGACGAGCGATTTTTCGTAACATGAACTGCGTTGCCTGCATTGCTCAGGTACATTACATACATCATCTGTGAGTTACACCGTGCAGGATTGAGTTCCCTGATAACCCCTCCCTCCTGTGTCAGTGATGGCGAAGTCTTTTTTCATTGAACAGTGTGAACAAACTTCCCAACTTACCCCCCTTAACCATGTGTCATCGCAACCTTTTTCACCCACCCACATGGTACATTAGTCCGTGCCTCTCCACGCACTGTGGCGTGTGGCCGGGCCAGCGCCGCTGTAGTAGCATTGTCCTGTTCACGAGGCAGCACCCCGTGACCGTTCAGTTACTCCTCCTCCCCCTCCGAATCTGAGTCTTCCCCTTCCGGCAAGGGTTCACAGATGTCCCCTCTGTACTTTATCCACGCCGCCCAGACTTTGTTCCATTTCCGGGGCGCTGCTCGGAGCACGTATACAGCTCTTTCTGTCACCATGAGAATGTCCATGTTTTTGGCCCACCTACTAGCGGTGGGTATTTCTGGCGCCCCCCATTTCTGCGCTATGTCCCGTTTAGCCACTGTCATAGCTAACGATGCCCAAATCAGTTCGTACCTGCCCAGATCATTGGGGTCCCAGATGTTCAGAAGGCATTTACGTGGTTCCGGTAATATGGACAGTTTAAGGGCCTGGGAGATTGAGCGGAGTACCTGCCTCCAGAAATCACGAATGTGCGGGCATTCCCATAGTGTGTGTGTATCAGTGTCCCTTCTTCCCCGCATCCTCTCAAACAAAAGGGGTGTAGTGCCCTCCCAATTTTGTGCAGCAGCGGCCTGGTGTAGTAGACGCGGTGTAGGATTTTAAGTTGTACTAGCCTGAGCTTACTCGAGATCCCAACCTCCTTCGGGGAGGCCAGTGCTTCATTCCATTCGAATTCGTCAGTTCCACCTAGCTCCCTTTCCCATTTTTCTTTAAGTTTTAGTGTCGGGTCTTGGAGATTGTTTAGCAGTTTTTTATAGGTAAGGGAGGTGGCGCTCTGGAGCATGTATTCCGTCGGTAGCCTATCCTCCAGCGGGGAGGAATCCGGCAGGGTGGTGCCTGCAGGGATTGCTTGTAGTAATGCGTGTCTAACTTGGACATATCTAAACGTCTCTGTGGGTCCTAGACTGTATTGGTGTTGTAGGTGCGTGAATGGTAGCACTGAGTCAGTATCCCACAGGTCTCCTACAGTAGATATGCCTATGGAGTCCCATCGCTCAAACCCTTTACAGCCTCTCAGGTTTCCCAATGCCTTTGTGTCCCATAAGGGCGTCATTTTAGTGATCCGACCTGTCCAACCCAGACGGGCCTGCGCCACGTGCCACAATGTCGCCGTGTGTTTGGTCGGGCCAATCAGTGTTTTTAGTTGTGATTTGTTATAGAGTACGGACAGCATACCTTCCGTCCCAAGTTGGGACCAGTCCGCCCGATAGGCCGGGTCGTTTCTTGGGGCGTGGATCCAGTAGTTTACAATTTTGAGCTGGGCTGCCCAGTAATATAGCTGGATGTTGGGGAGCGCTATGCCCCCTTCGTACCAGCTTTTCACTAGTTTGTCGTACGCTATACGCGCCGGGCCAGCATTCCATAGCAGGACCGTGACCAGCGCCACGATCTGTTTAAAGTATCGCGGTGGTACCAAATGCGGAGTATTTTCTAGGACATAGAGGAGTCGTGGGAGGGCCATCATCTTGTAGAGAGCCGCTCTGCCCAGTAGGGTCAGGGGCAGGGTTGCCCAATATTTAACATCGGCTCGCAGGCGATCTATGGGTGGCTTCAGGTTGTTGACAAAAAACTCCGCTTCCCCACATGCTATGACAATTCCTAAGTATTTGAAAGAGGCCGACGTCGTCAGCAATGGACAGCTCGCCTGCAATGTCGGAGCCGGGCCCTTCAACGTGAATATTGTGGATTTCGACCAGTTGAGAGTGTATCCCGATGCGCGCCCATGCGTGTCACAAAGGTCAAGCAGGGCTGGGATGCCTGTATCAGGTGCGGACATGTAGATAAGCATGTCGTCTGCGTATAGCGAGACTTTGTCCTCCCATCCCTCCTCCCACGTGATGCCTGCGAACAGTGACGTGGTTCTGATCTGGATGGCTAGAGGCTCAAGCACCAGTGCAAAGAGCAGGGGGGACAGGGGGCAGCCCTGCCTAGTCCCCCTGCTCAGTGGGAAGCTTGGTGATATGTGGCCGTTGGCCACCACCTGTGCCACGGGTTTCGCATAAAGTAACCGTATCCATTGTATGTATTTCGGCCCAAACCCCATACGTTCCAGTACCACGAAGAGATACTCCCACTCCACCAGATCGAATGCCATTTTGGCGTCGAGAGAGAGAATCACCGCCTGCTCCGCAAGGAGGTGCGCCCTGGCTAGCACTCCATGGACCCTTCTGAGATTCATCGCAGTGCTCCGGTGGGGCATAAAGCCCGACTGGTCAGGGTGGATCAGGGTACTGAGGTGGGGTAGCATGCGGGTAGCCAGAAGTTTAGCCAGTATCTTGGCTTCGATGTTCAGTAACGATATCGGGCGGTATGCGTTGCATTCTGTCGGGGGTTTCCCTGGCTTGGGTATCGTCACGATCGTGGCCGTGCGTTGATCTAGCGGTAGTTCTAGCTTGTCCCTGCTTTCCAAGAACATGGCCAGCAATGGGGTACTGAGGGCTGGAGCCATGGACTTGTACCACTCTACCGGTATCCCGTTAGGGCCCAGAGCTTTCCCGGACTGCAGCGCCTGGATTGCCAGCTGGATTTCCTCTCCCGTTGGGTCCAGTTCTAGGGAGTCCCTATCTTCCTGAGTAATGCTGGGGATGGTAATGTCCGCGAGTGTTGCCGTTGCCATTTGTCTAGTGACTCTCCGTTCTGGTGTGTACACTGCCCGATAGTGTCGTGCTAGTTCGCAAACTATTTCTTCTGGGTGTACCAGTGTTCGCCCCTCCTCTGTGTTGAGCCTCTGAATGCCTCATAATTCTTTACTTGGTGATATGCAGATGATCAATAGTTGCTGAAATCCAATTTCCACATATTGTTTCTACACTGTATAGTTTTATCAGTGAAACTGCTTGCGAGTGGGAATGTTCGTTACTATTCAATGGAAAATGTCTGTTTTAAAATGAGTGTGATACCACATCATGCTTTGGCAATGTTAATTAAAAGTGAGATTTAAATACAAGTTGAGAAACCTTCCTATCTTGCCTTGATGACAGTGCTATTAGTGAACAAAGAAGAGTCATGTGTACCCTATATGTAGATTTTTTTTTATTCTACATGTAGCAAAAGATTTCGCTATTAAAAAGTTTTGTACACCGGACATGATCAACTCTCATTTAAGGTGCCCTTATGTGTGGTAATGAAGAAAAAAGGGACTGTGAAATAAAATATTTGCCTAGGATCACACAATTTGAGACCAGTTTATGATTAAGCGCATTACAGTTAATCCTGGTCAATTATTGGTCATAGATCTGTAGGTCTGGTAAAATTTTTCTGTTTTTTTCTGGGCTTACAGTGGTACTTATAGTGCCCTGTGTTGTGAGGCCAAGAGTGTTGTTCTCGGACCTGTGGTGTGCTACAAATGAGAGTTGGGGATTATCACATATGTGATTTCCTACTGGTGGGAATTGTTGGTTGGTGGAGCGCTATGTAGGCTCCTTCTTTTCTTCAGCTTTTGAGTGATTGTCTTATAATAACCGAGGAATATTCTCTAGGCAAACTCTACAGTGGTGTGCCCTTGCTGGCTGTTTGATTAATGTATAAATCTTTACATAGCTTTCACTCCTCTCCCCCCCCCCCCATCTTACCAGTACATCCTCTTTTATTCTGCACGCCCTCCTTAGCTTGAGACCTCAAAACCGTGTTGCAACCATTCTGTCCTTTGCACCTCCCAGCTAATCAGTGTGTTTCTCCTGACCTCACACAATAGTAAAACCTTCCAAAAGCACCTAAAACATTTTAATCACGGAGGCTGCAGTTCAGCCCTTCCCCTAGGGGCCACCCTGTTACTGGTGTGTTGTCTTTCGTAAAAGGTTGCTTACCTTGTATTATGGATGGAAGTCTCTCTGGCGCTGTTCTGCAGAGAAAAACATTGTTGTCCCTATCGTGGTTTCATGATTGGCTAATGGAGCAGGCCCATGTTACATCTGTAGAACATTTTTCTTTGAGATCCCTGGCATTTGTTGTCTCATATACAATAATAGAGTAACATGACATTTTATTTGGACTTTGGTATTGAAGTGTACGCATTATGAAGATCTCAATATTTAGGATATTCTGTTTTTTTATGTCTGTGCTGCATGCAGTTGTTTCCAATACCTTGCATGAATGTAGAGTGGGCTTTGGGTCAACCCCATCTTCGTGATATAATGGCTTTGTTGCCTATCTCACTTTCCTGATTGAACAGCTTTCTTCCTATTCTTGCGCTTGTCCCACCCAGGGTCTTTTGGGATCACAATGTTCTGATTGGATGACTTATCCTTTCACCACTGACGTCAGAACATGTTTTGCAGTTAATGGGGAACTATTTTATTTCTACTACCTGCTCACATGCTTTGTTGACCTCCCGACTATTTGTGCCCCTTGAGCAGCGGGTGTATCCCTGTTCCACATGCTCTGTCGTCCAGTCCTCTCTGTTGAGTCCTTCTGTTGACTTTCACTAGGGAGAGCCTGCTCTCATCTTTCTGTGCCTCTCTTCCCCAGCTTTACAGGGCCGGTGAAGCATACTTGCTTCAGCTAGTGTGATGACCCAATGAGGAGGCAGATTCTAATGCCACTCAACTGTATGCCACTCCACTGTATGCGGTTCTGCGCTGCTCCACTCTGCAGCAGTGTTTCAGGAGATGGATTCTTAAAGGCATATTTTTAGCATAGTGAGTAATAAAATACGTTTATATTTTTAGCTTCTACTATTTCGTAATTTCCTTCACATTATGGGCGAGTAAAGTGTAGTTTTTATATCTGAAAAAAAAACAGGTTAGTATTCGATTCCTTACCTTAGAATATCCCCAGGCGTCAGACTGGATCCGGAAACTTTTGCGTAGCAACACACCTGCGGCTCCATGTCCGTCATCGGTGTCGTTGGCGCCGGGATGAAGTCGCCGGAGTACTTAGACACCGCCCTCGCCGCTGACGTCAGTTCTTCTTCTTTTTTCCGCACCAGCTAGCGCAGACTAAACTTTTTCGATCATTTTTTGATCCTTTTCGAAGTCTAACGACTCCGACGGTGCCGGTAGGGATGCCCGGGTTTAAACCCTGCGCCGACTGCGACCGACTGTCGGTTACTGACCCCCACCGCCGTTGTCTTCATTGCCTGGGCCTCGACCACGACGACGAGCCCTGACATCTAAAGCTAGTCGGGAGCGGTCCCGCAAGCGACTCGAGCTCCGGAAGTCGGCCCCGTGCCGCTCGAGGTCCCGGTCCGCGAGGAGGTCGAGGGTCAGAGCCACCATAGCTCCGAGAGTCGTTTTCGGGCTCGAAGTCCTCAGGTAAGCACAAGAAGTCGAAGAGACGTCATCGCTCTTCCGACTCCCCCCCAACGCTCGCGTGACGCGGCCGGGGGTTCGGGCGACACCACCTCCGCGGCTCCGCCGGAGCCGCAGGCGTCGCGGCCTGCTTCATACCAGTCGGTCCCTGGGCAGAACGCGACACTGGAGGAGATCGAGGCCTTCCTCACGGCCATGAGGTCGCTCACTCCTCCGTCTGGCTCCGCGGTGCCTTCAGGCCCAGCGGCCCGAATGGGGGTTCCAGCGGGTCGGGCGCTTCGGCGCCATCAGGTGCTTCGGTGCCGTCGGGTGCTTCGGCCCTGACGCCGCTGGTGAATTCAGTCCTGGCGCCGCAGGCCCCTGCAGGATCAGAGTCTGGATCCGGGTCGTTGCCGGTTGACTTGGCGACCTCGCCGGCCCCAAGGGTATCTCCCCCAGCGCCGCCTCCGAGAGGCGCCGCCATGATCCCTCCCTCGATTCTGGTCCGGCGCCACTCTGCGCCGTATCCGATGCCGATGGGAGATTTCTACTTCTATGACCCGGCCCCATACTTTGGTCCTGAGTCTCAGGAGATGGGTGGCGAGGGGGATTGGGAGGGGTCTGAGGACCCTCTGGCACGGGAGTGTCCGTCTTATCAGGACTGGACAGGTGAGCTAGGGGAGGCCAGTGGTCTGGACACCTCGCCGGACACTGGTTTGGCTCCCCTCCTACCGTGGCAACGGAGGTGGGGGCTGCCTATAGTGTGGTACTGACGCGGGCGGCCAAGGCATTGGGCCTGGAGCTCCCCGTCGCGGCCGTGAGGACTAACCACCTCACTGAGGTCCTTAAACCTCAGGCAAGCTCGGCCGAGCCTCTGCTGCCGTTTAATGAGGCCTTGTCTGACGTTCTTCTGGGCACTTGGTCCAAGCCCGCTACAGGTCAGCCTGTAGATAGGAACGTGGCCTGACTCCACCGGGCGACCCTTGCTTCCTTTTTTGACAGGACAAGGGAAACTCGAAAGGAATAACACTAGGGTCCTTGGGCAGTAATCTATTGTACAGAACAGGGGACCCTAATAATTAAGGATCACACGAATAATAGACATATACTAAATAGTATATATGACCTCTGTCCAGCCGGACAGGTATTTATTTTTCAATTTTTTATGTTTAGTTCATATATATAACATTTATACAAAAGTGGGCACAGCCTGTGACCCACAGGGGACAAGACAAAACAAGTGACAGAAAATTATGTAAAAGCGCAAAAAGCGGTCTGTACTATTCAGTTTTACAGACTAGGATTCATTTATAGCTACCCATTGTTTTAAACATTTCGTGAGTTCAAACAAACATATGGTGCAGTAAGGTCGACGACGTTTCGATGCAGCTAGAAAATACATGCATCATCATCAGGACAAAAACCAATGTGTCATGTTTGTCTTGAGAGTATTTCAAAAGTTACAAAGCCTCTATGGCAATTTACATAATGTAAAATAAACGTTAGAAAGGAGGAAAAATGGGGGGAAGAAACATGAACAAAAGAGTAATCATTAGAAATGACTAGGCATGAATGCATTTTATATTTACAGTTTCCACAAACCACCAACGCGAACTTATTAGTGCTGTTGTGGAGTTTTCAGTGACCGTGTGAGGATTTAACGACTGTTTGAAGATGTACTTCGTGAATTCTGGCACATGCTTGTGAGCCGGAAACAGGGAGAGAGTGGTGGCTTGCAGTGCATTCAATATTTTTAAAAAGATGGGGATTCGGCGCAGTGAATCAGCCGGGATAAGTTGGAGTGCCAAGCGGGATAAGTTCCTCCTTTCTAACGTTTATTTTACATTATGTAAATTGCCATAGAGGCTTTGTAACTGTTGAAATACTCTCAAGACAAACATGACACATTGGTTTTTGTCCTGATGATGATGCATGTATTTTCTAGCTGCATCGAAACGTCGTCGACCTTACTGCACCATATGTTTGTTTGAACTCACAAAATGTTTAAAACAATGGGTAGCTATAAATGAATCCTAGTCTGTAAAACTAAACAATAGTACAGACCGCTTTTACATAATTTTCTGTCACTTGTTTTGTCTTGTCCCCTGTGGGTCACAGGCTGTGCCCACTTTTGTATAAATGTTATATATATGAACTAAACATAAAAAATTGAAAAATAAATACCTGTCCGGCTGGACAGAGGTCATATATACTATTTAGTATATGTCTATTATTCGTGTGATCCTTAATTACTAGGGTCCCCTGTTCTGTACAATAGACCCTTGCTTCCTGTCCACCCATCCCACCCCCGAGAGCCTGGTCATCCAGGCCTCTAATTCCTAGACCGCATTCCCGACGGCTCCCCCCGATAGGGAATCCAAGAGGTACGAGCAATACGGAAAGAAGGTATTCTCCTCCCTAAGCTTAGGGCTGCGGTCAGTCAACACCACATGCCTCTTGAGCCGTTATACACACTCTCTGTGGGACACAGCCGCAGACGTGCTGCCACAATGTACGGCGGAGGTCCAGACTAAACTCACCCAAGCCCTTGCGGAGGGTTGAGATGCAGCACGGTACTCCATCCGGTGTGCACTGGATACCACGGACTCACTGGGCAGAGCGATGGCAACGACGGTGGCGATTGGTCGCCACGCCTGGTTGAGGTCCGCCAACTTTTCGGCTGATGTCCAGAACATCCTTATGGACATGCCGTTTGATGGCCATCGCCTCTATGGCGACAAGGCAGACCATGCGCTTGAGCGCTTTAAGGACTCCAGGGCTACGGCCAAGTCCTTTGGCGTCTCGGCCCCGCCCCAGCTGACTGCTGCCTTTCGCTCCTTTCGCGGCCAAGGAAGGGGCACCGCCACACGTCCTTCCAGTCACAGGCCGCAGACTACCGCCCAGAACAGTGGCGGACGTGGAAACCGCTGTGGCGGCCATCGGGGACAACGGCGAGGCCAGTCCACACCGGCCCACAGCATCTGCCTCGAAACCCTCCTAGTCCGAGCTTTCAGGCCCATGTGACGCCAGTGGGGGGCAGGGTTCGCCATCACCACCCCCACTGGCGCGCTGTCACATCGGACAGGTGGGTGCTGCAAATCGTCCGAAGGGTCTACTCCCTCCCCTTCGAGGCGACCCCTCCTGCCATGCCACCGCGATACCACCGCGTGTCGGGGGATCACTTGACACTTCTACGAGAGGAAGTTACAGCCCTCTTGGCCAAGGGGGCCATCCCATCGAGCGCGTTCCTGGGCCAGAAGTAGGGTGTGGTTGTTAATCCCACTACTTTCTGGTCCCAAAGAAGGGCAAAGGGGGCCTACGCCCTAACTTGGACCTACGGAACGTCAACGGCTTCCTCCGGCAGGAGAAGTTCAAGATGCTGACACTAGCTCAGGTCCTAACTGCCCTGGACCCAGGAGACTGGATGATAGCGTTGGACTTGCAGGACGCTTATTTTCATATCCCCGTCCTGCCGGCGTTACCTGCGGTTCACGGTAGGCCACGTGCACTTTCAGTTTACCGTGCTCCCCTTTGGCCTTACCAGCGCCCCACTGGTGTTCACGAAAGTGATGTTGGTGGTCGCAGCTCATCTGCGCAGGTTAGGGGTTTCAGTCTTCTCCTACCTCGACGACTGGTTGTTGAAGGCGGGCTCGTCCCAGACAGTCGTCCGCCACCTCCAGACTACGGCCAACCTCCTGCACCTGCTGGGGTTCTCCATCAATGTGCCGAAGTCACACCTGTGTCCCTCTCAGAAGCTCCTCTTCATAGGAGCGGTTCTGGACTCTGCACAGTTTCGGGTTTATCCTCCCGAACAGCAGGTTCAGGATATTCAGGCTCTGATTCCGATCTATCAGCCGTTATCCTGAGTCTCAGTCAGGTTGACGCTGCGGCTTCTGGGGCTGATGGCCTCCTGCATCCTTCTGGTGCATCACGCCAGGTGGCGGATGCGGGCTCTGCAGTGGGACCTGAAGTTTCAGTGGGCCCAGCATCAGGGCAACCTGTCCGACCATGTCTTAATCTCGGAGGGCACTGCAAGACAATTGCAGTGGTGGCTCACGGACCATGATTGGGTCAGCGGCAGATCCCTCTCCCTACCCCAATCTGAGCACGTAGTTGTGACGGACGCGTCCCTCCAGGGCTGGAGAGGCGGAGATCAGAGGCCTCTGGTCTCCTGCGGAGTCCCGGCTCCACATTAACCTTCTGGAGCTGCGGGCGATCCGGCTTGCACTGAAGGCATTCCTCCCCTCTGTCCTAGGTAGTGTAGTGCAGGTGTTTACGGACAACACCACCGCCATGTGGTACTGCAACAAACAAAGCGGGATAGGGTCGTGGACCCTTTGCCAGGAGGCTCTGCGCCTCTGGCAGTGGCTGGAACATCAGGGCGTGACCCTGGTGGTTTAACACCTGGCAGGTTCCCTGAACGCCAGGGCGGACGAACTCAGCCGACGGTGCATGATGGATCACGAATGGCGTCTGAACTCGGACGTGGCAAAAGGTCTCTTTCAGCAGTGGGGAGAGACTTGGTTAGATCTATTCGCCACAGAAGAGAACGTGCAATGTCATCAGTTCTGCGGGTTGGAATTTCCAAGGCGGCACTCACTCGGAGACACTTTTCGTCGCGAGTGGAGCTGCGGCCTGTTGTACGCCTTTCCGCCTATACCACTTCTGCCCAGAGTGCTGAAGATCAGGCGTGACCGGGCCCAAGTTATCCTTGTGGCTCCGGACTGGGCACGATGATGCTGGTATCCCGAGCTACTCAGTATGTCTATCGATCCCCCGATTCGTCTGCCTCTTCAGGAGGACCTTCTGTCGCAGCAGCAGGGGATGGTCCTCTACCCGAACCTGTCCAGTCTCCACCTCCATGCTTGGATCTTGAGCGGCGACAGTTGAGGCCGTTTGACTTGCCTACTGAAGTTTGATGTTATTCTGGCAGCCAGGCGTCCCTCCACAAAATCAGTTTACGCCTGCAGGTTGAACAAGTTTGTGGCATGGTGCACAGCAAAGGCTGTGGATCCCCTTTCTGCCCCTCTTTCTGAGGTTCTCCTCTTCCTTCTTTCTCTTGCCCAGCAGGGCTCTGCTCTGGGCACTATCAAGGGCTACCTTTCTGCCCTTTCCGACTTCTTAAGGCTACCTGATCAGCCTTCTTTGTTCAAGTCCCCGGTTGTTAAGAGATTATGGAAGGGCATCACTCATATGTCCGTCCCCCCCCCCCCCCCCCCACCCCCCCCCCTCCTGTTCATTTCGTGATGCCTCAGTGGGACTTGAACCTTGTACATACTTTTCTGATGTGTGCTCCCTTCGAGCCACTTCACAACTGTCCTCGCTGTTTTCTTACCCTTAAGACTGCTTTCCTGGTTGCCATCACCTCTGCCAGGAGAGTGAGTGAGCTCCAGACTCTTTCATCTAAGCCTCCCTTCCTTTCTGTCCATCTGGACAAGGTTGTGTTGCGGACAAGACCCTCTTTCCTGCCCAAAGTAGTCACAGCCTTCCACATCGGGCAGTCCATCACCTTGCCCACCTTCTTTCCGCCTCCGCATCCCTCTAAAGAGGAAGAGCGACTCCACCGTCTGGACCCAAAACGTGCGCTCTCATTCTATTTGGATCGCACACGCTAGTTCCGGGTGGATGACCAACTCTTTGTTGGTTACGTGGGCGCTAAGAAAGGTCGGGCGGTGCACATGCGAACCATCTCTCGGTGTCGTGCTGTGCATCAAGTTATGCTACTCTTTGGCTAAAAAGGAGCCTCCTGTTGGGCTGCTAGCCCATTCCACTCGGGCCACAGTAGCTACTACTGCCCTTGGCCAGGGAGTCCCCTTGCAGGACTTCTGTCAGGCAGCTACATGGGCCTCGCTGCACACCTTCGCAAGACTCTACTGCATAGACAGCCAAGTCCGGAGGGATGGCTTCTTTGGCCGTTCCATCCTCCAGGACTTTCTGGTGTGATTATTGGTTCGCAGACCCACCACCGGGGTTGGTATTGCTGAGGTATCTATTCTAAGGTAAGGAATCTAATACTAACCTGTTTCTTTCAGATGCACAAGTTATTTACCTTCGGTAAAGATATATCTGTAAGAAACAGTAGTTGGTATTAGATTCTTTACCACCCCACCCATCCTCCCCGTTCTGCAAACTGATATCTAGGGTTAAGGTCATCCCCTTACAGGGCCCTAGTTTCATGGCACCAGTGTTGGTTTTTATCGTGGCTCTGTGTTTCTGGCGCGGAAAAGCTGTGTATAAGAACTGACGTGAGGGCGGCGTCTAAGTACTCCGGCGACGTCATCCCGGCGCCGACGACGGACGCGGAGCAGCAGACGACTCCTACCGACGCGCAGGGGTATTGCTACGCAAAAGTTTCCGGATCCAGTCTGACGCCTGGGGATATTCTAAGGTAAGGAATCTAATACTAACTACTGTTTCTTACAGATATATCGTTACCGAAGGTAAGTAACTTGTACAATTGTTCTAGAACGTTCACTTATTTTATAACGCACTGAGAAATGTACTTGAATGCAAAGATACGTTACGTCACCATCTCAGATGAGGCGTATGCTGACATGCATGTTCCAATTACATAGGAAAGCAGAATCTTGATATGTACTTCGACTTTCTACTTTTGAACCCTCTGTTTGCAATGATTTGATAGTGTTTGAGCTGTATATGGAACACAAAAACTACAAATCACGACAGTAGATAGTGGACACTGGGAGTTGTTATCGATGATTAAATCATCCCACTGAAGTTTTTGACTTACGAAAGAAAGAGTGACCAATTATGCATAAAAAAAATGACATCGACAGTCCAAATTCCACAGATACTAACTTTCACACCCTCTGGTGGCAGCTATCTAGCGAAAAGGATTGCAAAACCGGAAGGTTTGAAGGGCAGACCTAATGGATTTGCGAGTGCTTATTCATTGTATGCTGCACACCAGAATAAAATTGAAAATGACTAGACTGTCCTTTGGAGAAAGAACATTTTTCCCTTGGATAAGCTTTAAGAGCAGGTTTGCGAGCTGGCCTCTAGATGGTGGTGTTGTAGTAGTATTTGACCGGCTCCTCACACTAGATTCATCATTTGCTGTTTAGTGGAGAGCCAACCAGGGCCTACGTTACATAAACTTGCAGTGCTGCAGAAGGCTTCCTTCCACACATGAGCTTTGTACTGCGTTCATGCGTGTGTCCTACTGAACAGAACAAACTCGTGCTGCTGAGGTCGGTATTACTGCTGTGGTTTGCTGCAGGGGCAAAATGTAGAAATGTTGAAAATGAGACCGGGAAACCTTAAAAACCATACTTAAATTGCTCACCTTTAAAAAACTATTTTACGTAGGTAATTAAGGTTTTAACCAAGAAATAGATGCCAATGAATAACTATATTAAAAGAGCAACTTGATAGTGCCCTATTTTTCCTACTTGCAAAATGAAAACTTAAAAGAATTATCCTGGGGCTACTGGTGTCTTTGTTATTGTTTTAAAAGAACCATATTCTGGGGCTAAAAGTGTTTCTTGAAATATTGTTTAGCATTTTTTTCCTTACTACTTTCATGTTTACGTTTGACACATTACTCCTGCATCCAAAGGAAGTGTTCTTTCTATCAATCAGTCAAATATGTATTAATCCTAGCAAATCACCTGCCCCCATGACTGCTGTGTGTTGGTTTATTCATTCGAATATCCAGGTCTTGAGTTCTTTCCTGAAATGCTGGAGTGAGGGGGGTGGTCATGAGGTGCAGGGAAACGTCATTCCATGCCTTGGCCACCAGGTGCAAGAAAGTGCATCCTCCGCTATTGGTGCGGCGTATTAGGGGTGGAGGATGGGGAGGCGTCTCTGATGAAGAGGCAGGCAGATCGAAGGGGTCTGGTTGGTCTGTTGGTGGAAGGCCAGGCATTTGTTGATTTATGCTGGTCCTTCATTGTGAAGGGCTTTGAAAGCATGGGGCAGCATCTTGAACTGGCATCTTTTCAGAATATTTATCCGCAAACCTGTGGCCATATGAGGTCTGCAAGTCTTTTTTCACTTCACTGGGGGTTTACAAGTCTTTTTTTAATCTTTATTTCCTTTGCCAGGTCTCTCTTCTGTACCTGTAGCTCTCTCCTGAATATTTCTTTTCCTTATGTTGCCTACATCAGCTGCTGCTTCCTTCTGTTTCTGTGACCGGTTATGGTTTACTGCATACTGGTGTTTTGGGATTTATTTTCTTTTTTCGTTGAAGTTTCATAGAACTCTTGGTGTCCTGTGTTGGTCTTGCGCATTTAGTTTCTTTTCCTTGTTGTTCATGGGTTGGCAAAAGAGGTTTAGCATTACCAATTATATCTCTTTATTAATATATCAATGAAAGACTAGGACTGTGTTAATTTATATAGTGCTTTACAGACTGCAGTTACGTACCTACCACAGTTTATAGGGGCAGAGTGGTGCTGAGGCAGATGCTTGGTGCTGTGAGAGGCAACAGTGTTCTCTGGGGTGTTGTAGTGTGATGGTAGCGAGTGGTATTTTCATGTGGTATTGTAAGCATACAGAGTAGTACTTTAGTGTTCGGCCGTGTCAGGAAGCTGGGTCACTGGGTGCTGGTGGGATGGCTGTGCAGTGTTGTGAGCGGGTGGAGAGACCAAGGCAGTGGCAGTTGTGTTGATGTGCATGAGCTGGTAGTGGCATTTGTTGGTAGTGCAGGGCTGTTTTATTTCATATTGGTACCCTAATATAGGTCCAGAAAACATCGTACACTTTCCCTACATCCGCTCCTGTTATTTCATATTAACGAGACCTATAAGGACACAACTCCAAATAAGGACAGAATGCCTTACAAGGACATCACGCCTTATAAGGTCTGCTGCCTTTTATGGACTAAACCTTTCACCTAGTTCCATTCCGAGGGTGGGTTTTTCCCAATTAATATTGCTAAGATGTCATCCCTAGCACATATGAATAATTGATGAGTACACTCTCCAGGAGGTACACTTCACCTCTTCCATCGACGCACTAGGTTTGGGTAACACACGTACATAGACTGTATAAATACAGCCCCTCTTGCTATCAGAAGGCAGGAGGGAACCACGACTTCAAGGCCGACACACTGACCAGAGACTCAGCAGCTCCGGCATGCCATCGCTCCAGCTGACAGTGGCCTAATGATCCCTTTCAGGATATCCAGCTCAAGTCCAGGACGAAGTCCCCCACTCTCACTATTCAGGTATGGGGGTTTGATTAAATCCTAGTGGGATTTTTGGCTCTTAGGCTTGTGGGCTCTTAGACTATATAGTACCTACTCACATGCTAGGTACACTTGGGTACATCTAGTCGGGCATCTTAGGAGTACGCACTTTATTTTATAAATGCATTTTATATTCATGTATGCATTCATGACTGTTGCAAAATGGTAGAACAATACTGTTCCTTCTTATTCACTGTACTGCTGGTTCTATATCTCTGCTACTGTGTTACAGTCGTAACAGCGCACATATTCTACATGAGAAGAACTACTGTACAATAAGTTCTTATTGTATACACGTTTGACTGTTTCATCTCTGTATCTCTCTGAGAGCAAAAACAAGCAAGCACGAGTGACTGGGTGCAACGTGATATATTGTTTCCACGAGACTGAGGTTATTGTGTTCTGAGGTTGCCAAAAACGAATCTCTGATAATAGGAGACTCTGGTGGCACTGCCAGCTAGCTAATGCAAACCATAGGCTAACTAACATATGTGGCGGGGGTGTACGGAGACTTTCTGCCACTAAACCCACGGTATATGTTATCCGTAAACCTCGTAGGTCCTGAATGACAGGGTACTTTTGGGACTACACTACAGTGCTAGGCTGGTAATACGGTGGTGGGGTTGGTAATCTTCGTGTGCAGTGATGATTTAGTGGTAAGAATGTGAAAAAAATGTGATGTCAGTGTAGCTTTGCGATGTTAAATGGCCCTCACTTTACACTTTGTGTACTGTTATATAAACACTCCAGCAGATTGATACACCTAGCAGCCAATAGGATGTGGTGAGCGAGAAATACTGTTCTGAACCCCCTATAAAGCAATGTATATTGTGATACTAGAGCTAACTAGACACCCATATTCCTGCAGGGTGGAACCCTATAGTCACTTAACCTCGTCTTAACTATTTCACTGTTAAAATGTGACCGGGCTTACAAAAGTATTGTCTTCATTGCAATTCTCAAATGTCTCTCAGCAGAACCAATACTGAGACGCATTTCTGTGAGCCATTCCGAAAGATCTCTAGAGTGTAGAAACTTTAGAGTGGCTACACATCCTGTTCCGCCCATGGTTGAGATGCATTCTTTTTACCAATGCTGGCTAGAACACTTCTTTCTGCCCAGTGCATAAGATTTTCAGTATAAATGCAGCTTCTGTCCGTTGCCCTCGCCTCCCTCTCTAGACAGTAGTTACAGCCTGCGGCACGATGAGCCTCCCGGCTTGTGACGACCCTTCGCCTTCTCTAATGAGGCTGGGAAAGCAGCAGAACAGGCTGCTCTGCCAGCACAATAATGAACTTGGAAAGCCCAGCCTTTCCCATTGCAGTCGGGCATGTGGTGCCTTTTGGCTGTGAAAAGGTCAGCTTGAGCTATTAAGCAAGAAAGAAAAGCAGCAAAGAGAATGAGTGTGCAGTCTCGGCTTTCGCAAAATCCTGTGTCTTGCCTCGAAATATCTGAAATAACTCTGATCTCTCCCGCGCATCTGGGTACTTCAGTTCTTTCCTACACCCAGTATGAACTGCAGTAACTTCCAAAGAGCTGCATCTGGGGCCTCCAGCTCCTCTACCATCTCCAGGCCAGCACTTGTAAGTAAGAAGTATTATGAATGTGAGCTCTGCAGTGTAAGTTTGGCCTTCTCTCTTCCTCAGTGTGGTAAATAGTAGGGGTGGGTGGAGCTTGTGGATTTTCACTCTGCGGAATTCCTCAGTCACATAAAAAAACATGAAATTCTGCCACATGGTGATGGGTGGAATTTGGTAGGAAATCTGCGTTACAACAGTAATGTTCAGTTGCCAAATTCCACCAATTCCAAGGGCTTTAATAAAGCATTCTGCCGACCACCTCTAAATGGTGGGGGGTGTGTGTGGGGGTGTGTGTGTGTGAGCCAAGCAGTGGGACCCATGCCCATCTCCTTTTCTCGGTTTGCTAAATTGTAGTCTCTGCTTTGCCGATTCATCTTCACTGCCAGCTCCCATGGCGTAATGTAGGCTCTTGTGGTCAGATCACTGCTTGCGAAAAGGTAGGCCGTGTGTGTTATACAGTAGAGCCATGGCCATAACTCTTCATCTGTGTGCTCCATAGTGGAGCCCATATGTTTGTGCTTTGCTTCACCATCACAGTTTGCTTCCATTGAGTGATCCTGGATCTTGTACCTTCATCACTGAGCGTTGAAATGGCAGGCCTCGTGTGTGATCTGCTCAGTGGAATGGACCCCCATCATTGCTGTTGAAGTTAATGTGATGGAGGCCTGTTTTGAGCACTCGTGGTGTACCGCAGCCACAAGTTCAAGTGTCCAGGCCACTTCCTTACTGCACTGCCGTATTATTATACTTTATAATGTTCAAAGGATAGGGCCTGTGTCCTTCATCGAGATCTGGTCTAGGATTGTTCTGCCATTCTTACTTTTATGCCCCAATCCTGTCAGATTGTTTGCTAGGGTTGTACGAACTCTTTTGCTGTTTCTTGTGCTCATTTTAGAACTTCAGACACTGCACTGACCATTGTGTGACAGCGTCGCCAATCACAAGTTGCTTGGTGTCTTGACTGTTGGCTCATACCTGGCACATCCGTGGTGCATCCACACTACATGCGACGGGCCGCTACATAGTGTACATGTTCTCTATTTGTGACATGGAAGTGCAGGGTTTTCCCTTGGTGGTAGAAACCTTGCCTTTCCTGGGATCATAACTTGGTCTCACATTTTGTATTTGTGGACGCCTTCCATGCAGAGCTTCTCACTATACTGCTATGGGCTGTAGTATAAAATACAATATGTCGCCTGGCTCTGCAGCCTGTGCTTCTGGTATGCACTATTCAGTAGTTATTTAAGCCTACTAAGCACTCTGTGGCGTACTAAGCAGGTTTCAGGAGTCTGTTTGCTACTTTCCGCAATTTTCCAGGATTGCAAAACCTAACTGCTGAAACTTTCCCAGCAGGCTCTGGGAGAAAGCGGTCTTCAGTGTTTCCGACGTCAGTACCACAGCCTACTTGTCTTTCAGACTAGTTCACTAGGCAAATGAGCTACAATCTTCACTAGTGTCTTTCGTGGCAGGTAAAGGAAATACTTCGGAAGTCCTGTCCCGTTGCCTTTTCAAATGATTCCAGAACAAAAATGCAACCTTGTTTGCAGGATCTAGGCAGATAGTCTTACATCTGCGGTACCTGGGCTGTTTATAATGAATGGAGGAGCTTCAGATTGTAAATTACTTTATTAAATGATTGAATTTACAGTGCTCTGCCGCCATGAATGAATGTAAACTATGTTACTTTTTTTACGACTGGAATTGCTAGTTCTGCAGTAATGTGCGGCAATGTGGGGGTACGGACTTGCGACTGTCTAACCTCTCCAACTTTGTAGATTTCTTATTACATGGTGGGATCTTCATTACTAGCCATACACAGTAGAATATCTGCGCGTGTGCTGGGATACTTTAACCACCTATAAAACCAACTCTAAATGGTGTCCAATAGGCTGTTATAAATGAAGAAATAAAGATCTAGCTGCCTAACTGTTGGTACATTTTAAAAACACTTTTTCTTTTGCAATTAATCTAGGAAACTACTTAAAACAACATTGGAGCCTAACCCCTAATCTAGCTTCTTCCAGAAAAGAAGGGAAAACACGTGGAAATGAAGGGAAGTGAAGAGAGATGCAACCTTCATCAGAAATCTAAGGGACTTTGCCTCTTCGCCCGGCAGCTTCCGTAGTCCCTCACAGCTTGCACTGAATGTGGTTCCATCGTCTCAGAACACTAATAAGACCTTTTTTTTTTATTATCCCCCCCCCCCTTTTTTTTAAAGGATTTTCTGGCTTTTTTTCTCTTCACTTGAAATTGTAATGTATGCCATCAATTCTACTGAATGTTTCCCTTGTTCTAGACAACTTTTTTGACACTTCCTTGTTTATAAATGCCCTCCTTTGGAA
Organism: Lissotriton vulgaris; assembly: GCF_964263255.1. Lineage (NCBI taxonomy): Eukaryota > Metazoa > Chordata > Amphibia > Caudata > Salamandridae > Lissotriton > Lissotriton vulgaris. Next base: position 1,104,400,762 of record NC_141698.1, read on the forward strand.
GGAAGAAAGCTCCCACTGCGCAAACTTGGTGTTTTTGCTTCTTGTTGACACATTCGACCGAAGAATGTGAATTTCATAGCCAACTATTGAAGTACATTCGGTGTTTCGTCAAAATATAGTTTCAAGAATATCGAAGGCAAAAATATTGTGACGGTAAGCTTCTACAGGAAAGCCAAGTTTTTACTATACTTAAATCCACATGTATGTACTTCGACAATATATATCCCTTCAAGGTACACAGATGTGGAGTTAATAATGGTAAACCCACACTTGCCTATTTACACTTACCTTCATAATTTGGTCCTCAGTATTTTTTGCACAATATTCTGTCCACGCGATATTCACATAGATATTCTATTAGACAAAATCCTACGTTGAAAGACCGCCTGGGCATCTACAGCAAAGGAGAATTGGAGGACCTGAAAACAAGGAGGCACAAAAGTAGTTCAAAACGCACCTTGATATGTTCCCATTCTGTGGCCCACCTTGTCTTTTCTGACCGGAGATCCAAGGTGAGAATAGCACATGAAAATGACCTGCGTTTTCAACACTCATGACATCACCCATTAATGTCGATTGCCCTCATGTTGAACAGAAGCACAAAGTCTACGTGTTCGCTGGTGCGAAGTCAATGCTGAAAAGGAGGGACCCCCGCCAGTCTGTTAATCCGCCTTCAGATCATTCCAAACATCACTTAACATAACCTCTCTCACCATTAATGCCAAGGAATTTGATGACTGAGATGGTTCTGTTTTCGCCATGCTCAGCAAGGTCTTTCTCACTCCCAAGTACTACCTATGATTATAATACTGACCTATTCAGATGCGGACACCACTGCAGCTACTTCAGCTGTTACAGAAGCCACCCAGGTTTCTGTATGTGCTAGAACCATAAGTCTGTGTCCTTCATTGAGACCTATGCAACTCCTCACGATTCAACACCAGCACCGTGCTGTTTTCTCTTCTGCCTTTGCCTTATTAACCTCTACACAAATCGGCATCAGATGTTGGGCACCAAAGGTGGTGGATAGGGCTCATGAGAAGAGGAGGAAGAGAACAATTACACCTTCATCCAGAAGTTTAGAACAAGCGACTCGTAGTCACTTTCACATCCTACATGCCAATCCTGTACCAAGTCACTATCAGGAATGTCACTAGTGAATTACATTACCACATCTCACAACATGTAGGCCAGAGGAGCTAAAAACGCAGCATTTCACCAAACTCTCAACATTTGCAGACTTTATGGAATTCTTGCAACAAAGGTGACAAACTAGAATATGCCCATGCTGCCTTTCAGACTTTTTTCCTGCAACTCCCAGAAGAAAATGTGTAGACCGCTCACGTAACCCAATTAGACGTTCCTAGCCTGTTAAAAAATAAATGACAAACCACTTCAGCAGGAGCTAAGTTTTCTTAGAACTAATCCAAACGGAACTTGATTGTTTCTGTAGTTATAATATGGTATGTTTTCTGAGATTTTAATGTGTCAAGAAAAGTAACTCCCTAATTGAAAGACCTAATTGTCAGCCAATGTGCAGTACAGCAAGGATGTCCTTAAAAGCAGACTGTGTCACTGTGTCTAGGGCACTACAACAGAAGTCTTAGAAATCCATTCAGTTGACATTTCAAAAGAGAGCAGGGACCAGGCTGAAAGGCCAAATATTCCGACCTATTCTGATTTTGAGCTTAATTTATGTACAAACTCTGGAGCCATGCTTTTATTTGAACTTCTCAGGCCTGCATGTGCGTTTCGAGAGAAGCTTGTTGTCTGGCAACCAGGGCCGACTAGCTATTCAAGAGGAAAAGATTCTGCGTATGGTGCCTACAACAGGCCCTGCTCAAACGGCTTTTTTTTAAAGAATGTTTTTGTTTTTTAATGACATGAGTTTTAAATCCTATGCTTGGTTGGAAACAGATTTTGGTCTCGTATAAATGAATGACTCCTTACTTAGGACTTTTTGCTATGCCTATTTTGAACAATACGTTACATTTTAGTTGGTGTTTCCAGGGCTCGTACTCGCTGTAGCGTCTGCCTCTTTCTCCTCCAATCATCCATGGTTTCCATTCTAACAGTAGGGCTGAGACAGGTCTTGCCCGAGGGCTGTCTGAGTTTCATGTAGTACAGACCATCTCCTCGCCATGTTCTTTCTGAATCCTGCTACAGAGATCGCCATGCCTTGGAGTAGTCCATACGTCTTATAGGAGGGCGCTATTGGCTTTGCCAATACTTTTCTGGTGGTCAGCCTCTAGGACTCTGCTCTTTGGGCAGATCAGTCTTTTCTGGAGCCTGGTTTCTGGGTTCACTCACCGGGTTCCTCTTACAGTATTCTGTTCTTTCGCCATCTTGTCCTTTTAGTTTGGCTGCATCTCGGGCCTTGTGCTCTGCACATGGAGCCTGGGTTCCAAGAGCTTAGACTCGAGCAATGCTTCGAAGTGTGTAAGTCGACTAATGTTTAAAGCAGCAGCAAAGCGAATGGCTGTAATCTGGTATGTGCTGCATGCAGGCCCCGGATGCGCCTAGCAGACCACAGCTGGAGCCGGGGAGCTTTAAAACGACGGGGTGGGAGGTCGAGGGATAAACGAGCCTCCTGTGCCTGACAGGATTATGAAGGTGATAGATGATGCTTACCTCACTGGCAGCAGTCTGCAGGCAGGCCTGTGAGAATCGGCATCTGCAGTGGGGTGCGCAGTCTGTGTGGCACAGAGCCAGGGTATACCGACGAGTACTCATCCGCAGTGGGGCACAGGCTGTCTCTGAGCAACACAGCGCCAGGGTATACCCAGGAGCATCCATCCGCAGTGGGGCACAGGCTGTCTCTGAGCAACACAGGGCCAGGGTATACCCAGGAGCATCCTTCCACAGTGGGGCACAGGCTGTCTCTGAGCAACACAGGGCCAGGGTATACCCAGGAGCATCCATCCGCAGTGGGGCACAGGCTGTCTCTGAGCAACACAGGGCCAGGGTATACCCAGAAGCATCCTTCCGCAGTGGGGCACAGGCTGTCTGAGCAACACAGGGCCAGGGTATACCCAGGAGCATCCATCCGCAGTGGGGCACAGGCTGTCTCTGAGCAACACAGGGCCAGGGTATACCCAGGAGCATCCATCCGCAGTGGGGCACAGGCTGTCTCTGAGCAACACAGGGCCAGGGTATACCCAGAAGCACCCTTCCACAGTGGGGCACAGGCTGTCTCTGAGCAACAGAGGGCCAGGGTATACCCAGGAGCATCCATCCGCAGTGGGGCACAGGCTGTCTCCGAGCAACACAGGGCCAGGGTATACCCAGAAGCATCCTTCCACAGTAGGGCACAGGCTGTCTCTGAGCAACACAGGGCCAGGGTATACCCAGAAGCATCTTTCCACAGTGGGGCACAGGCTGTCTCTGAGCAACACAGGGCCAGGGTATACCCAGGAGCATCCATCCGCAGTGGGGCACAGGCTGTCTCTGAGCAACACAGGGCCAGGGTATACCCAGAAGCATCCTTCCACAGTGGGGCACAGGCTGTCTCTGAGCAACACAGGGCCAGGGTATACCCAGGAGCATCCATCCGCAGTGGGGCACAGGCTGTCTCTGAGCAACACAGGGCCAGGGTATACCCAGAAGCATCCTTCCACAGTGGGGCACAGGCTGTCTCTGAGCAACACAGGGCCAGGGTATACCCAGGAGCATCCATCCGCAGTGGGGCACAGGCTGTCTCTGAGCAACACAGGGCCAGGGTATACCCAGAAGCATCCTTCCACAGTGGGGCACAGGCTGTCTCTGAGCAACACAGGGCCAGGGTATACCCCAGGAGCATCCTTCCACAGTGGGGCACAGGCTGTCTCTCAGAGACACAGGGCCAGGGTATACCCAGGAGCATCCATCCACAGTGGGGCACAGGCTGTCTGAGCAACACAGGGCCAGGGTATACCCCAAGAGCATCCATACGCAGTGGGGCACAGGAGGCTGTCTGAGCAACACAGGGCCAGGGTATACTACAGGAGCATCCGTCCGCAGTGGGGCACAGGCTGTCTCTAAGCAACACAGGGCCAGGGTATACCCCAGGAGCATCCTTCCACAGTGGGGCACAGGCTGTCTCTCAGAGACACAGGGCCAGGGTATACCCAGGAGCATCCATCCACAGTGGGGCACAGGCTGTCTGAGCAACACAGGGCCAGGGTATAACCCAAGAGCATCCATACGCAGTGGGGCACAGGAGGCTGTCTGAGCAACACAGGGCCAGGGTATACTACAGGAGCATCCATCCGCAGTGGGGCACAGGCTGTCTCTGAGAGACACAGGGCCAGGGTATACCCCAGGAGCATCCATCCACAGTGGGGCACAGGCTGTCTGAGCAACACAGGGCCAGGGTATACCCCAGGAGCATCCATCCGCAGTGGGGGACAGGCTGTCTGAGCAACACAGGGCCAGGGTGTACCACAGGAGCATCCGTCTGTAGTGGGGCACAGGCTGTCTCTGAGAGACACAGGGCCAGGGTATACCCAGGAGCCTCCATCCGCAGTGGAGCACAGGCTGTCTCTGAGAGACACAGGGCCAGGGTATACCCAGGAGCATCCATCCGCAGTGGGGCACAGGCTGTCTGAGCAACACAAGGCCAGGGTATACCCCAGGAGCATCCATCCACAGTGGGCACAGGCTGTCTGAGCAACACAAGGCCAGGCTATATCCCAGGAGCATCCATCCGCAGTGGGGCACAGGCTGTCTCTGAGAGACACAGGGCCAGGATATACCCAGGAGCATCCGTCCGCAGTGAAGCACAGGCTGTCTCTGAGAGACACAGGGCCAGGGTATACCCAGGAGCATCCTTCCACAGTGGGACACAAGGTGTCCCTCCTGGGGTAGACAGGGCCAGGGTCTACCCCAGGAGCATCCATCCGCAGTAGGACACAGGCTGTCTCTGAGAGACACAGGGCCAGGGTATACCCAGGAGCATCCATCCGCAGTGGGGCACAGGGTGTCTCTGAGAGACACAGGGCCAGGGTATACATCTGGAGAGTCCATCTGCAGTGGGGCACAGGGTGTCTCTGAGAGACACATGGTCAGGGTATACATCCAGAGAGTCCATCTACAGTGGGGTGCACAGGCTTTGTCTTAGGTTTACCCTGGCCCTGAGTCTCTAAGAGTTTGGTTTTCTTTTTGCAAATGCTTCACAAAAAACAAATGTTTTCACGGGGCATAAGTGGGTTCATAAATTATATGCACTTTTAGAGCAAACCATTTCATAGTCCATGTATACTTTAATTGGTAAGCGCTTTACAGTCTTTGTCTGTGTTTTGTGTATTGTAGATTCTGCGTCATTCACCAAATACAGGGGACACACGAAGAAGTCCGTATGCACCAATTACATTCAAGTTTGTAATTGTTATTTTCATCCCACCTTTTTCTTTACCAGTGACGCCTTAGCGTGCGCCACCGACAAGGTGAGGTCTTTCTTGGTCCTGATGAATGCTGAGCTGAATCTTGGCTCAAGTTAGCAGAAACATGTCGACCTATTTTTGTATATTTAATTTGTATAGGACATTCTGGTTCCAACTAATTTACTCTGTGTCAGTCTTTTTTCACTGTTTTTAACAGTCGGAGCTACCCCTTCATTAAAAAGGTTTGGGGAGTAGCCCGTACTCTTTTTAAATCACTCTGACATCACTGTTGGATATTATGTTCTAAATAAGAACCCAATGAAGACAACTGGCAACCGACTTTCAGTTGGTGCCTGAGGGTTCTTTTTCTGTGCACGTATAATCCACTTTAAACTGTCTTTTTTTGGGTCTATTACTTGGGCCTAGCAGGTAGTAATCTCCTTAATTCATGATTACGCTACCTTTTACCTGTCCCCCCCTTTTCTGTACTTTGACCTTTGTAGTCACTCTTCTGTTGATTGGTATAAGTATCTTTAGGGGTATAAGAGTGACTTTTTGACCCTTCCTCTCTTGTTGATTTATTTATACCTAAGAGCACCCATCTGCAGTGGGACACAGAGTGTCTCTTAGAGACGCGGGCCAGGCTATACCCCAGGAGCATCCATCTACAGTGGGGCTCATGGTGTCTCTGAGAGACACAGGGTCTGGAATACCCAAGAGCATCCATCTGCAGTGGGCACAGGTTGTCTGAGACACGGGGCCAGGGTATACCCAAGGAGCATCCGTCTGCAGTTGGGCATGGTGTGTCTCTGAGAGACACAGGGCTAGGGTATACCTCAGGAGCTTCCATCCGCAGTGGGGCCCAGGCTGTCTGGGAGACACAGGGCCAGGGTATACATCAGGAGCGCCCATCTACAGTGGGGTGCACAGGATGTGTCTGAGAGACACAGGGCCAGGGTATACCACAGGAGCATCCATCCGCAGTGGGGCACAGGCTGTCGGAGCGACACTGGGCCAGGCTATACCCCAGGAGCATCCACCCGCAGTGGGGCACAGTGTGGCTGACCTTGTGAGACCACGACCCAGTGACCGCCGTCTGCAAAGGCATGCTGGTCCTCTACACTGAAGCCTGGCTGACTTTTTGAGACCAGGAGCTAATGCTGGACCTCATCACAGAGGCCTGGCTGACCCTGTGAGACCAGGACCCAACGCTGGACCTCAATACAGAAGCCTGGCTGACCCTGTGAGACCAGGACCCAACGCTGGACCTCAGTACAGAGATATGGCTGACCCTGTGAGAACAGGAGCCAACGCTGGACCTCAGTACAGAGGCCTGGCTGACCCTGTGAGACCAGAACCCAATGCTGGACCTCATCAGAGGCCTGGCTGACCCTGTGAGACCAGGACCCAACGCTGGACCTCAGTACAGAGGCCTGGTTGACCCTGTGAGACCAGGACCCAACGCTGGACCGAAGTACAGAGGCCTGGCTGACCCTGTGAGACCAGGAGCCAACGCTGGACCTCGGTACAGAGGCGTAGCTGACCCTGTGAGACCAGGACCCAACTCTGGACCTCTACATTATGGCTTGGCTGATCCTGTGAGTCCAGGAGCCAACACCTGGACCTCTACACGATGGCCTTGCGGACCCTGTGAGACCAGGAGCCATTGCTGGACCTGTACATGGAGGCCTGGCTGACACTGTGAGGCCAGGAGCCAACGCAGGACCTCAGTACAGAGGCCTAGCTGACCCTGTGAGACCAGAAGCCAACGCTGGACCTTTACACGGTGGCCTGGCTGACCCTGTGGGAACAAGAGCCTACGTTGGACCTTATCACAGAGGCCTAGCTGACCCTGTGAGGCCAGGAGCCGTTGTCCACCATCTACAAAGGCACGTTGGACTTCTACACGTAGGACTGGCTGACCCTATGAGACCAGGAGCCGGTGTCCACCATCTACAAAGGCATGCTGGTCCTTTACACAGAGGCCTGGCTGACCCTGTGAGACAAGGAGCCAACGTTAGACCTCATCACAGGGGCCTGGCTAACCTGTGAGACCAGGAGCCAACGCTGGACCTCTACATGGAGGCCTGACTGACCCTGTGAGACCAGGAGCCAACGCTGGACCTTTACATGGAGGCCTGGCTGACCCTTTGAGACCAGGAGCCAACGCTGGACCTCAGTTCAAAGCTGGCCCTGTGAGACCAGGAGCAAACGCTGGACCTCATCACAGAGGCCTAGCTGGCCCTGTGAGGCCAGGAGCCAACGCTGGACCTCATCATAGGGGTCTAGCTGGCCCTGTGAGACCAGGAGCCAACGCTGGACCTCATCACAGAGGCCTGGCTGACCCTGTGAGTCCAGGAGCCAACGCTGGACCTCATCACAGAGGCCTGGCTGAGCCTGTGAGACCAGGAGCCAACGCCAGACCTCATCACAGAGGCCTGGCTGACCCTTTGAGACCAGGAGCCAATGCTGGACCTCTGCATGGAGGCCTGGCTGACCGTTTGAGACCAGGAGCCAAGGCTGGACGTCATCAGAGAGGCCTAGCGGACCTTGTGAGACCAGGAGCCAACGCAGGACCTTTACATGGAGGCCTGGCTGACCCTGTGAGACGAGGAGCCAAGGCCGCCATCTACAAAGGCACACTGGATCTCTACACAGATGCCTGGCTGATCCAGTTTATATTTGTTATTTAACAGCTCCGGGGAAAGCAGAATGTGACCACAGCTGCACACACTGGGTAGTTTGTCACTGTGTCTCTATAGCATGGGTACTCACAAACTTTCTCTCGGGGGCCAAATTTACAGTGTGGTTTATGTCAGAGGGCCGCACCAGTGGGGGCGGGGTCAGTGGGGGAAGGGGCGGGGCTAGAGCAACAACAAAAAAACTGTGACCATGAGGTTGATCACAGGTCCCTGCAGCGGACGCCTTCGTACACTGAGCCACTAGACCCGGCATACACACATCTGTCTCTCTCTCACTGTCTTTCTCTCTCTCCCTCAATCTCTATCCCTCCCTCTCTCTCCCTCTGTCTCTCTCTCCCTCCCTCTCTCTGTCTCACTCCCTCTCTCCCGCTCACTCCCTCTCTCCCTCTCTCACTCACTCCGACTGTCTTACTCCCTGTCTCCCTCTGTCTCACTCACTCTGAATGTCTCACTCTCTGTCTCCCTCTCCATCTGTCTCCCTCTCCTTCCCTCTGTCTCCCTCTCTCATTCCCTCTCCCTTCTTCCCTCTCCTTCCCTTTCCCTCCTTCCCTCGGTCTCCCTCACTCTCCCTCCCTCTGTCTCCCTCCCTCCCTCTGTCTCCCTCCCTCCCTCTGTCTCCCTCCCTCCCTCCCTCTGTCTCCCTCCCTCCCTCTGTCTCCCTCCCTCCCTCTGTCTCCCTCGCTCTGTCTCCCTCCCTCACTCTGTCTCCCTCCCTCGCTCTGTCTCCCTCCCTCGCTCTGTCTCCCTCCCTCGCTCTGTCTCCCTCCCTCGCTCTGTCTCCCTCCCTCGCTCTGTCTCCCTCCCTCGCTCTGTCTCCCTCCCTCGCTCTGTCTCCCTCCCTCGCTCTGTCTCCCTCCCTCGCTCTGTCTCCCTCCCTCGCTCTGTCTCCCTCCCTCGCTCTGTCTCCCTCCCTCGCTCTGTCTCCCTCCCTCGCTCTGTCTCCCTCCCTCGCTCTGTCTCCCTCCCTCGCTCTGTCTCCCTCCCTCGCTCTGTCTCCCTCCCTCGCTCTGTCTCCCTCCCTCGCTCTGTCTCCCTCCCTCGCTCTGTCTCCCTCCCTCGCTCTGTCTCCCTCCCTCGCTCTGTCTCCCTCCCTCGCTCTGTCTCCCTCCCTCGCTCTGTCTCCCTCCCTCGCTCTGTCTCCCTCCCTCGCTCTGTCTCCCTCCCTCGCTCTGTCTCCCTCCCTCGCTCTGTCTCCCTCCCTCGCTCTGTCTCCCTCCCTCGCTCTGTCTGTCTCCCTCGCTCTGTCTGTCTCCCTCGCTCTGTCTGTCTCCCTCGCTCTGTCTGTCTCCCTCGCTCTGTCTGTCTCCCTCGCTCGCTCGCTCTGTCTGTCTCCCTCGCTCGCTCGCTCTGTCTGTCTCCCTCGCTCGCTCGCTCTGTCTGTCTCCCTCGCTCGCTCGCTCTGTCTGTCTCCCTCGCTCGCTCGCTCTGTCTGTCTCCCTCCCTCGCTCTGTCTGTCTGTCTCCCTCCCTCGCTCTGTCTGTCTGTCTCCCTCCCTCGCTCTGTCTGTCTGTCTCCCTCCCTCGCTCTGTCTGTCTGTCTCCCTCCCTCGCTCTGTCTGTCTGTCTCCCTCCCTCGCTCTGTCTGTCTGTCTCCCTCCCTCGCTCTGTCTCTCTCCCTCCCTCGCTCTGTCTGTCTCCCTCCCTCGCTCTCTCTCTCCCTCCCTCGCTCTGTCTCTCTCCCTCGCTCTGTCTCTCTCCCTCGCTCTGTCTCTCTGTCTCTCTCCCTCCCTCACTCTCCTTCCCGCCCTCACTCTCCTTCCCGCCCTCACTCTCCCTCACTCTCCCTCGCCCTCGCCCTCACTCTCCCTCACTCTCCCTCACTCGCCCTCGCCCTCACTCTCCTTCCCTCGCCCTCGCCCTCACTCTCCTTCCCTCGCCCTCGCCCTCACTCTCCTTCCCTCGCCCTCACTCTCCTTCCCTCGCCCTCACTCTCCTTCCCTCGCCCTCGCCCTCACTCTCCTTCCCTCGCCCTCGCCCTCACTCTCCTTCCCTCGCCCTCGCCCTCACTCTCCTTCCCTCGCCCTCGCCCTCACTCTCCTTCCCTCGCCCTCGCCCTCACTCTCCTTCCCTCGCCCTCGCCCTCTCTCCTTCCCTCGCCCTCGCTCTCCTTCCCTCCCTCGCCCTCGCTCTCCTTCCCTCCCTCGCCCTCGCCCTCACTCTCACTCACTCTCACTCTCCTTCCCTCCCTCGCCCTCGCCCTCGCCCTCGCCCTCACTCTCACTCTCCTTCCCTCCCTCCATCGCCCTCGCCCTCGCCCTCACTCTCACTCTCCCGCCCTGTCTCTCGCCCTCCCTTTCCCTCCCTGTCTCCCTCCTTCCACCTTGCCCGTGTGCATCCGGGCTGAGACAGCTTCTGGCCAGGCACACACACAAACACAGCCTTACCGGAGTACTTCACAGGTCTTCAAAAGACCATTCGTATGTTAATGAGGCTTTGTCACCTCTTAGCCCCCCTGCAGCCCCACTCTGACTACAAAGGGAATCGCCCGGCCACCACAGAGCAGCAGTCTGAGTCGCGCTGCCGCAGGGATGTTTGCTGACACTGTAAAAAAAAATGTTTTAAACACGGCTACATGTCTGCAAGGTCCGCGGGCCGCCAGGGAAGGCTTGCCGGGCCGCTGACGGCCCGCGGGCCATACTATGAGTACCCGTGCTCTATAGCTTTGTAAATGAATTATCTTAAAAGGAAGAGCAGACATAAATAATGATGCTAAAGTCCACAGGATGGCTCGGCAAGTTACCTGTGAGAAAATGATAAATAGACCAATACTGAGGTCAATAAAATGAGTACCATTGAATTGTGTAACAATAAACATCTGTTATTCAGCACCAATATGCCTGCAGGTGAACCTGCGCTTTACAAATAGATGTTATGTTATCTTAAGTTATTGTGGAGTGGTCAGTTGACTATCCTTTATGCACGGTTTGTAAGGCTCTTTATGGCGAGCGCTCTGCAGGATGCTCTGGGCTGTAGCATGGTTTGTAAGGCTCTTTATGGCGAGTGCTCTGCGGCACCCTCTGGGCTGTAGCACTGCCTCCAAGGCTCTTTATGGCGAGCGCTCTACGGCATGCTCTGGGCTGTAGCACTTCCTGTAAGCCTCTTTATGGCGAGCGCTCTGCGGCATGCTCTGGGCTGTAGCACTGCCTCCAAGCCTCTTTATGGCGAGCGCTCTGCGGCACGCTCTGGGTTGTAGCAATGCCTCCAAGCCTCTTTATGGCGAGCGCTCTGCGGCACGCTCTGGGCTGTAGCACTTCCTGTAAGCCTCTTTATGGCGAGCGCTCTGCGGCATGCTCTGGGCTGTAGCACTGCCTCCAAGCCTCTTTATGGCGAGCGCTCTGCGGCACGCTCTGGGTTGTAGCACTGCCTCCAAGCCTCTTTATGGCGAGCGCTCTGCGGCACGCTCTGGGTTTAGCACTTCCTGTAAGCCTCTTTATGGCGAGCGCTCTGCGGCACGCTCTGGGTTGTAGCACTGCCTCCAAGCCTCTTTATGGCGAGCACTCTGCAGCACGCTCTGGGTTGTAGCACTGCCTCCAAGCCTCTTTATGGCGAGCGCTCTGCGGCACGCTCTGGGCTGTAGCACTTCCTGTAAGCCTCTTTATGGCGAGCGCTCTGCGGCACGCTCTGGGTTGTAGCACTGCCTCCAAGCCTCTTTATGGCGAGCACTCTGCAGCACGCTCTGGGTTGTAGCGCTGCCTCCAAGCCTCTTTATGGCGAGCGCTCTGCGGCACGCTCTGGGTTGTAGCACTGCCTCCAAGCCTCTTTATGGCGAGCACTCTGCAGCACGCTCTGGGTTTAGCACTTCCTGTAAGCCTCTTTATGGCGAGCACTCTGCAGCACGCTCTGGGTTGTAGCGCTGCCTCCAAGCCTCTTTATGGCGAGCGCTCTGCGGCACGCTCTGGGTTGTAGCAATGCCTCCAAGCCTCTTTATGGCGAGCGCTCTGCGGCACGCTCTGGGCTGTAGCACTTCCTGTAAGCCTCTTTATGGCGAGCACTCTGCAGCACGCTCTGGGTTGTAGCACTGCCTCCAAGCCTCTTTATGGCGAGCACTCTGCGGCACCCTCTGGGTTGTAGCACTGCCTCCAAGCCTCTTTATGGCGAGCACTCTGCAGCACGCTCTGGGTTGTAGCGCTGCCTCCAAGCCTCTTTATGGCGAGCGCTCTGCGGCACGCTTTGGGTTGTAGCACTGCCTCCAAGCCTCTTTATGGCGAGCACTCTGCAGCACGCTCTGGGTTGTAGCACTGCCTCCAAGCCTCTTTATGGCGAGCACTCTGCAGCACGCTCTGGGTTGTAGCGCTGCCTCCAAGCCTCTTTATGGCGAGCGCTCTGCGGCACGCTCTGGGCTGTAGCACTTCCTGTAAGCCTCTTTATGGCGAGCGCTCTGCGGCACGCTCTGGGTTGTAGCACTGCCTCCAAGCCTCTTTATGGCGAGCACTCTGCGGCACGCTCTGGGCTGTAGCACTTCCTGTAAGCCTCTTTATGGCGAGCGCTCTGCGGCACGCTCTGGGTTGTAGCACTGCCTCCAAGCCTCTTTATGGCGAGCACTCTGCAGCACGCTCTGGGTTTAGCACTTCCTGTAAGCCTCTTTATGGCGAGCACTCTGCAGCACGCTCTGGGTTGTAGCGCTGCCTCCAAGCCTCTTTATGGCGAGCGCTCTGCGGCACGCTCTGGGTTGTAGCACTGCCTCCAAGCCTCTTTATGGCGAGCGCTCTGCGGCACGCTCTGGGTTGTAGCACTGCCTCCAAGCCTCTTTATGGCGAGCACTCTGCAGCACGCTCTGGGTTGTAGCACTGCCTCCAAGCCTCTTTATGGCGAGCGCTCTGCGGCACGCTCTGGGCTGTAGCACTTCCTGTAAGCCTCTTTATGGCGAGCGCTCTGCGGCACGCTCTGGGTTGTAGCACTGCCTCCAAGCCTCTTTATGGCGAGCACTCTGCAGCACGCTCTGGGTTGTAGCGCTGCCTCCAAGCCTCTTTATGGCGAGCGCTCTGCGGCACGCTCTGGGTTGTAGCACTGCCTCCAAGCCTCTTTATGGCGAGCACTCTGCAGCACGCTCTGGGTTTAGCACTTCCTGTAAGCCTCTTTATGGCGAGCACTCTGCAGCACGCTCTGGGTTGTAGCGCTGCCTCCAAGCCTCTTTATGGCGAGCGCTCTGCGGCACGCTCTGGGTTGTAGCACTGCCTCCAAGCCTCTTTATGGCGAGCACTCTGCAGCACACTCTGGGTTTAGCACTTCCTGTAAGCCTCTTTATGGTGAGCGCTCTGCGGCACGCTCTGGGTTGTAGCACTGCCTCCAAGCCTCTTTATGGCGAGCACTCTGCGGCACGCTCTGGGTTGTAGCACTGCCTCCAAGCCTCTTTATGGCGAGCACTCTGCAGCACGCTCTGGGTTGTAGCGCTGCCTCCAAGCCTCTTTATGGTGAGCGCTCTGCGGCACGCTCTGGGTTGTAGCACTGCCTCCAAGCCTCTTTATGGCGAGCGCTCTGCGGCATGCTATGAGCTGTATCACAGTGTACTAATATAATACAGCTCTGCTGTCGTCTGACACACGATGTGGGTCAGGAGGACTACAGACGAAACATTAATTTGAAGCCACGTCCATCGTGGGGATATTGGGCCCAGTGTGGGGCTGACAGTGTTTAGTCTATGATCTCATTCCACCTCTCAATAACTTTGGTTCTAGATTCTTCCAACATAGGCAGGCATCAGCAAAGACCCATGGCCAGGCCTCTAGTCTGTCCATCTCCTCTCAAGCCTCCCATCTCCTCTCAAGCCTCCCACTTTCGAGTAGGAGTCGCTGATCCCGGCAAGTAAGTGCCTTCCTCGAGGCCACATTTCATATTCTCGAACCTGCTCTGGGACATCTCCTTGCAAAGGAGAGATGTTTTAATGCATGTCAAGGTCCTCCTCAGTGCTCAGACTGCAGTCTTCTTTTCCGCATCTAACTTTTGGGGCCCCACTGAAGTCCACCCCTGCAGCTTTATTTCCCAGCTTGTTAGATTTCCTGTTACACTCCAGGACTCTGGTGGCCTCTGCTGTCTTTTTGAGAGTTAAATGGGCAGCTGTTTGTTGCTATTCCCATTGTATATTGTTGCAAACGGCCGGAATCTGGCAGCAGAGCAGCTAAGCTGTAGTGGGAACATAGCTGTTTGTCACAGAACTGTTATATTGGTCTGTCCTTGCAATATTTCCTTTGGGAACGATCAAGCGTCTGAAATGCACTCCAAAGTGTGTGGATCATCTCCGAGTTTTTATGAATGACAGCAGGTATCTGGCCTCTGAGTATATAGAGTTGCCTGATGTGTGCGACGGGTCAATGTCTGCAGGAACTTTTTACAGGTGCTGATTACTTGAGGCTTCTTGGACCCCGCTTTGGGGGGAGTGCAGGGAGCAAGCAGCGTGACTAAAGTAAGGGCTTTCAGGTGCCAGGGGCCACTGGGTCTCTTGCATGGGGGGGGGGGCACTGGGTCTCTTGCATGGGGGGGGGCACTGGGTCTCTTGCGTGGGGGGGGGGCACTGGGTCTCTTGCGTTGGGGGGGCTACTGGGTCTCTTGCGTGGGGGGGCTACTGGGTCTCTTGCGTGGGGGGGCTACTGGGTCTCTTGCGTGGGGGGCTACTCTGTCTCTTGCGTGGGGGGCTACTCTGTCTCTTGCGTGGGGGGCTACTCTGTCTCTTGCGTGGGGGACTACTGGGTCTCTTGCGTGGGGGGGCTACTGGGTCTCTTGCGTGGGGGGGCTACTGGGTCTCTTGCGTGGGGGGGCTACTGGGTCTCTTGCGTGGGGGGGCTACTGGGTCTCTTGCGTGGGGGGGCTACTGGGTCTCTTGCGTGGGGGGCTACTGGGTCTCTTGCGTGGGGGGCTACTGGGTCTCTTGCGTGGGGGGCTACTGGGTCTCTTGTATGTGAGGCTACTGGGTCTCTTGTATGTGAGGCTACTGGGTCTCTTGTATGTGAGGCTACTGGGTCTCTTGTATGTGAGGCTACTGGGTCTCTTGTATGTGAGGCTACTGGGTCTCTTGTATGGGAGGCTACTGGGTCTCTTGTATGGGAGGCTACTGGGTCTCTTGTGTGGGGGGCTACTGAGTCTCTTGCGTGGGGGGCTACTCTGTCTCTTGCGTGGGGGGCTACTCTGTCTCTTGCGTGGGGGGGCTACTCTGTCTCTTGCGTGGGGGGGCTATTGGGTCTCTTGCGTGGGGGGGCTACTGGGTCTCTTGCGTGAGGGGGCTACTGGGTCTCTTGCGTGGGGGGGCTACTGGGTCTCTTGCGTGGGGGGCTACTGGGTCTCTTGCGTGGGGGGGCTACTGGGTCTCTTGCGTGGGGGGCTACTGGGTCTCTTGCGTGGGGGGCTACTGGGTCTCTTGTATGTGAGGCTACTGGGTCTCTTGTATGTGAGGCTACTGGGTCTCTTGTATGTGAGGCTACTGGGTCTCTTGTATGGGAGGCTACTGGGTCTCTTGTATGGGAGGCTACTGGGTCTCTTGCGTGGGGGGGCTACTGAGTCTCTTGCGTGGGGGGCTACTGAGTCTTGCGTGGGGGGCTACTGAGTCTCTTGCGTGGGGGGCTACTGAGTCTCTTGCGTGGGGGGCTACTGAGTCTCTTGCGTGGGGGGCTACTGAGTCTCTTGCGTGGGGGGCTACTGAGTCTCTTGCGTGGGGGGCTACTGAGTCTCTTGCGTGGGGGGCTACTGAGTCTCTTGCGTGGGGGGCTACTGAGTCTCTTGCGTGGGGGGCTACTGAGTCTCTTGCGTCAGGGGCTACTGAGTCTTGCGTCAGGGGCTACTGAGTCTCTTGCTTGGGGGCTACTGGGTCTCTTGCTTGGGGGCTACTGGGTCTCTTGAATGTAAGGCTACTGGGTCTCTTGGATGTGAGGCTACTGGGCCATCAGTCTCTCTAATGTGGACGTGTTTGGCACTATCTTGGGGGCACATTATACTGCTTGTTTTCTTGGCATGTAGGGTATATTTTGTATGTAAATGCGGTATGTGTTTGAACTTGAAGGCCTATGTGTAGGCTTTCTTGTTTTCAGTTTCTATTTTTGGTAAATTCTGGTGGGGTTTTTTCGGTGTTATCCAGTGATTTCAATACCTTAAAAAAACAGTGGTTATCAGTGGTTACACATTTTCGCGCCATTAAAAACAACAGAAACAGTGTTTCCGGTGTTTATGGAACTTTTTGCTTTTATTATTGCTTGCTTTCTGCACTGATATTGCATGGTATATAGACAGTGTACATACAGCGTATATGAGGTCCTAATGTATTTTTACAAATCAAACTTATCGTAGTACACCATACAATACTTCTACAGTGAGTCTTTGGTCATGCACGCTCGCTCTTTCCTTCTCGTGTAAACTTTTATCTGTGAAAAGACCCTCTCAACATTGGCACTTGAGACAGACAACGCCATGATAGCCAGTACACAATTTGCTTTCTCTGGCCACTGGCATAGCTTTCCATGCCGATACTGGTGCCCCATGAAGATTGTGATTCTTTGTGACCGGTTCTGCAACATATGCATTGAGCTGTGGGCATATGCCCTTAGAGTTATTGAACCGGTCAAAAATGAGGCAGCACTTTTGAAACTCACGAGAAAATGTCACTTTACGGAAGGAATCTATAACTTGTGCAGTGTACCACAGTGAGGCTAAATTTACTTCAAATGCCATGGTTGGTGAAGGGCTATTTCTCATACATTGTAAAATAAAAGTTCTTAAATTGCTCCTCAACATTTCTTTGCTTACCAAGTGGCAGGCACTCTAACATGGAACATGTTGCAGTGCCAAAGTCACTAAAAGTGTCACCCAGCTTACTCTCAAGGAGATGTTTCACATCTACACAAATTATGCTGAACACTTGGCAGACAAGGGTGTATTCAGACCTTAGTTTTTTTTATGTCCGCTACTGCAGTCATGTATTCCATGTTTTCCAAAAGTCTAGTGTCATGTTTTCACCAGTATCCCAGATGCTCTGTGACTGCACTCTTTTCACATATACCAGTCACTATACCTTGCATTGAATATTTAAAGCCGGGCTGTTTGGCAATTCTCCTACTATCCATACTGACTCACTAGAAAAGGGGGCTGATGTATCAAGAGTTTTTATCCATTCTCGGTGCGTAAATGTGATGGTACATAATGGGGAATATTCTTGTGAAACCTAAATTGTTCCTATAAGTGAAAGACTCAAACATAGACAACAAATCAAATATGATTTAGATATTTCCGGATTCTCTACAGATATAAAATAAATAAACAACACCTAAAACATGCTTATAACCCCTGTATCTTCTGATCAAAGACCACAAAACTGAAAAAAGAATTAAGAAACAATATTTTAGTGACATCCCTAGATAACAAAACTCAAGCAGAGTAATGTTAACCCAGTCTTTCTTGCAGCTGATGGCATCTAACTGCTCTTGTATCACCATAGTGGACAAACTAGCAACGCTACCAACAGAACTGGGAAACCTTCTATCTGATTTCAGGACGGAAGTGAAAAATAGCCATCCCCACAGGCAATCTGAGGTTAAGCAACTAAACACAACTACCGGGCAAGCTGACCCACAACCTACACAGCAAGAGCCACTAAAGACGCCTACCAACTCACACCCGGCAAGGGACAAGACAACTCAAATGAAGACACCAATCAACAGTAGTCAAGTGGGAAGAAAACAGAAAAGAAAGGGAAGAAATCAAAGGAAACTGACAGGGTGCATAGCCTGGGGCAAGGCCTGCAACAGTGATCAAATAGCGACCAATTTCTCACAGGCAAATGCAACAAGGGAGAAGGAAAAAATAAACCCCACGACCACCAACTGTGAAAATACTGGTCCAGTAGATAAATATGGAGTCGGCCCTGCTCTACCCAGTGGTTTGACCATCTGCCCCGCACCTAAAACCCAGAAAGAAATGTTGAGTGCGCCAAAAGTGGGAAAAAACAAAGGGCCCGCTGAGAACGAAATGGGGCACAAACCCAAAAAAAACCTCAGATTCATCTGACAGTGACACGCAAGAAAGAACAAAACAAAGCATGGTACATCTAAAAAAAAAATTGCCCTGAAAACCGGGTCGAAACGCAAATCCCAGGAAGCCCTAAGTTGATCATAACGACAAGGCTAAATCTCTCAGGCTAAATCTCTCAGGCAGCAACCTGAGAGAATGCACCGCAAAGACTGACCAACCCAAAAAAACTGTGCCAAAGGCAACCCCCACTCTAGGGGAAACCAAACCTGCTGACGAAGAAAACACTGTCAATAGAGAGTGGACCAGACGGTTCAACAACGATAATAATATTCCATCCTGAATACCACTCTAGAGGGTCAATGGACTTCTTAAACAGGGGAAACATCTTGCGGCTACTAAAAACAGTAGAGAGTCTTAAAACCATTACATCGGCAGACTTGGAGTCTGTCGAATTTATCGAATCTCGGAGCCACCCTGGGGTAGAGTAGACAAAAACCACATGGACCACAGGAGAATTCCCAGAAAGAATACTAAAAGAAAAGGAAAGATTTGACTCTTGGGGTATAGAACTTCAAACCCTCTCGCCTATAAGATACCCGTAGCCCTTCTTATATGACACTCTCCAAAAGAAATCCAACGAGACGACTCTTAAAAGAACTGTCTTAAGAGGAGCTCGAAGTAAAACGCCAGAGACAATTGCTCTCGAACCTGGAAGAAACAAGATCACTGATTGGTGACAAGAGGGCTTCACCCAACTGGAGCTGGCTCGCAAAGTCCCTAAATGCGAAAGAGACACGCCAATGACGAACAAAAACAGTCAATAAATTTAATACCTTAAGTATATGTTCATGGAACATTAATGGCACCGGCGACAAGTTTTCAGACACTGACCTAGGCAATTACCTGACAAAATTTGACATCATCGCGATACAAGATACTTGGACTGAATCACCTCCAATTTTGTCAGGATATACAATGAACTACTTACCGCCTACCCAGAGCTCGCTTTTCGGCCACAAGAAAGGTGGCCTTGCCATTTATAGCGCATTAACAGATACTAAAAGTAGACCAGCTAGACTACAACTTACCTGCCCCAAACGCAATGCTAGCTCTAAAACTCTCACTTTGTGTGCAAGACCCAAAGGAGGACATAATCTTTATAAACCTCTATCTGCACCCCAGGGAGAAAAAGAAGGGAGTTCGACAATTGAAGGAAGAACTTGTGAAACTGGTGAAGGCCGAGCTCACGAAAACATCATTATCTCAGGGGATTTTAATCTAAATTTGCTGAGCGAAGCAGCCACGGGCACCAAATACGACGAGGACCCATTCGCCTGGGAACCTAATTATCAAGACCGCACCTCGGGGGGCAGAAGCACAAAAACCACAAGGACCATGCTGGCTACTCTAGAGGAGCTCGGACTTAGGGCTCTTAACGGAAGATTTCCAGGGGATCAACCGCAGTCTGCAACTTTCTATAGCACCCAGGCAAGTTCCACTATTGACTTTACCTTTGTATCTCGCAGTCTATACCTTAGAGTTGTAGACTTTAGAATTGGTCTCACTGACTGTAGTGATCACCTACCTCAGGAAACAGTAATTAACATATCAGCGACACTAAAGCCTCCCAGCACGAACAACGCAGGCACAGACTTTACATCAAATGAAAGACTGGTACAATGCAAAGTCTCCAACCCAGAAAAACTACTAGAGCAGGCGAGACGCTCTCTCAACGCAGCTCAAAGCCTTAAGCATAACCCGATAACAAGCTGGGAAGCGTTTGTAAAACAAATGAGACAACGCGCAGAGAAAAGAGCTTGCAACACGAACAAGAAACGGCTGTAACACGAACAGATGCAACAACTTCCGAAACACCAGTAGGCTCAAAACACTGAAGACAACGATTAACCGGACTCTACGAAGAGTAAAAACAGATCCGTCCCTCCTCTTAGAGCTCAGACAGCTAAAAGGAGAGCGCAATAAATTAATATGGCAGCAAAAAAGGGAAGAGGAAGAGGCATTTTTGGGAAAACTCCTATATGACGCCAAAACAAATCGCAGTGCTCAATTCTGGCAAAAGATCAACGCTCAGATCAATGGGAAAAACCGAGGGATTGACTCCCAGGTGACAGAAGATGACTGGATAATCCACTTCAGCACTCATTTCATGGAGACTAAAGAATGGGGGAAAGAAACGGGCACTGACACTGGAAAGATGGACGAACACCCGTCCCTACACCAAGAACATCTGAGAACGAATGAAGCTGTAATAATCGCGACGGAACAAATAATTAAAAGGATCACGAAAGGTAGAAGAGACGGAGCCCCGGGCCCAAATGGAATTCCACCAATAGTATTTAAGCAGGACCCAAAATACAGGGCAACTAACCTTAAACCAATGTTCGAAAAAATCTGGCAATCATCCACAATCCCACAATCATGGAGAGGGGCAATAATATCCCCAATCTATAAAAAAGGAGATAGATAAGACCCCAAAAGTTATCGGCTAATAGCCCTTTTAGACAACGAGGCCAAGTACTATGCAGGCCTCCTACTTCAGGAACTAACTTTATGGGTAGAAGAAACTTCAATAATCCCGTCTAACCAAACCGGCTTCAGGAAAAACATGGGGACATCTACCAATATCTTAGCCCTTTCACTAATGATCGACTCAGCACAAGAGGGAAACTATCCCTTGTACCTGTGTTTCATAGACTATAGCGCTGCATTCGACCGGGTAGACAGAAATCTGCTGTGGAAAAAATTGAAAAGAATGAATATCCCAGACGATCTACTGAACCAGATAATTCTCTTGTACAGCGACACGTGGGTCAAGATCAAACTAGGCCCTGGAGAGTTCTTAACCAAGAAAATTCAAACCCACACAGGAGTAAAACTAGGCTGTGTGTTAGCGCCAACCTTATTCAACCTCTTTATGGCCGAACTTTCCACAAAACTAAATGCAAACAACTCACATGCTCCAAAACTAGGGGGCAAAAAGCTCTCTAGCCTATTTTACGCCGATGACCTGGTGTTGATCAGTCGGACCCAGATTGGGCTACAACGGGTCCTCGATATCACCGCGGAATACTCAAAAGCTAATAAACTCTATCAACTACAGTAAAACAAAAATCATGCCCCTTAATTATCGCAAGAAAAAATCACTACTCAGATGGAACCTGGACTCGAACAAATTGGAAACCATAAACAAGTATTGTTACCTGGGAGTGATTATAGACGAAAGGGGTAGCTTTAAACCACAATTGGAGGAGATCAAGAGGAGAGGCCTAATGATAGCAGCATCACTCAGGAACCTCAAAAACAAAATCGTTGGCCCAAACCTCGCTCCCCTCCTACAAGTGATTCAAGCTGATCCCATCCATCACATATGGAAGTGAAGCAATGAGTGGAAGGGACACGGGAACTCTGAACATAGTAGTTTCAAAAGCAATGCGGATCATGTTCGGTCTTCCGAAATACACCTCACCAGCGCAGATCCGCCTAGAATTCGGGTTGGCCAAAGAAGAACTTGCAAGAAAGGGAACTTACCTTAAGACCTGGTACAAAATAAGCAGAAGTGAGGAAAACACCCTTAACACACTTCTCTGGAAAGAACTACAAAGTAAGAGACTGCCCAGCAAGACATTTCCTGGAGGATGCAATCCATCACCTTGGAGCAAGGCAGCTATGGGATCTCCAAGGGAGACCATTAGGCTTTAAAAAAACCATAAACAAAATAGTCAAGAAAGAATCCCTCCTGCAGGACAAAGCCTCATTAGCCAAGAGAGCACACGGCTGGCTGACTGTGCAAACATACAACAAACTTACTCCACAGGCGTATCTGGTGAATAGTTTCTCCAAAACAACAAAAGAATCGTTTTTAAAACTACGACTTGGAGCGCTACCAGCAGCGGACCACATGGCCCCGTGGCTGCGACCATCAAAACCAGCAAAATGCCGCCTGTGCGGAATGCACAAGGAAAACATCATACACCTCATAACTATTTGCAAAGAGCTGCAGCAAGACCGGAAGAACTTACTGAGACCCTTATTTTTAAAGAAAGGAATCGGGTCCTGCAGAGAAGCAGCTTTGAGCTGCTTTAGAGGAGACGACGTGCAAATGGCCTGCCGACTGGTAAAATACCTCGGAGTGGCAGAATCCAGGCTCAAAATGACGAGAGAACAAGTGGACACCAACATTACCTATACAACTTCATCCGCCGCCAGCCCTCAGACCGGGCAAGAGACCCATACTGACTGAGAACATTAAAGTACTCTACCAAGAGGCACGAACACTCTAGGAGATAGCCGGACTGTCCTTGGAGGGGAAAGAACAACCCACTTGCCGGAGGCAAGCGTGTGGATAGACACATACATTTTTATCTAAAATAGAAACTTACTTGTACTTAACGCTGGATGAACACTGTCCCACTTTTTATGGTTTTAGACAGACCTTTTTAACCGTTTTTTTGTGTGTTTTAGTTGACCATTTTCTTTTACCGTTAAAAGCTATTTGTAATGGTTTTTATTAACTGTACAATAAAGCATTTACTTACTCTTACAGTCTTTCTTACTGCTACCTTATATAACAAAGTTACACTGTATTGGCCCATTCAGGAAGAAATAAAAACGACTCTTTCACTCTCCTTTTCCTTTCTTTGAACGACATTTAGTTTTAGTAGTGCAGGGTTTTTTCAGTGTTTATATGTTTACACTGATGAGGGCTATTTCCCTCCCAGTGGTGTTTTATCGGTTATTATAGGTTTAAACCTAAAACCGGACAACCTACCTATGTGTTTATCAGAATTCAAGCCACTGCCCACCCCTACTCCAAATAATGTAGTTTGCAGTAGACTACAGTTCTGTACATACAAGTAAAGCCTGGCCTTCTTTTCATGCTAGCCTCATCCAAACCTGTGCACCGTGTCCTTCTTGGTCCTGCTTTAAAGCTGCATCCCTTCTTGCGCCATGCCACCTGTGCATCGTGTTACCGAAGTCCATTGTGTGAATTGTTGCCGCACAGTGTACGTGTAGCGGGCACTGCCAGTATAACGCCCACTGTGGTGGTGTGGGGCTTCGAACAGTAAAGCACCAGCATCTGTGCCGCAAATTGTACAATTGTGTTTTGGAAACCATGTTTTCTTTTTTCGTTTTAAATAGCAGACAGAAACGCTCTGTTCCTGTTTGAAGCTTGAAATGCAGAATAAGCACAGCTCAGTAGGTCAATGCGCCTGGTGTGACCATCTGCGTGCACCCAACATGTTTGAGTCAATAGACGTCAGTGTGTATTTTTAAATTTTTTTTGAAGGATTTTGTTGCAGATTTATTTAGCGCGAACCCAACCCAAAGATATTTGACCACTTTACATGAGCACAGTTACTTTACATAAGGATACATCCATTTTTGGTAGGCGCTGAGATTAAGGGATTTTTCCAGAATTACAGGAAGTTGAGCCGACGCCGAGGTTCGGACCTTGTTCCCCATTTTCAACGTCAGTAGCTCGGTCCATTAGGCCACATCCTCTCCCATAATTACGCGCTCTCTCCAGGAGCATCTCTCGGAGCATGAGAGAGATGGTACTCTGTGATCGGAGGTTGAATTCTCAGCAGAGTAACTAGAGTGCTCGGCCCCTCTTGCTCTCAGCATCTCCACTCCCTCCCATTAGCTGAGCCCACCTCACCCCCCACGGGTGTCCCCCCCCCCCTCCCCCCCCCCCCCCCGGCTGCCCCACCTCACCCTCCCTGCCCCCACCTCACTCCCCTCCCGCCCCCCTGGCTGCCCCAAGTCCTCGTAACTCCCAGTTCCCACGCTTGCCCCCTCCTCCCTACCGTCACCTCTGCCCTACTGTCACCCCCACACAGGTCCAGTCTGGAGGTCTTCTAGCAGGGTGTTGCTGCTGGAAGCAGGAGGACTCGGCAGCGGTAGTGACGTCTGTCCACACTCCATGTGAACAGACAAACCACCCTGCCTCTGGCAGGGTTCTAGTAACTGAGACCGCCCTGCTTCTGACTGCCTCGTAGGGTTCTAGTGACAGACCGCCCTGCCTCCGGCTGCCTCGTAGGTTGTTAGTGACAGACTGCGCTGCCTCTGGCTGCCTAGAAGGGTGCTAGTGACAGACCGCCCTGCTTCTAGCTGCCTTGTAGGGTTCTAGTGATAGCCCGCCCTGCTTCTGGCTGACTTGTAGGGTTCTAGTGATAGACCGCCCTGCTTCTGGCTGCCTTGTAGGGTTCTTGTAACTGAGACCGCCCTGCTTCTGGCTGCCTAGAAGGGTTCTATTGACAGACCGCCCTGCCTCTGGCTGCCTCGTAGGTTGTTAGTGACAGACTGCCTCGTAGGGTGCTAGTGACAGACCGCTCTGTCTCTAGCTGCCTTGTTGGGTTCCAGTGACTGAGACAGCCCTGCTTCTGGCTGCCTAGAAGGGTTCTAGTGATAGACCGCCCTGCTTCTGGCTGCCTCGTAGGGATCTAGTAACTGAGTCTGCCCTACCTTTGGCAGCCTTGTAGGGTTCTAGTGACAGACTGCCCTGCCTCTGGCTGCCTCGTTGGGTTCTAGTCTCAGACAGCGCTGCGTGTGGCTGCCTCTTAGGGTGCCTGTGACTGACCACCCTACCTTTTGCAGCCTTGTAGGGTTCTAGTGACAGACCGCCCTGCTTCTGGCTGCCTCGTAGGGTTCTAGTAACTGAGACCGCCCTGCTTCTAGCTGCCTTGTAGGGTTCTAGTGACAGACCGCCCTGCCTCTGGCTGCCTCGTAGGGTTCTAGTCTCAGACATAGCTGTGTGTGGCTGCCTCTTAGGGTACCCGTGACGGACCGCCCTGCTTCGGTCTGCCTTATAAACTGCTGGGTTCTACTAACAGAGGTCTCACTGCCTGTGGCTACCTTTTGGAGTTCAAGTTTCTACTGTCAGACTGCCTTCCCTCTGTGTAGGGTTCTATGGAAAAAGACTGCTCTATATCCTGCTGCCTCCGTAACTGCAGAAAGTTAACTTTGAATGCAACTGCGGATATGGGGCCACATGTTTGTGGCTGGAAGAGTCAAGACAATGATGGTCTGTATGTGGAGTAGATTCTGCCCCTGATACTGAAACCTGTTGCCCTAGAGAGCTTCCCTCTGGATCCGAGAGGATCTTGGCTGTGTCTTTGGACCAGTCGCTTGGCATTTAGCAGAATAGATGTCCAAGCTTAGTCCTATGAGTCAGTCTGTCCACATGTTGCCTGAAGGCCCAGCGTCCATCTTGGACATCTTGAGGTAACGGTCCCTCCATGCTGCTTTCACTGGTGGGCCTGAGATTTCCAAGCTCTGCCCTGAGTCACAGCGTCCATATGTTGGTGATTGCCTGAAGGCCCAGTTTCCAAGCTGTTTCCACCGGTGGGCCTGAGATGTCCCTCGCCGCCATCTCACTAGATGCAGGAGCGAAGTTCGGCTGAAATTTCTAAGCTTTGCCCTATGAGTCAGTCCGTCCACATGTTGGTGATTGCTTGAAGCGTCTGTCTTGCACATCTGGAGGTAACACTCTCTCCATGCTGTTTACATTGATGGGCCTTAGATGTCCCTCGCTGCCATCTCTCGCTCAATGCAGGAGCAAGGTTCTGCGATTTCCATGCTTTCCAAGCTTTGCCCTGAGTCCGCGCGTCCACATGTTTGTGATTGCTTGAAGCGTCTGTCTTGCACATCTGGAGGTAATGCTCTCTCCATGCTGTTTACATTGATGGGCTTTAGATGTCCCTCGCTGCCATCTCTCGCTCAATGCAGGAGCAAGGTTCTGCTATTTCCATGCTTTCCAAGCTTTGCCCGGAGTCCGCTCGTCCACATGTTTGTGATTGCTTGAAGCGTCTGTCTTGCACATCTGGAGGGAACGCTCTCTTCATGCTGTGTCCATTGGTGGTCCTGAGATGTCCCTCCTCACCATCTCTCACTAGATGCAGGAGCAAAGTTCTGCTGAGTTTTCCCAGCTTTGCCCTGAGTCAGTCCGTCCACATGTTGCCTGAAGGCCGAGCTTCCATCTTGTACATCTGGCGGTAATGCTCCCTCTATGCTGTTTCCACCGGTGGGCCCGGGATGTCCCTCACCGCCATCGCTCCAGGAGCGAAGCTCTTCTGAGCCTTGGGGCAGGTTTGGCGCTTGGCAGCCATCCCAGTGCTGTGGGAATGTGATTAATGAAAGGCATGCCTGCTGCTCTATGAACAGGTCCCTCGTGCGGTGGGGAATGTCCAGTGACTCATCAGCTAAATGAGTGTGTCCGCCCCCACCCCTCGGGGCCCCCACCGTGAATCATAGCTGTCGTCGGATGCCCCAGATGGCTCTCATCTGTGAAACGGAAGCTGCATTTTCTGTTCCCAGTTTTCAGTTTTCAAACTCTGGCCGTGTGCTGTCATTGGCGGCTTCCAACGCTGTCAGAAATGTACCATCGTCGGGGAACGGCCGGTGGTTTTTCAGGGTAAACATGTCGTTTCCTTGGTAACTTTCTTCTGCAGTGATGCTCGCAGGTCGGTCTTCGACACGTGTCTGCTTTCGGAATCTTCTCGAGTCTCTCGGATTCGTGGGGGTTCCCTGTCCAGCTTCTTTGGCGTCTCGTATGTCCCCTTCAAGCTCCTAAGCTGCACAGTCAGCGGACAGCCCTGAGGCAGGAGATATGCGAGGCAGTTCCGAAAGAGACCCCAGGTTTGCAGTCATTGGACAGGCAGCATGGAGCTGTAGGTGTTTGAGCTACCTCTTTTAGTAAGTAGTTCCCCGCTAGAGTCTCCAGAGATTAGTGCAGTCATTGGACAGGCAGCCATGGATCTGTAGGTGTTTGAGGTAGCTCTGTTGATAAGTAGTTCCCCTGTAGAGTCTCCAGAGATTAGTGCAGTCATTGGGCAGGCAGCATGGAGCTGTAGGTGTTTTGGTTACCTCTGTTAGTAAGTAGTTCCCCTGTACAGTCTCCAGAGGTTAGTTCAGTCATTGGGCAGGCAGCATGGAGCTGTAGGTGTTTTGGTTACCTCTGTTAGTAAGTAGTTCCCCTGTACAGTCTCCAGAGGTTAGTGCAGTCATTGGGCAGGCAGCATGGAGCTGTAGGTGTTTGAGGTACCTCTGTTAGTAAGTAGTTCCCCTGAGCCCCACTTTATTCAATCTTTATGTTCAGCCACTGGCTGCGGTCGCCAAGCAATGGGATCTTGCCATCGTCTCGTATGCGGACGACACGCAGCTAGTGGTAGCACTGACAGAGGAATCTACTATGCATCTCTCTAAATTCAGGGATGGCTTGACGGCGGTGTCCGACTGGATGACTTTCAATTACCTACAGTTAAACACCAGTAAAACTGCGGTTCTGATAGTTGGTAAGAATGCCCAGTCTGTGGGGCTCACATTGGTGGCCTAGGGCGCTGTGTAAGACTCCTGAGCCTAAGGTTGAAGTCAAGAACCTAGAAGTGTGGATGGACTCTTTCCTGAGCTTTCGATCTCATACTAAAAAGGTCTCCAACACATGTTTTGGTCTACTACGGGGGCTTAGACCTCTTCTAAAGTTCTTTGGGCCCGCAACACGTCAATTGATTATCCAATCAATGATTTTATCTCGTTTGGATTATGCCAGCTACCTGCTCTTGGGCGCCAACCAAGCCGAGATTTTTCGACTCCAACGCACTCAAAACATGGCGGCCAGAGTGTTGTTAGGGCTTCCTCGACGTTGCTCTATCTCCAATACTATCCGGAAGCTGCATTGGTTGCCTGTGGCAGAGCGTATTAAGTTCAAGACTCTGTGTCTTGCATTTAAGATACTTAAATTTGCTTCACCCAGCCTGCTGTGTAACACTCTGAATCCCTATGTACCATCTTGTGCATTGCGCTCCTTTGGGCAGCACTTAGTTACAATTCCTCGGGTAAAGCGCTCCCGAGCTGGGGGGACTTCAGGAGAGCGATTAAAACGTATCTTTTCCACCGCAATAGTTTTGTTATCAACCTACAGTTATGCCCTATTCTTTAGGCTTCGGGTTTGGTCGTTGTGAGTAAAGCGCCGGGACGCCCCTTTGCTGGGGCAGCCGAGAGCTATAGAAGCACATTTAACATTTAACCTAACATAGTCTCCAGAGGTTAGTGCAGTCATTGGACAGGCAGCATGGAGCTGTAGGTGTTTGAGGTACCTCTGTTAGTAAGTAGTTCCCTGCTAGAGTCTCCAATGGTCCACTCATAGGTGCCATCTTTGAGAGAGGCTGGTCTTTGACCAGCAGCTCTGTTGCATAGGGGATAGAAGAGTTAAGTGATCTGGCTGCTGGCATAGCTTGAAAACCAGGGACCCTACAGTGAACGAGCACAATGGGGTCTATATGCCGTGGCTTGTTACTGAGGTACAGCTAGAATTGCATACAGACGTCCTCTGAGACATGTGGGCCTTGGTGCCACTGCACGTGGTGCACTGCTGATCTATACTACTCTGGACTACTGTCCTGACAGTGTACACGTGAAACACATACATATGAGTCAACCTTCTAATAAAAATAAGTTAATGTTTGAAAAAAACTTGTTTCTTTAAAACCAGTTTAGTGATTGTAGTCCTCCTGAGCAGAGCCAAGATGGCCGTCCGCCTGCCTGCAGAGTCCCACATGTCTTCTGGCCAGTAGGCTTTCCTGCGACCCTTTGTTTATTTGCGATGTGTAGCCTTTCTTTTGGGGGTCGGGGTCTGTGTGATGGGTAGATTTTCGTTTGGGGTCTGTGCGATGTGTAGATTTTGTTTTGGGAGTTGGGCTCTGTGCAATGTGTAGATTTTCAATGTGCATCACTTCCCTTCCAGCTGAACCAAGACTTGTGGGCTCGAAGTCTGTATATGATTCTACTCTGAGCCCCTTCCGCAGAGGACTGGTCTTGGAGAGGATGTGAGGTGTTTGGTGGCACCTTCAGCTCTGTTCATCTACAGATACACATAGCTCTGCGCCTCCTCCAGTGTTGGGGGAGGGTGTGAGGTGTTTGGTCCACCTTCAGCTGGGTTCATCTACAGATACACATAGCTCTGCGCCTCCTCCAGTGTTGGGGGAGGGTGTGAGGTGTTTGGTGGCACCTTCAGCTCTGTTAATCTACAGATACACATGGCTCTGCGCCTCCTCCAGTGTTGGGAGAGGGTGTGAGGTGTTTGGCACCTTCAGCTGGGTTCATCTACAGATACACATAGCTCCCCGCCTCCTCCAGTGTTGGGAGAGGGTGTGAGGTGTTTGGCACCTTCAGCTGGGTTCATCTGCAGATACACATAGCTCTGCGCCTCCTCCAGTGTTGGGAGAGGGTGTGAGGTGTTTGGTGGCCCCTTCAGCTGGGTTCATCTGCAGATACACATAGCTCTGCGCCTCCTCCAGTGTTGGGAGAGGGTGTGAGGTGTTTGGTGGCCCCTTCAGCTGGGTTCATCTGCAGATACACATAGCTCTGCGCCTCCTCCAGTGTTGGGAGAGGGTGTGAGGTGTTTGGCACCTTCAGCTCCGTTCATCTACAGAATCACATAGCTCTGCGCGGCGCCTCCTCCAGTGTTGGGAGAGGGTATGAGATGTTTGGTGGCACCTTCAGCTCCGTTCATCTACAGATACACATAGCTCTGCGCCTCCTCCAGTGTTGGGGGAGGGTGTGAGGTGTTTGGTCCACCTTCAGCTGGGTTCATCTACAGATACACATAGCGCTGTGCCTCCTCCAGTGGTGGGGGAGGGTGTGAGGTGTTTGGTCCACCTTCAGCTGGGTTCATCTACAGATACACATAGCTCTGCGCCTCCTCCAGTGTTGAGGGAGGGTGTGAGGTGTTTGGTGGCACCTTCAGCTCTGTTAATCTACAGATACACATGGCTCTGCGCCTCCTCCAGTGTTGGGAGAGGGTGTGAGGTGTTTGGTCCACCTTCAGCTGGGTTCATCTACAGATACACATAGCTCTGCGCGGCGCCTCCTCCAGTGTTGGGAGAGGGTGTGAGGTGTTTGTCACCTTCAGCTCCGTTCATCTACAGATACACATAGCTCTGCGCCTCCTCCAGTGTTGGGAGAGGGTGTGAGGTGTTTGTCACCTTCAGCTCCGTTCATCTACAGATACACATAGCTCTGCGCCTCCTCCAGTGTTGGGGGAGGGTGTGAGGTGTTTGGTCCACCTTCAGCTGGGTTCATCTGCAGATACACATAGCTCTGCGCCTCCTCCAGTGTTGGGAGAGGGTGTGAGGTGTTTGTCACCTTCAGCTCCGTTCATCTACAGATACACATAGCTCTGCGCCTCCTCCAGTGTTGGGAGAGGGTGTGAGGTGTTTGGTGGCACCTTCAGCCGTGTTCATCTGCAGATACATAGTTCTGCTCCTCCAGTGTTGGGAGAGGGTGTGAGGTGTTTGGTGCACCTTCAGCTGGGTTCATCTGCAGATACACATAGCTCTGCGCCTCCTCCAGTGTTGGGAGAGGGTGTGAGGTGTTTGGTGGCACCTTCAGCTCCGTTCATCTACAGATACACATAGCTCTGTGCCTCCTCCAGTGTTGGGGGGGGGGGGGGGTGTGAGGTGTTTGGTCTACCTTCAGCTGGGTTCATCTGCAGATACACATAGCTCTGCGCCTCCTCCAGTGTTGGGAGAGGGTGTGAGGTGTTTGGCACCTTCAGCTCTGTTCATCTACAGATACACATAGCTCTGCGCCTCCTCCAGTGTTGGGAGAGGGTGTGTGATGTTTGGTGCACCTTCAGCTGGGTTCATCTACAGATACACATAGCTCTGCGCCTCCTCCAGTGTTGGGGGAGGGTGTGAGGTGTTTGGTCCACCTTCAGCTGGGTTCATCTGCAGATACACATAGCTCTGCGCCTCCTCCAGTGTTGGGAGAGGGTGTGAGGTGTTTGGCACCTTCAGCTGGCTTCATCTTCATCTACAGCTACACATAGCTCTGCGCCTCCTCCAGCGTTGGGAGAGGGTGTGAGGTGTTTGGCACCTTCAGCTGGGTTCATTTGCAGATACACATAGCTCTGCGCATCCTCCCTCTCTGGCTGGGCACCCCCTCAGACCCTTCTCTGGCTGGGTACCCCCTCAGACCCTTCTCTGGCTGGGCACCCCCTCAGACCCTTCTCTGGCTGGGCACCCTGGGGGGCCCTCTCTGGCTGGGCACCCCCTCGGGCCCCTCTCTCTAGCTGGGCACCCCCTCGGGCCCCTCTCTGGCTGGGCACCCCCTCGGGCCCCTCTCTGGCTGGGCACCCTGGTGGCCCCTCTCTGGCTGGGCACCCTGGTGGCCCCTCTCTGGCTGGGCACCCTGGGGGCCCCTCTCTGGCTGGGCACCCTGGGGGCCCCTCTCTGGCTGGGCACCCTGGGGGCCCCTCTCTGGCTGGGCACCCTGGGGGCCCCTCTCTGGCTGGGCACCCTGGGGGCCCCTCTCTGGCTGGGCACCCTGGGGCCCCTCTGTGGCTGGGCACCCCCTCGGGCCCCTCTGTGGCTGGGCATCCCCTTGGGCCCCTCTGTGGCTGGGCATCCCCTCGGGCCCCTCCGTGGCTGGGCATCCCCTCGGGCCCCTATGTGGCTGGGCACCCCCTCGGGCCCCTCCTTGGCTGGGCACCCCCTCGGGCCCCTCCGTGGCTGGGCACCCCCACGGGCCCCTCTGTGGCTGGGCACCCCCTCTGGTCCCTCTCTGGCTGGGCACCCCCACGGGTCCCTCTCTGGCTGGGCACCCCCTCGGGTCCCTCTGTGGCTGGGCACCCCCTCGGGTCCCTCTGTGGCTGGGCACCCCCTCGGGTCCCTCTGTGGCTGGGCACCCCCTCGGGCCTCTCTGTGGCTGGGCACCCCCTCGGGCCTCTCTGTGGCTGGGCACCCCCTCGGCCCCTCTGTGGCTGGGCACCCCCTCGGCCCCTCTGTGGCTGGGCACCCCCTCGGGCCCCTCTGTGGCTGGGCACCCCCTCGGGCCCCTCCTTGGCTGGGCACCCCCTCGGGCCCCTCCGTGGCTGGGCACCCCCACGGGCCCCTCTGTGGCTGGGCACCCCCTCTGGTCCCTCTCTGGCTGGGCACCCCCTCGGGTCCCTCTCTGGCTGGGCACCCCCTCGGGTCCCTCTGTGGCTGGGCACCCCCTCGGGCCCCTCTGTGGCTGGGCACCCCCTCGGCCCCTCTGTGGCTGGGCACCCCCTCGGGCCCCTCTGTGGCTGGGCACCCCCTCGGGCCCCTCTGTGGCTGGGCACCCCCTCGGGCCCCTCTGTGGCTGGGCACCCCCTCGGGCCCCTCTGTGGCTGGGCACCCCCTCGGGCCCCTCTGTGGCTGGGCACCCCCTCGGCCCCTCTGTGGCTGGGCACCCCCTCGGGCCCCTCTGTGGCTGGGCACCCCCTCGGGCCCCTCTGTGGCTGGGCACCCCCTCGGGCCCCTCTGTGGCTGGGCACCCCCTCGGGCCCCTCTGTGGCTGGGCACCCCCTCGGGCCCCTCTGTGGCTGGGCACCCCCTCGGCCCCTCTGTGGCTGGGCACCCCCTCGGGCCCCTCTCTGGCTGGGCACCCCCTCGGGTCCCTCTCTGGCTGGGCACCCCTCAGATCCTCGGAGCGCACCCCTCGCTTGCTGGTCCCCCCAGTCCCGGCGCCTCCGCAGAGTGCAGGTCTCCCCGCGGCCTCCAGGGCAGGGATGCTGGGCAGAGCTGCTGACTCGTCACCCGTCGCAGAGCCGCTCGCAGCGCCGCCCGCCGCCCCTTCCCCGCCCCCTGCTCTGCCGGATCTCCGGCGGGATCTGCTGCCAGGCTGTCCGTGCTGCAGAGTGCGCACTGCGCCGCCGGCTCCCGGGACCCTCCGCTGCCCTGGGCACCCTCCTGCCCCAGGGTGCCAGCCTCTCCGATCTGCGCCCGGTGCCCTTTGCTCCCGCCTCGGAGGGTCTGTCCCCAGCTCCTCCCCGCCGCAGCCGCTCAAAGAGAGCCGTCCCCGGGCGCATCCTGCCCGCACCGGAGCGCTCCTCGCTTGCCTTGCCTCCAGGAGAGGGTGCCAGCCTGCGCCTCCCTGAGGTTGGAATAGTAATCCGGCAATCTGTTCATCTGAAGCCTGGTGAATAAAACTGCATTTTCTGGAGACGAGAGAACAAGCTGGCATCTCCTGCGGAGGCATCTGGGTGCTAGCCTGTACCTGGAGGACCAGTCTGCATCTTGTGATGGTGGGAGAAGCTGTGGGGCTCTGTCCTGCGTCTGGAGGACTATTCTGCATCTTTTGACGGTGGGAGAACACGCTTGCATTCCCCGGCTTTGAGGCGCTATCCAGCATCTGGAAGCGAGAGAACAAGCTGGCATTTCTTGCAAGGGGCGCTAGCCTGCACCTGGAGAACTAGTCTGCATCTTCTGGAGGGGAGAGAACAAGCTGGCATCTCCTGCAAGGGGCGCTAGCCTGCACCTGGAAAACTAGTTTGCATCTTCTGGGGGCCAGAGAACAAGCTGGCATCTCCTGCAAGGGGGCGCTAGCTGCATCTGGAGAACTAGCCTGCATCTTCCGAAGGTGGGAGGAGCTTTCATCTCCTCAAGGGGTGCTAGCTTGCATCTGGTGAACTAGCCTGCATTATTCTAGAGAAGAGGGGCACTATTCTGCATTCTGGAGAACTAACCTCTATCTTCTGGCGGGAGAAGTATCTCTTCTGGAGGAGGACGAGTGGACGTGTGACTTGGAGAAATGTCCTGCGTCTTCTGTAGGTGAGGAGATGCTCTCCTGGAAGAGGGGAACTAACCGGTATCTTGAAGTGTCCTGTATGTTCTGCAGCGAGAGAGCTAGCGTTCATCTTTCCTGCGGGAGGAGAGCCTGCACCTTGTGAACTGGTAGAAGAAGTCCATATCTTGTTGGGGAGAATGGATCCTGGCCCTTGCTCTTTCCGTAGACGAGTGGACATCTTTCTGTAGGTGGTTGGGCCAGTGAAGGCGATCTTCTGGCATACCACTGGGGTGCTGTCTGGCCCACCTAGCGTTGGTCAAGGGACGCCCTTTGGATGTCTCATTGTTCACTACAAGCCGCTGACCTGCTCTTGATCCTACTCTTCCGCGGAGGAGTGTCCGCTCCACCGGGCTGGTCTTCCGTTGCCATCTGCTGACCACCTCCAGCAGAGTCTGTGGTAGAGCAGTCCCTTCAGCAGTCCTGCCGTGTCCTGAGCCTGTCGTTGACCACCATAGCCTGCTGCTGGGCTTCGTCCACCTCTCCCCGCCTGGTCACGTCTTCTACCTCCATCGCCGAAGCTGGGACCCTCTGCAGCTCCTTCAAGTCTCAGTTTTCACTTTGCACCAAGCGCTGGTGGGCTTGTTTTCGACCAAGGACCGATCCTGAGGTTGCCTTCACCCTACGCCCCCTGGTCTCTGCCTTCACAGCCATCACCGAGGCTCCCGGAGCTGCCCTTGAATGGTGCCCGCTGCTGAGCTCTCACTAAAGGGGTTTGACGACCACCAGTGAGCCCTGTTCCCCATCTCCACCGCTGACTGAGCACCATCCGTGAATGCCGAGCATGGCTTCCCCACCGCCCCCAGCGCGGAGCTGCACTTCCACCGTCCTGCCCGGCCACTGATCTCCCCCACCAAGTGAAAGCGCCTCCGCAGGCTCTAGGCGCTGTCTTTGGAGTTGCCACTGGGCTCGAGTCACCTGTGCCTCGTAAATTGCTTCTGGTCGGAAGTCGAAAGGAGCAGCGTGGACTCAATTTGGCGCCCTAAAAATAGCGCCTGGAGACAAAAGCGGCCAGAAGTGAGCGTTAATTTTAGCCGGGTGCAGGGGAGGTCGCCGTGAGGCCCGCGGTGAGTGTTGGCCCCGCTGCGGCCTGTGCCTGGAGCCCTCCCTCGTGGTGTCCACCCTGGAGAAGGCTGGCACCGCTGCCTGTGCCAGGGCCACGGGCCTGGAAGTCGTGCGCCCGCCTGAGGTGACCATGGCTGCCCCCGGCCAGCGATGAGCGGCAGTGAGGCCCGCGAATGAGCCGCGTGTGCATCGTGGTGCTGGAGGATGTGGAAGAGGACGACCCCTCCGCAGCCCTCGCGCCAAGGCCGCCCCGGGAGAGCGTGTGCCGCCGCCCCCCGTCGCCCCTGGCGGGAGACTTGATGGTAAGGGGTGCGCAGGGCAGGTGGGCGCTAAGCATGGTCTGTACCAGATGTGAAGCGTTTGAGCAGGGTCTGTGCCAAGGCAGGCTAGGCAGGGTCTGTACCAGGTGTGTGAGGAGCAGGCTGAGCAGGGTCTGTGCCATGTGTGTGAAGAGCAGGCTGGGCTGGGTCTGTGCCAGGTGTGAAGCGTTTGAGTGGGGTCTGTGCCAGGGCAGGCTGAGCGGGGTCTGTGCCTGGGCATGGTCTGTGCAGGCTGAGCATGGTATGTGCCTAAGCAGGCTGGCAAGGGTCTGTGCCTGGGCAGGCTGGCAAGGGTCTGTTCCTGGGTAGCCTGGGCAGGGTCTGTGCCTGGGTAGGCTGGGTAGGCTGGGCAGGGTCTGTGCCTGGGCAGGCTGGGCAGGGTCTGTGCCTGGGCAGGCTGGGCAGGGTCTGTGCCAGGTGTGAGGAGCAGGCTGAGCAGCGTCTGTGCCATGTGTGCGAGGAGCAGGCTGAGCAGGGTCTGTGCCATGTGTGTGAATAGCAGACTGGACAGGGTCTGTGCTAGGTGTGAAGCGTTTGAGCGGGGTCTGTGCCAGGGCAGGCTGAGCGGGGTCTGTGCCAGGGCAGGCTGAGCGGGGTCTGTGCCAGGGCAGGCTGAGCGGGGTCTGTGCCTGAGCAGGCTGAACGGGGTCTGTGCCTGAGCATGGTCTGTGCCTGGGCAGGCTGAGCATGGTCTGTGCCTGGGCAGGCTGAGCAGGGTCTATGCCTGGGCAGGGTCTGTGCCTGGGCAGCCTGAGCAGGGGTCTGTGCCTGGGCAGCCTGAGCAGGGGTCTGTGCCTGGGCAGCCTGAGCAGGGGTCTGTGCCTGGGTAGCCTGGGCAGGGTCTGTGCCTGGGTAGGCTGGGTAGGCTGGGCAGGGTCTGTGCCTGGGCAGGCTGGGCAGGGTCTGTGCCTGGGCAGGCTGGGCAGGGTCTGTGCCAGGTGTGAGGAGCAGGCTGAGCAGGGTCTGTGCCATGTGTGTGAGGAGCAGGCTGAGCAGGGTCTGTGCCATGTGTGTGAATAGCAGACTGGACAGGGTCTGTGCTAGGTGTGAAGCGTTTGAGCGGGGTCTGTGCCAGGGCAGGCTGAGCGGGGTCTGTGCCTGAGCAGGCTGAACGGGGTCTGTGCCTGAGCATGGTCTGTGCCTGGGCAGGCTGAGCATGGTCTGTGCCTGGGCAGGCTGAGCAGGGTCTATGCCTGGGCAGGGTCTGTGCCTGGGCAGCCTGAGCAGGGGTCTGTGCCTGGGCAGCCTGAGCAGGGGTCTGTGCCTGGGCAGCCTGAGCAGGGGTCTGTGCCTGGGCAGCCTGAGCAGGGGTCTGTGCCTGGGCAGCCTGAGCAGGGGTCTGTGCCTGGGCAGCCTGAGCAGGGGTCTGTGCCTGGGCAGCCTGAGCAGGGGTCTGTGCCTGGGCAGCCTGAGCAGGGGTCTGTGCCTGGGCAGCCTGAGCAGGGGTCTGTGCCTGGGAAGCCTGAGCAGGGGCCTGTGCCTGGGAAGCCTGAGCAGGGGCCTGTGCCTGGACAGCCTGAGCAGGGGCCTGTGCCTGGACAGCCTGAGCAGGGGCCTGTGCCTGGACAGCCTGAGCAGGGGCCTGTGCCTGGACAGCCTGAGCAGGGGCCTGTGCCTGGACAGCCTGAGCAGGGGCCTGTGCCTGGACAGCCTGAGCAGGGGCCTGTGCCTGGACAGCCTGAGCAGGGGCCTGTGCCTGGACAGCCTGAGCAGGGGCCTGTGCCTGGACAGCCTGAGCAGGGGCCTGTGCCTGGGCATCCTGAGCGGGGTAGCCTGAGCAGGGGTCTGTGCCTGGGCAGCCTGAGCAGGGGTCTGTGCCTGGGCAGCCTGAGCAGGGGTCTGTGCCTGGGCAGCCTGAGCAGGGGTCTGTGCCTGGGCAGCCTGAGCAGGGGTCTGTGCCTGGGCAGCCTGAGCAGGGGCCTGTGCCTGGGCAGCCTGAGCAGGGGCCTGTGCCTGGGAAGCCTGAGCAGGGGCCTGTGCCTGGACAGCCTGAGCAGGGGCCTGTGCCTGGACAGCCTGAGCAGGGGCCTGTGCCTGGACAGCCTGAGCAGGGGCCTGTGCCTGGACAGCCTGAGCAGGGGCCTGTGCCTGGACAGCCTGAGCAGGGGCCTGTGCCTGGACAGCCTGAGCAGGGGCCTGTGCCTGGACAGCCTGAGCAGGGGCCTGTGCCTGGACAGCCTGAGCGGGGTAGCCTGAGCAGGGGTCTGTGCCTGGGCAGCCTGAGCAGGGGTCTGTGCCTGGGCAGCCTGAGCAGGGGTCTGTGCCGGGTGAGTGAACGGTAGGCCAGGTAGAACCTGTGCAAGGTGAGCGCGGGCGGGGTCTGTGCTAGATCAGCGAGGTGTGATAAAAGTAGGGTAGTCAGAGCAGTCCAGACACTGTGCCAGGTGTGTCACTAGTAGGGTAATCCGAGCAGGGTCTGTGCCAGGGCACTGCGGGCAGGCTGAGCAGAGTCTGTGGCAGGACCATGGACTGGGTCAGAACAAGGCTCATTGTGCGGGGGCAAATCCGAAGCCAAGGTCGTCAGGGGCAGGGGAGGCTCGGTGGGTGCAGGGCCAAGCTCCGTGGGGCCAGAGCCTGTGGACGATGTTCTGTTTCTATGCCCATCTGTCTCTTTTCAATAACCTTCTCTTCAGACGCTTTCGCACTCCTTCTCACACACACTCACTCAGTAACATGCACCTGTTCATTGACAATCGCACAGTTTCCGACTCTCACGCACATTCAGACGCTTCATCACTTTTAGTGATACATCATTTTCACATATGACCACATTGACTCCCACCACACTCCATTAGACACCTTTGCACTCCTAATACATTCCCTTCCAGTCATCGAAGCTCGCGCTCACAGTTTAGGACTATGTACCCTCGGTTATATTAACATCTTTCTCACTCGCGGTCTCTCATCCATTCTCACTCGTTCACTAGCTCAGTTGCATTTGCATTCGTTCATATTCAAATTCAGGCCTTTGCTCTTTTTACACATACAAACTCACGCCCTCATTCTCACAATTACTGTTAGGCACCTGCCTGCTCGCACACTCACTCGCACTTGAACTCACTTTCACTCTTGCATCATCCATTCTGTGGAAAGTCTGGTCCGTGTGGGAAACCGATGAGGCAAGGGGAGTTCTGTCCTCTGTAGGAGAGGAGGACAGAAAGTCCCCATTCTCAGAAGAGCTGTACGCAATTGTGTTTATTTTAATTTTCTTTTTACAAAATGAAGCTTTCGATGGATGTGGCTTGCCAGGATTCATTCGTGTGACTTGTTTTCGTGCAAGGGCGTACTGTGCGTAAGAAGCGACCTGTCGTACCAAACCACTGGTGTGAGCGGAACAAGGCCCAGTGCATCTTTTTATCTGCAAGAACGAGTTTCCTGCGGGTGAGAATGTGACCGTGGGTAATTCAAGTTTCACCGGCATAATTCAAATGCCACTCCAGCTAATTCTGAGGTTGTGGCAGAGCGGAAGTGGAAGGGTAGGGGTGGGTGGGGTGAAACCACATCATTTGCTCATGGGACAAGGAGCGGAAGTGATGCCACAGAAGGGGTTTGGGTTCATCAGGACTAGCACGAGGCAGGGGTGGCATTCTGTCAAATACTTGTCGACGGGACTTCTACCCCCAACATGTAGTCGCCTTCTCTGGAGATGCACAGGTCCCTTTCGGTGACGTACAATGAGGTGACCAATCAGGACAAGGTCCTCACCCTGTCCGAGCTCTGATACCCTCTCTGGTTGAGAGGCTTCGGGCCCTGTTGATGCCACATGTCTACCCGGCTTGGGACGAGTTCTGCTCTTTTTATGAATGGATTTTCACAGGCTCTGTTTCTGAGTGGACTCCATCTGGAACAGCTTTAATCAGCGGGTCGAGTTCGGAGAATGTTTTTGTAAACTACATTGGAGTCTGACGCCTAGATGGCTGAGGGCCACTGTTTACACTGAGCATGTGTGTAAATCACCTCCCCGTGCCTCGCTTTCACTTTTCACCATGATTGTGAGCACACACTGGATCAATGGCTGGCTTACATGTTACAATCAGACGGCCTCTGCAAGCTCTTGCCAGGGCCCGTGTTATGCGTGCAAGTTTGTCACACACGTGTAGAAGGCTTCACTCGCACAAAACTATTGGTGTGAGCAGAAGGCCGTGTAGGTGCAATCCACAAACTTTAACTTGCAACACCCTGAAAAGAGTCCGCAATGTATTTGTGACAAGAGTAGGATTCGAACCTTTCCTGAGATGGGAAAGGCACCCTCCATTACAAAAAAAAAAAAAAAAAGTTGGTGTGAAGAGGAGAGAAATATTTTCTTCTTGGTGAAAACAGGTGACATTAATTTGCACTTGCGTTGCAGGTTTTTGCATGAATGGAATCGGCAAACGTTAACTTGAAGTGAGGTTTCCAGGTCACCTTCTGTAAATTCATGAGTCGCCTTGAAAGTTAAAATCCGGACCAATTCAAGGTCATAGACCAGTGGGTCCGTTTGTGTAACTTCCTTTAAAATGGGGCCTGAAATGTATGCTTAGGTCTGACTTGTTTTAGGGGAGACCTTCTGATTTTACTAAATGATCTCTTTACTGTACTTACTTGTAGAGGCTTTCAGCCACCCATGTTACCCATTGGTCGTCCGCCCTTGATGGCATACACCAAGGGACAGTGGGCAACCCACTACTGCCCTATATGACGCCACTGAGTGGCAGCATTCTGCCCTTTTACAAGGGGAGTGAGCCTCAAAGCAGCTCCCCTAAGCGCCAGGCGCTACTATGGCAATGTCTTTTTAAACCAAAAACTATTTTTGCTTTAAGCCAACTTTTTAGATAGATGAGGACCTGGTCACTTCCACAACAATAAAGGATTATTAACACCCTGACAAAACAGGCACAGGCGAAGTCTAAAGACTTGCTGCCAACAGCAGACCGTGGCTTTGCCAATTCTTGATTTTCACATGTTGACAATAATATTGGATTCATACAGATTCTCCACATTTTTTTTTAAATTAAATACTTGTATTCACTAAACCTTTTTATAAAGTGATGCCATAGATCAACAGTTTTCAGAGTTATCCATAAAATTGTCCAGTAGTTTGGCCCCTTTGTCCCAATTGCAAATTTTATTTGGGTTCATTTTATTTCTAAAATAATTCACAAGACTTTCTTCCATTCTTCTGCAGGTATTTGCATGTAAACCATCACCCATCTGGGAATCTTATCAATAGAACTCTCAATTTTATTTTTTAGACACTGCCGCCATTTTTTTTCCTGTTTATATTTATATCTGTTAAAGGTACGCTTGCAAGTGCGTAAGATATAACGCAACTTCTTATAGCACTAAACCTCATGAGTAATCCTGTGTAAATGCATCGTTCTAGTGTAATGCACTCGTATGACAGGAGCATTTCAGTGCAGGTAAACATCAGCAGCTGCTGGTCAGAACTACTTTAGGAAGACTTGACCTTTTTCATTTTTTATTTCATTGTGTAAGTGTGCACAGCTGTTGCCCAGCAGTCATGATATGTGCATCTCAAAAAACCCACCTATTCTTTATATTTGTAATATACTTGGAAAAAATGCAGACCGAGAGAGTTAGTTTTCTGTCTGGTTTTATCTCCAAAGGTAAGTGAAAAATAGGACCCTAATTATAAATGGGCACATTGTTAATTTTTACAAAGCTATATACACTTAGTGCTTTAAAAAAATGTTTTATCATTATGGCAAGCTGAGCTTACAATTCACTATACTTCCTGTGCATTCGACCCAGTATTAAAAGATTTACTTCAGTGGACCACATATGTATCCATACGTATACGATGTTAAAACTGTACATCTTGCCTTAGCTGTAGCAGCCTTCTTTCCCTCGACCCTACTGTGGCACTTTAAAGAGTCAGTTAAAGTTTGTGCTGCCAAGGATT
Source organism: Lissotriton vulgaris (assembly GCF_964263255.1). NCBI lineage: Eukaryota > Metazoa > Chordata > Amphibia > Caudata > Salamandridae > Lissotriton > Lissotriton vulgaris. The sequence continues at coordinate 1,104,441,664 of NC_141698.1, forward strand.
GGACCTACTTGTAGAGTGGAAAAAATAAACGTGAAAACTTGTTTGCCTAAACTCCAAACAATCCGTCCTGGTCGTTGGTCTATACTATATCTTGTTTCTTACATGTTGCTAAATGCCACACTTCTGAAGTTTCAAAACACTAACTAAATGTCATTACTCCGTTTTTGGTGCTCTATTTATCCACCTCAGAAGAGCCAAAGATCTAGTCTGCATAGTATCATAGTTGAGTAAGAAAAATAACCAAACACAACCTTTTTTCTACATCTCGTCTATCCCAACTAGGTTTATGTAGTGTGCCAGTCCTGATTTTTGAAAGTATTCAAGGATTAAACCCTCACAAGGTTAAATAGGTTCTTAAATTGCTTCTTTGCTGCTGCAAATGTTGCCCAACTTTAGTAGTATTAAAATGTTGACTGACTTGGCACAACTTATTGTTCTGTACGCATATTTATATAGTGCTTGTAAAAAGTGTCTTATTTGGGGGTGGTCTGCCCCCCCCCCTGCCGTCCCAAGAAATAACCCTTACTTGTCGGTGTTCACTCCAAAGTCACTTAATCTGAACTCAACCTCATGATAGCTATGGCACAGAGCAGTGTTTTTTCAGTACTAAAGCCGCAATAAAGTCAAAAGATCGAAGAGTTAAAATCCCAAACTGAATTAGAAAAAAAGGCATACAAATTAATAAACAAAATGACACATAAAACAATAAGTTCCTGTTTGGGAAACTGTAGATATGAAGTTTAAGTGAGAAAAGCAAAAATAGTCTAGTTGCATTAGAGTGAGACCTAGGTGGCAATTCAGACTGATTGCAAAGGAGCACAGGTCGGATACACCAACCAGGTTCATCCGAGGCAAATATTTTCCTTCTGACTTAATCAGTTGCATCAAAACTACTACCACAAGGCTGAGAGTCCAACTACCTGTTCCACCCCAGGGCACACACCACCCATAAGAACTGGTCTGCCATGACTTTCTTAGGGAAAATCTCTCCAGCTGACATCTGGTCAACCCCACACATTTTTACCATCACTTCTCAGTGGACATCTCAACCGCCAGCAGGCTGTGGTTGGTCAGATAGTTTTAAGGTCTTTGTTCCAGACTTCTGCATCATTCACTTGTTAACCTCTGCCTGTGAAGGGCACTGCTGTACAATCTATGCACAGCATCTTTTATCTACAGCTGCATGTGCTATGAACAGAACCCACAAGGATCTGTTCACAGCATGCAGTTCTATAGGTTCACGTGCCCACCCACCTCCGCGGATGCTTGTGATGATCGTAGATCTCTTCCTTTATTACCCGGTTCACACTGCGCAGTACGCAGTGGTGCATACCATGAAGTCTGTGCCTACATGCATTGCGAACCAAGGGAGGAGTCACAGGACTCAAGACTTCTTAGAAGAAAACCAACGTGCGGATGTCCAAGCCTAAAACTAGCTGGCAGGAGTATGCAGAGCGTTTGAATCTATAGGACTACATGCTGCAAACAGGTGTTAACAGGGTAAATACAATTTCCCTTTCACCTATTCTGTCCGTTGTCGGGCCATGAGCCTTGTTTTATGTGTAAGAGTTGCTCGTTTTTATGGGATTAGGGACCGAGTCTAAGCCGGAGGAACAACATTTCTGGTGCTCAGGTTTTTTTGTGTGCCTGAAATCAAGGCACTCAGAGACTTCCTCGGTGAGGTGACTCTGTGCCAACCTACATTGTGACACTTGGTTCTTCAGCCTAAGTCCATTTACTGCTGTCCCTGAAATCATAACACTAACACTAACGCTCAACTCACTGGAAATCTGAGATATTCCCATGAAAACTTCAATGATTGATTCATTTGTGTATTTATGTTGTGTTTTGTATAGCGCAAGCCTTGTCAAAAAGCAGCCGTGTTGCAGAGTCGATCATAAGGATAGCTCTATTCTGAGAATGGAGGTGGACTTTTACTACATTGTGATGTAGTGTTCTTTAAAGCAACGTTTTCTGCTGTTTCTTACATTGGAGCTACGTCAATGAAATCTGGATATGGGGGAAGTCTATCCAGATTCCAAAGTTGCTCTCTCGGAGGAGCAGTTGCTCTCTTCTGTAGTGAGAGGTCGTGCCAGACCATCTTGATATTGTTGGCATTTATTCTTTTAGGATGAGGCAGGTGCCCATGTGAATCAGTCACTTGAAATTGGTTTGAAACTTTCCAGTAGTTTTTACTTGTTGCTATTTTTGAATAGCCAGAATTCTTTTATTTAGGGTTTGGGTTTCAAGTTGTGTTACATGGTCTAGAGAGGCTGCGGGCAGCGTTTGAGGTGTATGATGTTTGAAGCGGAGGAAACTTTCGAGAAGGGTTGTGAATTTTCAGCATATTGATGTATTCTGATGATTCTGTCAGAGACTAGAATCTGAGGAAGATCCATGTAGAGGTTGATTATTTTAGCAGACATGATGGAACCCTGAGGCGCTCTGCAGGCAGGAGGGAGGTGGACATGTGACCACTGTCATTTGTATGAGTAGGAGGAGAACCAGGGAAAGATTTGCCAGTTAATCCAATTTGCGACATCCGGGTATGGATACCTTTGGGAAGGCAGACTTTGCCATCCTTTTTCTGGGTTAAGCGTATGTTGTCTGGGATCTGTAAGGTAGCTTTCTCCAGGTTGCTCATGTCGCCTTTGAGTTGTGCATAGACTTATATTTTTGGGTGGATATCTTGACGATGAATGGTGGGTAAGTACTGGCCCTGTAGGTGGTGAGGTGATCAAGATAGTCGGAGTATCAAGCCGACTTGAAAGCTTCTAGGAAGAGGCCTTATGTGAGGAATTCATGAACCAAGGCGAGCAGGGATGAGATGGCTTCAACAGAGGGTTTTGATGAAGGACTAGTGAAAGACCTCTTCATTGGTGATGGCAGTAAGGAAAGTGAGGCTATGTGGCATTGCAGTAGTCTGTGAATATGGGATAGAGTTAGCAGGAGGTTAATTAAGTGCCTGATTATCTTCTCTCCACGCCAGTATCCATTTCTCTCCACCCCAGGATCCATTTCAGCGACAGCATGCAGATTATTTCAGGAATCGTGCTGGCACAACGACTGATCAGACGGCCGCCTCACACACCGATTTTCCCAGTGCCCTCATGCAGGCCCCAGATGACCTTTGACTTGGCCAGCCGGAATATACTTTAGGCTGCCCCTAACCTAATCATGGAGACCTCCAAATAACCAATAGACGATTTAGGTCATCGGAATTGACCTAAGCACGCCCCAACTCAGACAACCAAGTCCTGATGACGATCACTAATGTGGATCGAAACGCCGTCGACCTAACAGCTCAATAACAGGCGTACTCCTCCTTTGTGGCTCTACATCCAATTTAAAGAACCTTTGTTTATTATGATATCACGTTGTCACATGTTTTGGAGCCACTCACCGTAAATTATTTGCACCTTGTTCACAGTGCGCCGTCCATGCTGTTCACTTCTTCACTTGCGTCGCCACTCTCACCACAGACACTTTTTTATGCACCAAGTATTATATGGTTGTCACCAATTCAATTTATGCAGTGCTGCTTCCAACTGTATAACTTCCGACCATGAACTTATGTCACAATATAAAGATGATTAACTATCTTTCTTCATACTAATGAGTACTCTCCTTCTTTCCTTGTGAGTAATGCTGTATGCATGCATAATTAATTGTCTACACATCCTTAATGATCAGGACATTATTTCTTAATGCACCTTACTTACCCAGTCCTGAATTGTTATATGGGTTACGCTCCTGTAAATTTTACATGATTATCTTCAACAACATTCTGCGTCTGTTGGCAGCTTCGTTGATAGTTTCAGAGCAGTGCTTGGCTATGGTTGATTGTCTGCCTGTTGCATGGGTAGATTTCAATGCCATCAGGTTCTGTTATTCTTTCATTTCTTTCCTGTGTGCTTATCAAGTGTTTGTTGTCCATGAGACCTTTAGGGTGCCAGTATGCTAAAATATTCGGCTTTCAACTTCATGTTTAGTTGATGCATGGGTGTTCACATGGTTTTCCAGACCTACACTGAAGTCATTTAGAAGGGTGTCGATTTTGGATGTCAGAATGGCAGTCTACAAGATGATTTTGAGATTGAGATTGTCGATGGAGATGTCTTTGAGTGAGGTGTATTATTTTTTCCTCTTGAGTTTGCCTTGATGCGTTGGTTGGCTGCTGAGCAGGGTGATATAGAAAACGATGAGCCTGGTCCAACCCTGTGTATGGAAGGCTTGCTTTGGATGAATGGTGAGGTCAAGAATAGAAAAAGTTGGCTTTTGGAGTGTTCTGGTTGGATGACATTCTTTATCATTCTTCATCAGCCAAATTATGGAATTCTCTACTCCCAAACATAAGATACATGGATAATTATCTTATGTTCATAAGACTAATCAAGAGTTTGCTCTTTTCTACGTGATCACCAAACTCAGAATACACATGTACAACATATGCCTGTGTGTGGAATTTGATTATAAGTATATATTTAGATATGCATGGCTTTATATATGTTAAGCAGACCAGTAAGAATATTTTTTTTAAACTATAAGTAGTAGTATATAATTGTACAAAGAAACATATCTAAATATATACTACTACTTATAGTTAAAAAAAAATAGATATTCTTACTGGTCTGTTTAATACAAATGTATATATCAGCGCTCTTGTTGTACCATGAATCACGGGTCACTCATGAGCGGGTGCTTCTGACGCGACGGTACACGCGTTTAAAATTGTGGCTCATACTCCATTTCTATCACCATGAAATAAAGTTCAGCACTCCCGGGGTACAGACAGACTTTTCTTTATTTCGCCATTATCCGTAGAGACGCATTTCGGACGTGAGTCCTTCATCAGTGTTTAACACTGACGAAGGACTCTCATCCGAAACGAGTCTGTCTACGGCTAATGGCGAAATAAAGAAAAATCTGTCTGTACCACCGGGAGTGCTGAACTTTGTTTCATGTCATGGTGATAGAAATGGAGTATGAGCATATATATGTATATATATATATCTCTCACACTTCCTTGAAGCGTACAAAAGAGCACCAACTCCTCTTGAATTGCAGTGCAGTTTATTTCTCACATTTCCTTGTCATTGCGCATTTTTGGTAAACAAGTGACCTTGATCACAATATGACATATGTTGACCAAGACCTGTTGTGTGGTCGAACCGCTTTGTCAGGACGTTGTCCTCTCAAATAAAGAATAAAGCATTGAAACAGACCGGCAGGAGTGGCTTGTTTCTGCACTCAACTCAAGTGCGAGGTATTTGATAGATATATATAGATATCTCATTTTATGCTTCACGTGTATTTAGGTCACTTCATACTTTACATAGAAGTTAATTGATTATATGCCTCTATTTTATCTATCCCTATGTGTAAATATGATCATAGCAGTTGTATCTAAGTTCTTCATTATTGAAATATTGGGGAAAATATAAAATAAAAATAAGTAAATATAAATTAACTAATTAAAAAAAAACATAAAATTCCCCCCACACAAAAAGGAAAATGTTTAAACATACATAAATTAGCTTCATATACAGCAACACTTTAACGTCAGAGTTTCTATTTATTCATACATGCACATATGGGACTTTACTTAATACAATTTCATATCTCTATTTTCCAAGTACATGTATAACTTTCTATGTAGTTATGTATCTAATAGATTTATTACTTTACTCCTACTGTAGAAAAAATAAAATACAAAATAAATTAAAAAAATCTTCAGCTCTCTCCAATTAACTACTTTCTCATCCTATACTTCCTTCAATATATCCTCTACCCCCCACTCTGACTTTTTAGGTTTTGCCTCGCCAAAAAGATGCGCTCTGCGCATCTTTTTCGGCGCAGGCGAAAACCTGATGAGAATTGTAGTGTGCTTTGGCTCGGCCCTCGTCATTCATTGGCTGGCTCCGTAAATGGAGCCTTGCCATTGGATGAGGGGCCTGTCCGTCAATGCCGGACCAGACACGGGGGCGTTCCCGACATTCTTTGGCTTTTGCCGACGTCACGCGACGCCGGGAACGCCCCCGAGTCTGGTCCGGCATTGCCGGGACCTGCCTTTGCTGACGTGTGCATCCGGAAGAAGTCCAGGTGAGTGCTTGCGCTTTTATTTTTTGGCCGTTTCCCACCCCCTCTCCCGCTCTCCGTGTCTCTGGCCCCGTTCCCGCCCCCCTCCCGCTCTCCGTGTCTCTGGCCCCGTTCCCGCCCCCCTCCCGCTCTCCGTGTCTCCGGCCCCGTTCCCGCCCCCCTCCCTCTCACGCTCAGTGCTTTATTTGTTACTTTAACAAATATGTCTAAAAACTGGGTCAGTTTACACGCACCGTCCCCTCAAACCTCTCTTCAAACGATACCTCTACTTCCTGCATTCGCGGCATGTTAGGGCCGTGAGGCTGCGCGGGTGGAGCAGAGAGCAGAGCCCCGCCTCGGCTGCTTTCAGTTTCGTTTTTTAATAAAAGAAAATAAAACACGAGAGACACGCCGAGTTAAAAGACTGCGAACGGACAGAGGATATTCAGTGCTCGCCGGGCTTTATATGTTATTCACACTTGGCGCCAGAAGAGAAGCAGCCAACGAGCAGGAGACCCGGACTACTTCAGTCAATTGGACTCCTACGAACGAACAAAAGGAAGCCGGTCCTCCCGTAGTGATTGGCTGACATGGGTGCACCAGCTGGCCGCTTGGAAGACAGCTGCAAGAAATCGTTCGTGACCAATCAAACGCTCCGCGGGAAATATGAACCTGCCTGACTGTCAGGACCTAAGAAAGCGCGCGCGAATTCTTGTTACACAAGCGGCAGCCTAATTTGAAAAAAATCCCGCTCTGTTGGCCATAGTATCAAATACAAACTTCACGAGACAGAAAAGTCTCTGCAAAAATACTGCATGCACAGACAAAGTTTGGAAAGACGTCAACTCGGCCGTGCAGTCTGTGGCATTTTGCTCGTAGGATTACAAAGTCAGAGAAGCCCTACAAATGGTGGGTCGTAAATGCAAGGCATAGGCTGGTGCAGGTTACAAGGAACACGGCCATCCGCGCTGGGATTGGCCCAGCCGGCCGAGCCTCCGCCGCGTCATCGGGAGGAGGAGTGGAGAGCAGGAAGCAAGAGATCTGCCGGAACGAAGTCCAGGTGAGTGCTTTGTTTACCCTCCGTGCTGGGGCTAGGGGAGGCTCCCTCCCGCTACCAGTGTGTCCGTTCCCGCCCCCGCACCCCCCCCCCCCTTTCCGTGTGTAATGCAGCAAAATCATTTCTGTATGTGTTACTTGGTTATTGAGTTCATATATTGATGCAAATGTGGGTTGTGGTTGACTTGAAGGAAAACATTTTTGAGGGCATGATTTGGACTGTCATGTATGTTAGTGGCTTGTGGGATCATAGACTCTGTTGCCTTCGCTGCTGGAGTGAGTTGATCTGCAATTAGATTCAATTGCAGGCTGTCCGCTTCTTATTGCTCGCATTTTGTTCTCTTTGATCCTCAGCTTCGACCTGGTCCTGTATCCATCTGTCCTCCCTGCTTCTTTCCATGATCTCTAGTCTGGGTCTTGGATAATTTTCAGGGTTCCCCAGAGCTGTTCATTCAGCTTCTGACTCAGACTGTGCTTCGCATCAGAAGTCAAAAGCATCGGACATTAAGAAAAAAAACTCCTTGTGATTCCAAAATCTCAACTGTCTGTTGCAGTTGGATTTTGCAGGATATGGATCTACTGTACAGGGGGCCGTAAGAGAATGATGCAAAGCTTTGGTCTTTGTGGGGAAAGTGGCAGAGCATTCTGTGTGAGATAGCTGCTGTGACCATGATATCCTTTTCAGAACTTTGTAACTGATATTTACTGTGTAGTTCTTTGGGTATTCTCCCATGAGAAAAAGAATGTATTGTATAAAAATAATTTGTACGAATGTGTGCATCAAAGTCCTTACGTCATTAGTGTCTGTGCCGATGAGCTGCACTGTTACGAACATACTTGAGGCATTCTTAGTGCAGGGTGTTTTTTCCATAGCTGGCAGAGACTGCACGAGCTGTGGTGGGGAGTGTGTTAGCACGTATAGATTGCTTCTGATACTGAGCAGACTAAAGGTGATACTATTAGTTGATCTTTCAGGGCGTCTCTGCCTTTTGATGCTTGTCGATCCCTTTGTATGCTCATCATAAGCTCGTTATTTGGCAACTTCCAAGTTTTAACCTGTTTTGCCCCAGAAAAAAATCAGTTAAGACCCACCCCTTAAGGCGGAGGATGTCGGGGGCTGTGCTGTCTCTGCCAGCTTAATCATGGAAGCAAAAGCCAGGGGGTGGGGCAGAGGTGAGGTCTAGGAGCCGGGTGTCTGTGAAGCGATGAAGTGTGAGGTTTCGGCGTCTTATGCCCGACATGACTGACACCTTTCGACACAACTTTAACAGTGTGCTGGGACTGGAGCATTAGATAATCCAGTCGGGCTGGTATGCACTCTGCAGGAGAATAAGTAATGCTGACGTGCCTGGGGCACTGAGACACCGAGACACTAACGTTTTCCCTTAAATTATTACTTTGATTCTTCTTTATCATGACCCCTGATAGGGGGGACACAAGGTTCGTGCTTCAGAAGGCATAGCGATTCTTCTCTACCCTGCAATGTGTTTTAACACAGCAATATCTTGCCTATGGCTCTGAATTAGTTTTAAACACAGAGTAATTAAATACCAAGATGCAAATAAATCCGCTGATCTTTTGTAGTGTCTTAGAAAAGCATAATTGGTGTTCCTTTGTGTAGTTATTTTAAGCTATATTTGTCTGCATCTTTACATATGATTGGTCCTCTGTTACGCAGCAATGTCTGAGATGTACCACTGTACATTGGGAACCTCTTTTTAGTGTATTGTTTCTTTACTATGGGAGGACCAAACATGTAGTCATGAGGTCCCATATATCAATTGTGGGCATGCCCGCAAAGGGATGCTGAATGTTTAGGTTTGTCTTTTTAACTTATGTTGGGACATAGATTTCATTTAGTGGTATGTCGTGCAGTGTCATCTGTATGCTGGCTGACCTATATCTCTTCCTCATTAAAGCCTAGCTCTACTGGCCTTTCTTGTGTTTGTGGGAGGCAGTTGGTTCATACCTGCCCAATGCATTAGATGAGGGTCATGCATGTGTACTCACCACCCTGATTGCTTAGTGGTTTTCAACACTGAAAACCTCATAATACTGTTGGGCTGACTGTTGTGTCAGAGGAACAGTACTTTAGGGTTTAGTTAATTTCTGCCTAACAAGTATCGCCAGATAAATCTGTCCAGTTGCTTCCCAACTCTCAACAAAATCACCTGTGCAGTCTTTCAAGGGTCAGCACTGCCAGTAACCCACTTGATCGCTGCATAGTGCTCCTAGCAAAGATCTTCACAGGTTCTGGTCTGTATGTTTACAGATTTTTTTTTAAAACATATTTTATTGGCGTTTCAAAAATCACATTTAATATACATTTCGTTGCAATGTTGCATACATTCTTAAATATTTCAAAGCTACTTAATATTTATTCGATTTTCATAAATAATCTTACATATCCTCCCACCCCCCCCTAGCAGATTCCAACAGCCATTCCATATGCGTGGCTATCCCAAATAGTAACTAAATGGATCGTCATGACATAATTCCCTGCTTCCTCCCTCTCCCTCCTCATGTTCCTCTTTGATACCACTATTTTAGTGCTTGGTTATATATTACTGACATGGTGTGTTTTTGCTAGCCAGTGAATTTGTTGCCCTATCAGGTGTTTTGGAATTGCTACCCTTTGTACTGAGCTGTAAGGGAAGGCCTTCATGAGCATCAGGAGGGAGCTGCAAAAATCACTTGTTCAGCCCTGTAACTCTTGTGAATATCTTGGTTGTGTACTTCTAGAATGGTCTAGTCTGGGTGAGGAAGACTGTCACTAAATACTAGTTTGTGTAGTTTTCTTAATATGTGCCTTATGTAAGTGTTTTATGCGTTCCAATTGCTAGCCTGAGTAACAAGTTGAATGGAAGGCTTTTTTTATGCTGAAGGAAAAGGCTTATGGAGAAGAGTATATTTATGTGTTTATTTTATTCAAATGTGTTGCCTAGACACTTTATCCAGTTCCTTGATGTCAAAGAAATTCTCAATTCCTACATTCTTTTTGATTTTATTGTACTACTGTCATTATTTACATGGTCTGGTATTGCTACCCTGAGTAATGCATAGTAGAGGGCCACAATGGGGATGGCTGGTAACCTGCTATAGAGATAACCATGTTTACATCAGCATAGCCCTAATTTATATGCTTTATCCATTAAATTGTTGACTGGATACTCTTCATATAAATTGTTCAAACTGCCTGTAATATATTAATGATGCTGTCAGTATAGATTTTGGGGCAAGTGGTGCCAAGATTTGAACATGCACTGCTGTCTTTCATTTTACTCGCTACCTACGGTTGGCAGTCAGAAGTGTGATTGTTGCTAGTATTTTCACGACTTTTGGACAGAGCACGTAATGTTTAGTAAGAAAGTGCCTTGTAGGTGCGGAGTCTTTGGGAATAACTTAGTTTCGGTATTTCCTTTTTTATGTTCATTTTTGTTACACATCCATGTTAATACATGTTTATACATTGTGCCCAGAGCTCAGTTCATATGAATCCCACAAGTAAAGGTGGTGTTGGTCAAGGAGGGCACAGGGGGTCATACTGTGTCCAGCCTTGCATTTTTTAATCCTTGTACTTCTTTTACTGTTGGTCGTGAACTTCTTATAAGTAGGATGTTTGTGATATTTTTTGTTGTGATCATGGCTTCTCTTAAGCAGGCAACGCATTATAGGCATTGAGTCAATACAATAATACACTTCCAATGTATGTTTTTTTTGCCACACTGCCCAATCAATACCTTTCTGTCCACTTTATACTTCATGCACTAATTCACCAGTGTAGTGCTTACGCTTACAGGAAACACAATAATGATGTTTGGGGCAGAGAGAACAGCAGTATCTTGATAAACGTCCTTAATCTTTTTGTATGCGTAATCTGTATTTGCCTGTCCGGGTGCTGCCAATATTTGATTCTAGGCTTTGCTGTCTTGTGTAATGAAGGCAATGGAAGGAGGTTGGTAAAGTTTGTTAGACAGTATTTGTTAGTATTTTTCCTATGCGTATTGTCCTAGTCTTCATATACCTTCATGTCTTGATATATTTTTGTGACCATATTCGAAAATAGCAAGGGCCCCCTGGTGAATGCAATTCCTACGGCAGGGTAATACACAATGAAAAGTAACTTTCCTTCATGTCTGGATATATTTTTGTGACCTCCAGTAGTCGAAAATGGCCCTTTAAGGAAACGGGACATGGTGGAAATCACTTACTGCTTTTGTGCTCTCCCAGGCACCCGATGCCAAATCTAACACATAGATAAAAATGTTGTCATTTACAATGCCAATAGCTCTAACTTTTGCAAAGGCGAAACCGTTGCATTGTAAAGTGTTAGGGGGCTCGCAGTGTGTGTGGGGGGGCTCGCAGTGTGTGTGGGGGGGCTCGCAGTGTGTGTGGGGGGGCTCGCAGTGTGTGTGGGGGGGCTCGCAGTGTGTGTGGGGGGGCTCGCAGTGAGTGTGGGGGGGCTTGCAGTGTGTGTGGGGGGGCTTGCAGTGTGTGTGGGGGGGCTTGCAGTGTGTGGGGGGGCTTGCAGTGTGTGGGGGGGCTTGCAGTGTGTGGGGGGCTTGCAGTGTGTGGGGGGGCTTGCAGTGTGTGGGGGGGCTCGCAGTGTGTGGGGGGGCTCGCAGTGTGTGGGCGGGGCTCGCAGTGTGTGGGGGGGCTCGCAGTGTGTAGGGAGGCTCTGTGGGTGTGTGGGGGGGGGCTTTGTGTGGCTGTGTGTGTGGGGGGCTCTGTATGGGTGTGTGTGTGGGGAGGCCTCTGAGTGTGTTGGGGGGGCTCTCTGTGGGTGTTTGTGGGTGTCATTTGCGAGAGATAAAGCTAGTGGCATTGTAAATGACAATGCCATTTATTTATGTTAAAAAAACATAAATAAAAATATTGTCAAGAGCAATGCCAATAGCTCAAACTTTAACAAAGGCAAAACCATTGCATTGTAAATGCTTGTTCTAAATCTCATTGTACTATAATGATCTACCTAATAACTCGTTATTACTTGCCTCATCTGTACTCCTTTGACTGGTGTCCCAAACTTCATTTTGCTACTATGATTTACCAAATAACACTTTCTAGACTCTTCCTGTCTCTATCACTCCTTTATCATATTAATTCTATCTAACAGACTCGCATGTCCACCGCTCGAATTCACAACTTGAATTCCCCTATAGTAATCCACCACTAATCCACTTTGGGTTCTGGAATAGCGTGCTACTTGCCGAAAAGTGCTTCATTACCTTGTGGGTAGTAAGCGGGATATAAATAAAATAACCATGTTGAGTACGTCAATGTTGCTGAGGATGTCTGTTTTGTAATCCTGCTTGCACAGTTTGGGTGGTGTAGATTGCCGAGGAAGGTGCTATGGGTGAATCAGGTGAGGTGGTGAAGTCTGAGAGTTTGTAGGAGAAGGCTTTGTTTCGTGCCGGAGGCCTGAAGAGGAAATGGAAGCTGACCACCTATTTGTGGAGAGAAAATTGATGTGTGTGAGTTGAGTATTCTTGCCTACCTTGATGCAGGACTTATGAATGGGGAGGCCACCTCCACTCTTGTGTGATTTTCTTTTATTTTTTTCTTTATAATGGATGGTTATTCCTTTTGTTGGCTTTTTCTGTGTTGTGTATTTTTTATGGGGTTTCCCTTTTTCAGCTCTTTCCTCCTGTTTTGTGTGTTTTCCCAAGGGCTGTCATTTTTTTTGTTGCATGTCTTACTTGTCTCTATTCGCTGTGTTTATAGGTTGCTAATGTGAAAGTGATTACGCCACCCTTTTTAAAGTCGTTTTTTTCTTGAAAATTATTTGTATTTATCCAAAACACAAGTATTGAAATGCAGAATGATAGGCTGTGAAATGAAAAATAGATTGTGGTGCGTGGCTGTGATGAAGGGGCCTATTGTCCTACGCGCTGTCACTTTTACACTAAAGCGATGCCAAATCAGGTGTCCTGTGGTATATTGTTTACTGTGTCCACGTAACTGTTTGCAGTTCACAGCATTTCTTTATTTTCTTTTACCTTTTCTCTTGCAGCCTCCGCTGGTGCAGGCCATATTCAGTGGGGACCCTGATGAAATCCGGGCACTTATATTTAAGAAGGAGGATGTCAACTTTCAGGTGAGTTTGGGTGTTTACCCCATTCTGTAAGTGGGCAATGAGGACTACATTTAGTATGATTAAGTGACAGTGCTGTATTCCGATTAATATGTAGAAATCTCTCCTTACTAGCCAGATGAAACCTAAATGCATGTATATTAAATGTCATGGCAGGTGGAGTAACAGACATTGGGTAGCATTATATTGATGAGGAGGTCCCTGAATCCTGGTACTGAAAGGTAACAAAGGCCAACTTGTGGGCTGATACTTTTCTTCTCGCTAGGCCTACAATATGGTGTTGTGTTTCAGGTTGAAGTTTCTGCAGATGGCACTGCCTGCTGGCAAGTTCTAGTCTTCAGTTGATCAGGGTTCTGACCGCTGCTGAATTATGGCCTGTTGAAATGTTCTAGGGGGTTTGTGGAAGTAGAGCTAGACTCTTCTTGTCACTGCTCCCACCTGTATTTTCACGTTATACAGTGGTTGCCAGTGGTCACCAGATGAATGAAGATGCCAGGGCTGAGTGGGGGATGGGGGTGGGGGGGGGGGGGAATGGGAGGGGGGGAGAAACATAACTGTTTGTTTCCAGTCGTATTGACGTTGGTCCGATTTCCGGTCTTCCAGTTCAGATTTCCGATGTCGTCTTCCACCCCTTCGTTATGCTTGGTTTTCTTCTTTGGACCCTCGCCCCGGGAGAGAGGAGATAGGGAAAGATCAAGGAGCAGGTGCTGGTTGTAATTGTGTTATGCGCACAGGACTGGCTAGGTTGCCTATGGAGGTTTGTGCGATGCTAGGTAGCGATCTAGGGATCCCCACATGTTCGACTGCCTGTGTGTCTTTGGTGTGTATGTCGCTGTTATGTTGTCAGCCGCTCGTAGAAAGGTGATCCAGTTCAGCCATGCTTTTGGCGTGGCTTTTGCTGTGTCTTTCCAATTACTTAGAACCATTTTGACCGCCGCTGTCAGCAGTAGATCAAATAAGTCGCGGTCCTCTTTGGTCGCGATTACTGAGGAGGTGAAACCTAGTGCTAGGCTCTGGAAGTCTATGTGGATGGTTATCCCTATAATCTCGTTAATTAGCACTTCAATTTTCCCCCAGAACTCCCTAATCTTGGGGCAGCTGTAGAGTAGGTGTTCTAGGTTCCCTCCCCCCCTGCCACAATTCCAGCATGTGTCGCTCTCCCGGATCCCCATGCCTGCTGGGCGGGCTGGTGTCCAGTAGGCTTTATGTATTAGCCAGAATTTGGTCTGGTTTAAAGTTGGTTACCTTTCTCCTAGTTGTGGATCTCCATAGGTTAGCTTTCTCGCCCTCACTTAGTCCCCTACCCGCTACTGTACCCCAAAAGTTCATGATTTTGTCATTGAGTTTGGTTGATTTGGGACTGAGGACTCTGTAGAGGTGTGCTATTTGGTGGCCTAGTGTGTTGAGTTTGGCGGCGTGATGTATGAGCGAGGTTGTTGGGCCCTTCAGGTTAGCCTTCCTTATAGCTACCTTGATCTTCAGGAAGTTGTATAGTTCTATGCTCTGTAAGTTGTGCTCTTCCTTTAGTGTGTCGAAAGTAAGGTGCGTGCCTTGTTTCTGAAGGTCATTGGCCGTGGATATTCCGCGTCTATACCAAGAGGGCATGTTCAGAGTCTTGTCCCTATACTTTATTGTAGGGTTATACCAGATGGACTCGAGTTGACTCTTCCTTATGCCCGTTTCCATCATTTTGTCCACCCTAAGTAGCGCTATTTTTGTATTCTTAAGGACTGGGTTGTCCTTGACCGCTGGGTGTTTGGAGGCTGTGAGAAGGCTGATTGGGTTCATGCCCTTTAGAAGTCCCCGCTCTAGCGTGAGCCATGCTGGGGTGTATTCTGGTCTCGGGTCTAGCCCTGTCTGGCAATGCATGCTTCCTGGAATCTTTTGAAATTTGTTAAGTTAAGGCCTCCCAGATCTTTTGGCAGTCTCAGCTTGTGAAGACTTATTCTGGGCTTTTTCTCCCTCCACAGGAAGTTGTTCAGCATTTTATCAAGTTTTTTGTGGAAGTTTTCCGTGTTTCTTAGTGGGAGCATGCACAGCATGTAGTTGACCATCGGTGTCAGCATCATTTTAATCGTTTCCACTCTCCCCCACCACGTCGTGCATTTGGGAGACCACCCTTCTACTCTGTTCTTAATTTTCGGGAGTGTGGCTTGCTCGTTGTGTTCTAGTGTGGCTTTTAGGTCCCTCTCGAAGAGGAGGCCTAAATATTTTATGGGCTTCTGCTGCCATGTTAACCTGGACGAGCCTAGCATCGTTTTTGTTGTGTGTATGTTCAGTGGTTTGCATTCCGATTTATCCCTATTTAGCTTGTAGCCCGAGACCTGGGCATATTGCTCTATTGTGTCCATCAGTGCTTTGATGGATCTCTCTGGGTCTTCTGTGACTATTAGTACGTCATCTGCGTATGCCGCTAGTTTGAAGTTTTCCTCCCCTACCGGTATTCCTGCAATGTCTTTATTGGTTCTGATCATAGTCAATAGTGGTTCTATCGCTAGCAGGAAAAGGGCTGGTGAAAGAGGGCATCCTTGTCTGGTTCCTCTGCCTAGGTTAAGTATTTCTGATGTGCCTCCGTTTACAACCACCCGAGCTTTGGGGTCCTTGTAGAGTGCCATTACCATCTTCCTAAAGTTGGCTCCCAGCCCAAATTTCCCCAGGCATTGATCCAAGAATGGCCATGACACCCTATCGAATGCTTTCTCCGCGTCTACGGCAATCAAAACAGCTGCGTTGCTACTTTTGGAGGAATGGTTTATGTGGCATAATAACCTCGTGTTATCGTGGGACATCCGGATTTTGAGGTAGCCTACGTGAGAGTTGTGCATGAGTTTCGGTAGGTAAGCGTTCAGTCTCGTAGCTAGTATTTTTGCGTATATTTTACAGTCTACGTTTATGAGAGAGATTGGTCTGAAGTTCTTTGCCTCGCTAGTGTCCTTCCCCTCCTTCGGTATGACTATGATATTTGCTTCTGCCATTGACTGTGTCATGCGTCCGTTTTGGACACAACCCGTGAATACTTCTTGCATGGTCGGTTTGAGGATGTGTAAGTACTGCTTGTAGAAGCCAGCCGTAAAGCCATCTGGGTCCGGTGCCTTGTTTTCTTTCAGGCTAGCCGTGGCTCTCCCTATTTCATCCTCTGTTATGGCTAAGTCGAGTATATCTCGTTCCTTTTCTGATAGGGTTGGAGTATCTATTCCCCCTAGTAGTTCTTTGCCTCCATCCTAGTTTAGTGTGTCGTCTTTTGTGTATAGTTTCTCGTAGAAGTCTCTAAAGACTTCCAGAATGTCCTTGTTTGCAGTCTGTTACTTATTGTGTCTGTCTTTAATGGCCCCAATCGTGTGCTGTTTGTCTCCCTTCAGGTAGGATGCTAGGTTTTTCTCTGCTTTGTTTGCAGTACACAGGTTGACTGATTTGTATTTGTTGACCCAGGTCCCTGCTCTCTCGCTCAGGATTCTGTTGAGTTCGTATTTCCGCTTAGTTAGGCATGTTCTTATCCTCTATGTTGGCTATGTGGCCGTTCTCTAGGCTTTTAATTTCTTTTTCTAGGTCAGCAATTTTTTTATTCCTATCTTTGTTCATCCTACCCTTAATTGTCATGACGGTCCCTCTTACTGTGGCTTTCAGAGCGTCCCATAGGATTCCTCTGTCTGTCTCTGGAGTGTCGTTTATTGCTAAGTATTCTCTTATAGCCGCCTCAATCTCCGCTTCGCAGATGTGTTGTTGAGTAGACTATCGTCGAAGCGCCACCTTCTGTTTGGTTTTTCATTGTGCTTCCCTGTTAATGTTAGGCTAATGTGCGAGTGGTCTGAAATAGTCCTAGGGCCAATTTCTGTGTGGTCTATGAGGTGGGTGTGTGTTTCCGACATGAGGATGTAGTCAATTCGGCTATAGGAGTTGTGGGGGTTGGAGTAGAAGGTGTATTCTCGAGCGTCTGGGTTGCATAGACGCCACAGGTCTTTCAGGCTGAGCTTGAAGCATAAGTTCTTTAGGATGTTGCCTCCGTGTGTAGTTGAGCTCGGTCTGTGGGGGTGTTTGTCAATCGCTGGGTCTGGGACCTAGTTCATGTCTCCGGCAACCACCACAAGGTCGTCTAGTGGCAGGGTGTGTAGCTGCGCTCCTATTCCTTCCCAGAAATGTTTGTCGTCCGTGTTGGGGCCATATATGTTAGCCATGTGTATTGTCTCTCCCGCCCTCCTTAGGCTGGTAAGAAGGGTTCTCCCTTGGGTGTCTGCCTGTGTGTCTACTACTGTTAGTTTAGACTTCTTACTGACTATTGTCACCACCCCATTTTTTCTTGTTCTGTGCTGGCGACCCCACAACATCTGCTACCCAGCTTGCTCTGAGGCGCTTTATGTCCTCGGCTTCTAGTCTTGTCTCTTGTAGAACAAATATGTCTCCCTTAAGCTTCCTGAGGTAGTCGAGCACCTTCCTCCTTTTCACTGGACTGTTAAGGCCTTTGACGTTCAGTGATACCATATTAACGTCCGCTAGGATGTTAGTTTGGGTGTTGTGCGTCATTTGTGTGGTTTCAAGGCTTGCGGACTATGTGGCCTTGTCTCGTTGTTTTTGCTGTGGCCACCCTTTCTTGGTGCTTGTGTCATCTGTCTGTGCCTGCGCTTAAGCTTCCCCTTGCGGCTCCTCGATGTGGATGTAGAAATAGAAGTGAAAGAATCGAAAGAATAGTGTAGAAGATAGTGAAGAGAAGTAGCCCCATGCATGTGCTCCCCACACCCCCCCTTCCCCCCGGCCCTCCCCGTCCCCCCGGCCCTCCCCGTCCCCCCCCCTCCCGTCCTCCTCCCCACTTACTTGCTGAGTGAGTGTGCGACGACAAAGTTCCTTTGCGCCGCAACGTCCCTGAGGTAGAGTTTGTGTTCATTGTTTGTATCGTAGTCCATCCCAATCCCAAGATATGGTGCAGCGTGTTAGCAAGCTGGGTAACGCCATCCTATTTCTCGTACCTTGCTTCATCAGCTTGCCGTAGTTGTCCGTTGCGGTTCATTTTATATGGCCTGAGATGCTGGTCCTTCCAACTGGTTGAGTTGCTTCCCGTTCCGAATGTGCTTGGTCATTGAGGTAGATACGTTGCCCTGTTGCGTGTTGCGTGTGGGGGGATCTACTCTGATTGTCCCGACAGGCCCGGGGAGGCACTTCTTTTTGCCCCTCCAGGGTTTTTTGTTTCTTCCCTGTCTTCGGCTGGTGGTCCCTGCAGGTTTCGTCTTAGGTCTCCCGGGCTCTCAAACACCATTGTTTTCCACTTGTCTGTGACTTTGAACCGGGCTGGACCAATAAAGCTGAAACTGGCGCCTCTTTTCCGCAGAGTTTCTCTGAGAGCCAGAAACCTCTTCCTGATCTCGACAGTTGGCTTTGAATAGTCCTGGGTAAGCACGATCTTGGAGCCTGACCATGTTAGGGTCTGATTCTTCCTCGCGAAGGCAAAAATGGCATCGGTCTGGCACGCTTTCAGTGGGTTGCATATGATCGGTCTTGGGCCTCTGCCTGTCATTGGCTTCCCTGCCGGCACCCTGTATGCCTTCTGCACCTTCAACTGTCTTCCAAAGCTAATTCCTGTGAGTTTGGGGATCAACTCCTCGAGCATTGCCGCACACGAGCCCGCCTTGTCCTCCGTCCCCTCCGGCACGAGCAGGATCCTTATATTGCCTCTACTGGCCCTGTCGTCTTGTTCGGCTAGCTGCCTCTGTATGGCCTTCGTGGCCTTCTGGCATTCCGTTATGGCTTTGGTGTTTTCTTTGGTAGCGTCCTCCACTGAGCTAATTCTTCCTTCTGCGGCTTCCATTCTTAAGTTGGTTCTATGGAGATCTGCTCGTATCGCAGCCAGTTCCAGTTGCATGTTCTCCACCTTTTAGCTTTGTTTCCTTCGCCACCTCTTTCCCCTCGTTAATTCTCTTTAGGATGGTCTCCAGGGTGACTGTTTCGCCTTTTTGTTTTCATGGGGGAACCCATGGAGTCTATTTTGGGCTTCTTTTGGTCCCCGACTGTTTTCCCCTCGTTGTTTGCCATCGTTCCGATGCCTCTCCGTGACAGAAAGTTCACTAGTCGCCCCCCTTTCTGAGTCACTGCTTGCGTGCCCGCAGTGGTAGCTTTTGGTGTGGAGGCTTAGAGTCCTTGCGTTCTATATCTGCTCGGTTCTCTGATGTACCTAGTTCTAGTCTTGGCCTTGAGTCCTGCCAGCATGTGCTTTGTCTCGTTCGCGGCCTCGGCCTGGTGCCAACCGCCTTGTGACTTTAGGTCGTCGTGTTGTTGGTGCTCGCTGAGCGGGCTCTTTTGCTGCTGATGAAAGTTCCCCTCTCACTTGCCCTTGCCTCTGTTTACCTGGGCTCGGGGTCGTCTAAGTTAGCCAAATGTTGCGCCATTGCTTGTTACTGCTTCCCCTCCTTTGGTGGTCAAGTTCTGAATAGATCTCACTACTGGCCACTGCCCGCTGGCCACTCGCTTCTGCTCTACTCGTTTCTGCTCCACCAGCCTGTGCGCTTATGTGTTCGAGTGTGGTCGGATGGGCCTCCCCGCCTTACAGCGCACTTGCTGATGGCCGCGGGTACCGTCTCTGCCCTTGTCCCCCTTTGCGCACTGTCTGCTGCCTGTTTATTATACTGCCATTGCTCCGCTCTCGCTCTTCCACTTGTGGCCGCCTCACCTTTAGGTGTATCTCTTGCTTGGCTCTGACGGCCTCCCAGGTGTCGCCTCTGTGTGCAGCTGTATTGTACGTGAGATACCTTCGCGAAGAGTTCTAATTAGAATCCGCCGTCCCCCGCTGTCGCGCGGGTGTCCGGTCCGATGGCGCCGAGCTTTGCCCTTTGCCGCGGTGCTTCCACCTTCGCGCACCTCCTATGCCGTGATTTTGCAGTGGCTGATGCACCCTGGGCCTCTCTGCGGTCTTAGCGTTCAGCTGGGCGTGTCTCGCATCCGGCTTTGTTTGTTTCGCTGGCGCTTTACTTCCGGTAATGGCGGCCCCTGCGTGTGGCGGTGTTTTCGGTTTCGCTTCGGTGCTGCTACAGTTCCCAACTCCGGTGTCAAAAAAAGCGGGCACTCGGTGAGTGGTACCGCTATTCGGCATTCTCCCTTCTCTTGCACCTTCTGCTAGTGCACGTCTCTGCTCGCCGCTCTGCAGCACAACCCACAGCTCCGCTTCCCGAAGCTTCAGCCTTCGCTCACACCCCCGCTGCCTCCTCCCGTCTTCGCCGATTTTCGTACCTGTGCATTACATGGGGGTGCTCAGGTGTGTCTCGCTTGCTTCGGTTGTTCCTTTCAGCCGTCTCTGCATCTCCTCCATTTATGCGCTGGGCGCCATTTTGGGGTCTGTGCTGTTGCTGGGGTCACAGGAGCTACGGAGAGCGATATCTTCACGGAGCCTCCACCTAGTCTTGTAGATCTTGGGTTCCCTTGTTGTCTCGCTCTTCCCCTGCTCAGATCTGCTTTTCTGCGTTTCTATCCATGTAATAAGTGCAAGGCCTGTGCGGGTAGCAGGATAGGTCTCAGCTACTCCGTACCTGGGAAACACGATCCAGTTGCCATCAAGAAATTTATGAATTGTATGACACCTTTTGTGGTCTGTCTTACTTGCCCGTGCGGACTCAAATATATATAGGGAGCACTATACACCCTGCCAAAATCAGCATTTTAGAACATCAGAGGGCAATTCAAAACAACGACAGTAATTACCCAGTAGCCCGTCATTTCAACATTCACAGTGACCGTAAACTCTTGAGTTACTTCTGCCTTGACCATGTGCCTCGAGATCCCAGAGGGGGAGATAGAGCTAAATGCTTAAGGAGACTTGAGTCCCGATATATTATTGATTTATCAACTAAAACACCTTTCAGACTTCACATGGGGGAGGAACTGAAAGTACACCTGTAAATACTGTAAATTATTTTTTGTCTTCATTCACAATTTCTTTTGTTGCACTATGACACTAAAGGCATGAATCGATGTTACATGGACTGTTTTCAGGGTGCTTTTGCTTAAACTAATCATGGTTATTATTTTTTAGTTGACAGTTTTACTTGTTTATTAAACATCTGTGTGGTCTTTATGAATTTTAATGAACTTTTCCACCGCAGCACCACTTTAAACTTTAACTCAAGCCCATCCGAGGGCTCAATTATTTGAAAATGTACATACTTGATTTAGTGTGTAACTTCTTTTTGTCATCGATTCGTTATTTGGATTTTGCCCGATTTCAAAATGGTGCCCGCTCGGGACAGATCCCGCGAGACTTGTGCAACAACTGCTATTGCAATCATGTTTATAAACTGTAGCGTCATGGCGGCCGCCTGATACTGACGAGGGCGTACCGCCGAAACGCGCCTGTTCTCTTGATTTTGTGCGAAATAAAACCGACTTGGATTTGAAACCCTCCCGCGAGTGAGAGTCACTTTCCTTGTTAACTTGTGTGTGTGTGTGTGTATGTATATGTATATGTATGTATATATATATATATATATATATATATATATATATATATATATATATTTGGTGATTTTAAGCTATTTATTGGGGTCTTTGCACAGATCGATTGTTGACCTAGTCACCCTAGTTGGCCCTGACTGAACTATTTTTCTAGAAGAAGATAGAAAATTCAATGAAACTCTTGTTTAAAAAAAAAAATATATGATTTACTGGGGGGCTCCCCGAAATCAGAAGTGGTTGATATGGCTCAAAATTCGACAGTCAGTACATCATTGCATTTGAGCATGTGAATAATTGATGTACATTAACTATGTAATGCTGCTTTCTCCACGAATTGTATGTTTAGTTTTATTGTTTATACCAGATAGTATCTTTGTACTTTTTTGCACTTAGCACTTTCACAGTAAACGCTGCCAGCTATATGCATTTTAAGAAGGGCATGTTTAATAATGCGTGATATTGGAACACTCCAATTTGAAATTGTAGGTGCTTTAAAAATATTTTATATAGATAACAGATTCGCTGCTCTATTGAAACATGTATTTGCACTGTCAATATTGCTTTTTTGCACACATTTTCCAGGTGCTCACAGAATGTTTTTAACATCGATCGATTTTTAAAAAAAATTCTGTGGTAATATTTACATGTGTGTGCTTTTTTGACCAAATATGCATTTAAGCATTGTGATAACATTACAGACCTTTGGGGTTGATGATACATCCAATTATATCATTCAATCTATTTGTCTATTTCGAATTGGACTAATACATTGCAATATCACTTGTAAATTGGAAATGTTGCACCTGGTTTTAGCATTTGAGCAGCTATGATGTTTTGATGTTTTTTTCTTTTGGATGTGATACTTGGCACTTATCATGTGCAGTACATCAGATGACAGCAGGTCACATGATACTCTGGTACTATTCAAAAATGTCACACTCACCTGATCAGCGCTCATATGATCAAGGCCACTGCGTTGGCTGAAACGCGTAATGGCTGCTTGCACTATTTAATTTAATAAAGCACAATAACCACAACAGCATATTCCTGAGTCCGTTTTTAACCATTTGGTGCCTGCCGAGTTTCAATTTTGCGGGCAAAAATGCACAGCACTCGAGCGTGGAAGTCTTAAACTTGTTTATTCAC
Organism: Lissotriton vulgaris; assembly: GCF_964263255.1. Lineage (NCBI taxonomy): Eukaryota > Metazoa > Chordata > Amphibia > Caudata > Salamandridae > Lissotriton > Lissotriton vulgaris. The sequence continues at coordinate 1,104,464,465 of NC_141698.1, forward strand.
AAAAACGAACCTGGAGTGCTGTGCATTTTTGCCCGCAAAAAAAAAAAATTAAAAAAAATATATATATACATATATATTCCTTTTATTATTGCACTGAACACGATCACAGCCCCAGTTCATTTTAAAATTTCCCAACGCGTTTCATTGCCTCATGCAATTTCTTCAGGGGAAATGGGGAGACACATCAAAAACCCGGCACAGTACTTCAAACAATTTTATAGTTAGTGCTTTTTCCCACAATGCACGATTTTTCTGTTACAAACTGCTTGCTGGATTTAGAAGTACTGGTTCAATCCCTGGGTTCCAGGGCTGCTTTCATGTTTGTTTTCAGCAATCCTTAGCACTGGCAGGCTGCTCCATTAACAGCCTGTTAGAACTGGCTTCTCAGGCGGGAAGTTTTAAAATGAACTGGGGCTGTGATCGTGTTCAGTGCAATAATAAAAGGAATGTTTCCTATCCTTGCAGAGTGGCGTTCTCATGATCCGGGGCACTTTTGGAGGATTTATATGCGGCAGGCTCCGAGCCGCAGAGAATGCACCGCCTGAGAAGCCAGGTCTAACAGGCTGTTAATGGAGCAGCCTGCCAGTGCTAAGGATTGCCAAAAACAAACATGAAAGCAGCCCTGGAACCCACTGGAGGGCTATGAACTTAAAGAAATATGGGTTAAAAGCATTATAGACATTTAAACCGGACCCGATTGAAAAGGGATTGAACCAGTACTTCTAAATCCAGCAAGCAGTTTGTAACAGAAAAATCGTGCATTGTGGGAAAAAGCACAAACTATAAAATTGTTTGAAGTACTGTGCCGGGTTTTTGATGTGTCTCTCCATTTCCCCTGAAGAAATTGCATGAGGCAATGAAACGCGTTGGGAAGTTTTAAAATTAACTGGGGCTGTGATCGTGTTCAGTGCAATAATAAAAGGAATGTTTCCTATCCTTGCAGAGTGGCGTTCTCATGATCCGGGGCACTTTTGGAGGATAGATATATATATAGATAGAGATATATATATATATTTTTATTCAACCTTTTGTAGGTGCTCGTGTCCCTTAATTGGCGCATTGCTTCGTTGATATAATCCTCTTTGTCTTGGATTATGTTCCCGCCTTTGTCGGCGGGTTTGATTTCAAGATTTTCATTTGTCATTAAGGTTTCCAGTGCTTTTCGTTCTTCTGTTAAGTTTTCTCTTTGTTTTGTTTTAACATTGCTCAATTTATCCAATTCGTCGTTCACCAGATCATAAAAAAGGGATCAATTTTATTTCCTGGATGTAATATCGGACAGAATTTTGATTGTTTTTTGAGAATTCGTGACCCTAAAGAAAATGAACCATACTTAATTATCAACCTCTCTAAACACGTATTAACAAGAGCGGAAGAGATTCTATTGAATAAAGGACTCACCTTTTGTCCAGAAAAACACTGGGATCCAATTGAAACTAAAATAGACCTCTACAACAGAAGAACGAAAAGCACTGGAAACCTACGAACAACTACAAAAGGTTGAATAAAAATCCTACCAATGAAATGGTAAAAGATCTATAATCACGACTGAAAAAGTGGCAGGATTTAAGCCTTTTAAATGAAAATGTAGTGCAATTTCTGAACAATCAAACTCCAATCAACCAAACGATATACTTTCTCCCGAAAGTACATAAGACACTGAACGAACCCCCTGGAAGAACGATCATTTCCAGTTGTGGGTCTCTATATGAGAATGTTGCCCTTTATGTTGATCACTTCTTAGCCCCAATTGTGCCGACCTTACCCTCGTATATAAAAGATACAGGGGATTTCCTCAGACATTTGATGAATATTGAATGGACAGATGGTTATCGGCTGGTAACCATAGACGTGGTGTCTCTTTACACCTCAATAAATCACGAAATGGGCTTGATGGCAGTGAAATATTTTTTGAAACAAAAACCACTGGAACAATTGAAACATTGTGATATGCTTATCGAAATGGTAGAGATGTGCCTTAGGAATAATGGTTTTGTTTTTAATAAGGTACACTATACTCCAATCTGTGGTACAGCAATGGGAGTTTCCTTCTCTCCAAGCTACGCCAACCTAGTAATGGGTTGGTGGGAGAAAATGATAGCTTGGAGAGAAGGAAATGACCAATACGTAGCCAGAGTAATACTCTGGCTGCGATTTATAGACTATCTATTCCTAATATGGGATGGCCCGGACAATGAATTTCTGGAATACAAGACGATCCTAAATAACAACGAACTAGGACTAAAATTTACATACAGTACAAGTACAACTGAAATAGTATTTTTGGACACTAGAGTGTATGTCCAGAATGGGAAGCTGGAAACTACGGTCCACAGGAAAAGAACAGCCACGAATAGCATATTGCATGGACAGAGCTTTCATCCTGAAGTATTAAATAAGAATATCCCATATGGGGAAATTGTCAGGATGAAGAGAAACTGCTCAAATCAAAAGGAAATGGATAAGAAGTTCAAAGAGACTGCAAACGGGTTCAATAACAGAGGATACAATAAATGTGATATAGAAAGAAGTGAAAAGAGAGCGAGAGAAATAAATCGAATTGAGACATTGATCCCTAAAAGAGACTCAAAACCCGAAATAACATCAAAGGAACCAATCAGAATGATATTGACTTACTCGAAGGAAAGCCACAAAATAAAAAACACTACAAAAATATTGGCATGTCTTACAAAAAGATCCGGACATAGGAAAAGAAGTGGGCCAATTTCCACAAATGACATTCAGGAAAGCCCCGTCACTGCAGGACAAATTGGTCAATAGCCACTTTGAAGAAAAAAAGCAACAACTGGCTGGATGAAAAGCGGAAAGGCTTTACAAAGTGCAGCCAATGTAAAGCCTGCCAAGTAGGACGTAATTTATCGAAAATTAAAGACCCTAAAGGGAAAATCTTCACGGTGGAAGTGAACATCAATTGCAAAACAACACATGTGGTGTATTTATTACAATGTTTTTGTGGCAAAAGGTACATCTGAAGCACCATCTGTCCTCTACATAAAAGGATACTAGAGCATATCCAAGCGATTGACAATTGTGATCTAAGCTATGCAATGGCCAAACATATGTTAACACATGAAAAAGAAAAAAGGACATGGAAGGATATGACTTACAGTGGACTAGCAACAGTACCAATAAAAGAAAGAGGTGGAAACAGACTGATGACCCTACGTCGTTTAGAATCGAGACTTATCATACGATTTTAAAACCAAGATTCCTGGAGGGTTAAATGGAGACGAAGAACTTTATGTGCACCTATGATGAACTGTTAATTTTGGAAATATTCTGGTCAAATAGTAAGATAATTGTGGGTCAAATATGTACAACCTGTATAAAAACTTCAGAACATGGACACTGAGTCCTAAAAGATTGAAGAATGCGCAGTAGACTTAACAAAGGCGCCCGGATGATAATACATTAAGCTTGTGTATATGATTATGCATTCAAACTCACTTAGAGGTTACTTGGTAATGAACTGATTACACTTGAAATATATACAATGCGTGGTAAAATGGGCGTATATATGCCAAAACGACGAAGTAAATCATAAGAGAACTCACTTAGAGGATATGAAATGTCTAATGCTTATGAAAGCGAAAGTTAATAGAATGTAGACCGGTGTACTGACCAGTACCAGTAATTTAATGCAATGGTTTTAACACTGTAAAAATGAAATGATAAAAAACGTAAAAAAACGATAAAAATGTAACTACCAGTACCATAATGCATCATGATAATGGGACTGACTTCCTGGTATAAAATGATGAAACTAAGGAGGGACAAATGTTTGTAACCGTGATCAAGATCGGTAGATTGAAATGCGTTGGTTAGTGATAGTATGTTGTAAAGGCATGCTGTTGAAATAAACCTGCTATATACACAATCCTGGTGGAGTGCGAGTATAATTGTGTTGGTGAACGATTATTTACAGGGAAAGCCCGTCCCAGAAACTCGCACCAGCTGTGAGAAGTAGTGCCCTCGGTAACTGGAACACGTTGGTGGATATGTGTGTGTGTGTGTATATATATATATATATATATATATATATATATATGTATATATATATGTGTGTATGTATATATATATGTATATGTATATGTGTATATGTATATAATTCATATTCGCCTAAGTGTCTGTCTGTCCATTGACTCTTCACCCGTTCCCAACGGATTTATAACTCTGAAGGTCCCTCTGTGAGTTCCGCTCTGGGGATTTACACAATCTTTTCCAGGGTCCCCTGCTCGGTTTGCCATTGAGGCGAGCACTCCGCTAAACTTTGAACTCTGAGTCCTTCGATGATTTAAATGCAAAGTTTTAATTTGACGTAATCAGTCAGTCTCAGATACTATTGTAAGCACAGATCTTTTACTGACACTGTATATATTGTTTTATATTCGTAAGTTTATGATGCTTGCTACTGTTTTATCTTCTGCATCCCACTCAGTCTGGATTCCGGGCTTGTAACTCAACGGAATCTGCCTTGCTCTTTGCCACTGACACCATCCGACAATATGTGGATGCGGGTCAGACGGTGGCCTTAATCCTTTTGGATTTAAGTGCCGCCTTTGACACTGTTGCCCATCAAACTCTGGTGCAGTGTCTGAGGAAAGTAGGTGTGTCTGGCAGCGCCCTGAGCTGGATGAAATCTTTTCTGTCGGAGCGCAGCTTCCAGGTGAGGCAGGGCTCCCATTATTCGAAAGTCATCAAATTAAGACCGGGTGTTCCGCAGGGATCGACCCTGAGCCCGACCCTGTTCAATCTCTACGTGGCTCCACTAGCGGAGATTGCTCATGGGTTTGGGATCAGGGTCTTGTCCTATGCTGATGACACTCAGCTGGTGGTCTCCCTTACACAGGCACAGGATACGGCAGCCGCCAATTTCGTGGCATGCCTGCAAGACCTGGCCTCATGGATGGCTAACAACTGCCTGAAGTTGAATGGCAATAAGACCAAGGTGCTTGTGGTGGGGAGAGCCCCGTCGGTGTGGTCATCGGCTTGGCGGCCCCAGAGTTTGGGGACAACCCCTGTCACCTGCGCTCAGGCTAAGAACTTGGGGGTGTTGTTGGACACCAGGCTCTCCTTAGAGTACCAAACCAGGCGGGTGACAGGCGCCTGTTTTGGATTCCTGAGGGTCCTTCGCAAAACCCTGGATATACTGCCTACTGCAGCCAGGAAGACCATGGTCTATGCCTGGTGACATCGCGCCTGGATTATGGCAATATTCTGTACTTGGGTGCAACAACGAAGTGTATGCTCAGACTCCAGGGGGTGCAGAACGCAGCAGCGCCCCTGATTTTTATGCGCCTTAGGAGGGCCTCGTCTAAGGCAGCGCGGGCTGCACTCCACTGGCTGCTGATGAGAGAGAGTCCTGTTTAAGGCGCTGTGTGAGTGCCATCGCATTATTCAGGGGACGGCTCCTTCCTATCTGGTATGAGTTACTCACCCCTTATGCCCCAACACGCCAACTGAGATCAGGTGGGGCGGCTTTTGTGTGCGTTCCTGCTTCCAAGAGAGCTAGGATGGGTGGACGCTCCTTCCGCCTTCTGGCTGCTCAGTATTGGAATAGATTACCCTTGTGCCTCCGGATGGAGGCCCGGGAGGACATATTTAGGAAAAATTTGAAAACTCATCTCTTCCCCGGGCTAGTTAGGAGGGTTGAGGTTCAGGGTGTGGAATTCTGTGCAGTTGCACCGCAGCCGGGGACACACTTGCCGAGTGTAACCATGCACTTTATAAGTGTGCCTATTATTATTAATGTTTAGTTCCAGGCCCTAGCCCCGAGATAGCAAAGGGATCTTCCACCTATTCTGGCCCAGTGAAGTTTAGGAATGATGGCTAGATGGCCAAAAGTTGACTGTAGTGTCCTGAGAGTGGATTACGTACAAATCCTCCTCGGGTACATTGCTCGTTTTTCATGCATGGCTTTATAAGCCAGTATCTTAATACCAATCCTATTTTTAATGGGTAGCCAGTGGAGTGATTTCAGATGTGGGTGGGGAAATATGAGTTCTAGGAGCGAGATCGAGGACTCAAAAAGATAGTAAGGCAGACCTAAATAAAGTAAATGTTCATAGTCGAGCCTGGACGTAATCGGGGCCTGAATCACTAGTATCCTAGTTTCAATTGACAAGTGGTTTAAAAAAAAAGTTGCATTGCGTAGCAGCCCAAAGCAGGTGTACACCAGAACCTGAATTTGGAGTTTCAGGAACAGAGCACTGTCAATTTTGATTCGTAAGTACGTTTTTTTACTGAGCTCTGAAGAGGAGGGACATCTGAGGCCACCAAGATTTCCAGACCACCAAAGGATTCTCGCTGGAGTCTTCCGGACGGTCGTGGGCTTTGTTTATATGCCGAAACACCATGCGTTCGCGCTTGCATTATATGCTGTTACACAGTCGGCCTACCCATTCGCAAGGATTCTAGCTGCCGCTCGTAGCCGTAGTGAGGTGACATCGCCATCCCTGTGCTTGTTGGGAAAACCGGAAAACTAGAGTCACGGGAGTTTCATTTTGACTTTTACTGCGGTTTGTAAGCCGAGGAGCATCTTTACCATCAAGCGGGACTGCGAGGTCCATGAGCCAGTGCGCGGTCTAACCAGGCGCAGCTGGCCCTCTTACCGCCCATCCACTCCCCGCAGCCATATAACAGCTCGCGGCCCCCGCTTCGCGGGAGCCGCTCGTAGCCGTAGTGAGGTGACATCGCCATCCCTGTGTTTGTTGGGAAAACCGGAGCAGCTAGAGGCACGGGAGTTTCATTTTGACTTTTACTGCGGTTTGTAAGCCGAGGAGCATCTTTACCATCAAGCGGGACTGCGAGGTCCATGAGCCAGTGCGCGGTCTAACCAGGCGCAGCTGGCCCTCTTCCCGCCCATCGACTCCTCCCCTATATTATTACGCACCTTCCCGCGTGCCGCGGGGGGCGCGCACCGTGCAAAGCCCGGGCCAAGGACGGGCCCGTTCTAGCCCGAGTAAGACTGGACTGGGCCACCCCCCTTGTGCTTGCTTTCTGTACGCTTATTAACTGTATATACCTTACACCTACTTATAGATTGTAAATTGATTGTGTATTAGTAAGGATGTCCACCAGAGAAAGTAGAAGCAAGGCTACGAAGGGGGGAATTCAGTTAACAGGTACCCTTGACAATTTCATTACTAGGACGAACTCGGTAATTGATATGGGTTTAAGTTTAATGGAGCAGAGGGTTTCATTGGATCTAGCTATAGCCAGAAGAATGTCACAAGACCCAGTAATGGCTAAAAGATCATCCTCGAGGGCATATAGCATCAGCTAGAAGTCCAGAACGCGTTGACAGCGCTGCTCCTATACTGTTGCAAGCGGATGTGCTTCACACTACAGGTCCACTCCTTCAGTCACCAACTCCTCCTATTCAGGTGTCCCTGCAACTACCCAATGAGCATATACCCTGTCAAGAGCTGGTTGTGGTGGGTGGCAACACACCAGAAATTGTAGAGCTGGAGGGTTCGGAAGATGAGGCTAGCACAAGACGATTACGCTGGAGGAAGGAGGGTGCTATACCAAAACGAACGTCGCACCGCTTTCGCTTATGCAAGGAAGAAGGCAAAAATTACAAAGATACAGGAGAATAAGATTAGCCCAGGTAAAGAAGGGGATGGAGCGGGAATTGTGTAACAGGCTGTACTGAGTGAGCAGGATTAAGTTGGAACTGCTGTAAGTCCAGACACAGCAGAAAGGGTGCTAGATCCCTTAATTCGAGGCAAGACGGGAGATAGTATAATTGGGAATGTTGACGAGGGAAATGTGATTTTATTAAGGGACATAGGGGATCTTCTAAAATCATTCTTAAACCCATTAGAACTAAGACTGACACGAATGGAAAATCAGTTACTTGAGGTTGAAAAGAGCATCATAACATTGGCAAGCCTCAACATAGTGGGGTCAGCATCTAATCACACTATAGGTGCCACTACAGTACCTACAGTACCTTCGGTGCCTTCATTAGACAACAATAAATCCCAACCACCATCCCAGGGAACTAGTGCCAATCACACAAATGCAAACATGGTAAATCCAATAGGCAGTGTTTTAATAGCCAAAGCCAAAGAAAATCCAGCAAGGGGCACCAATGCTACTAACACCATCCAGCAGAGCCAGAAAGGGCATCAATCAGGAAATAAACCTAGGGGAGGTTATATTAATCTTCCACCAGATGTTAGCCCATATGTAGTTGTCTTGACAGGGGTTCCTTAGCTAAACAATCAACCCGAGGAAACTTTTTGGACTCTAAAAAACAAAGTCACACATTGGTTAAATGAAAAGAGGCCATTACCACACCACATAAAAGGTAAAATACTAATGGTTCGTAGAGTCCCATGGGTAGGACCCACAAGGAAAGTAATCCTAGGAGACTGTGTGGTTGTTACGTTTGAAGATCCACGTATTGTGCACCACTTATGCTCATGGAATCCTGGTCCTCAAGACGGAAGTACCATAATTGAAATCAGACCACTCATTTTTTTTATCCTTCTAAAATGTGTTCTGAAGGTGGTGGAAGCTGGCCAGTGGTGAACCATCACACTAAGGGTGGGCCAGCCAAGTGGTGGGAATTTGGGCAATCCCAGACAATGGATGGGAATACCAACCTTTAATAGATTTAGCTGCTTAGAAGCAGTCGACTGACAGAATTCACCAGCGGGTTGTGTAAACGGTACCAAAGCTACCAAAGCTAGACTATGTAGGCTGAGGCCCATTGCTATTAATAAAATCAGGGGAGGATACATGGAGGTAAATGGAGAGGTGTATGTGGGTGCAGAAAGCAAAAACAGCCACAGTGCACACGCTTATCCTGGGGACTTAAGTGCTGCTAAGTCATTAAGTAGTGTTGGAGTAATGGCGGCAGCTTGTGCCCAGGGGGTGAGACAGCAAGGTACACCAACCTTAGAGTCTGGGAGCACGAATAGTACTACCATGCAGGGAGAGCGAGGTAGAACACACGAAGATCTGGACCCACAAACATCGAGAGCCGTGGCATTAAATACAAGGCCCCCACCTTTGGTGTCACTCTCTACATCCAGGTGTAATGTCAGGACACTGAAATTAATATCATGGAATATAGCTGGTGTAGCCAAGAACTTGAGGGACCCCGAATGGGCTAAGTATATTGACTCTAGTGACATATGCCTTTTGCAAGAATCATGGTCACTTGACCCCACATAGGGTTGGCTTCAAATCCTTTGGTATTGGTGTCATACCCTCTATAAGGGGAAGGCCTTCAGGTGGTCTAATTGCATGGGTCAAGGTAACCCTAAGGATTCAGGTTGAAATCATAGATACGAGCTCACTAGATATACTGGCACTGAATTGCAACACGCGAAGGGAAACCCCTCTATCTAATTAATGTCTATAATCGACCTGCCCCCGCATCCAAAGAATCCCCCACCCTTGCTAAACTGGACTCTTTTCTAGGTAAAATAGTTGGCAGGGAAGCCGTCATCATAGCTGGTGACTTAAACTGCAATTATGAACCTGTTCTAGGGCTCAACGATGTCTTTGAGGAAGAAGACCAAGCCAATAATATTCCTGCATTGGACAATAGTGAACCTGCTAAATGTACAGTCTTGGCAGTCCAATTGGTGAAGTTGTCTGCGGAACATGGTCTTGGGGCCTGTAAGGGACGTCTCCCGTCTGACATTTCCAAAAAACCAACATTTTCTAGAAACAAGTGTAAAAGTAATCTAGATTTTGTAATTGTCATTGATTATCTGGCAAAAACAACAGGTGATGGACCGAATGTGGATCAATGTCACACACTCACCCCAGTCCAAAGATCTGGGCCCAAATCCATCGTTTTTTTGCACTCCACACCACCCTGGGTTAGACAATGGCGATATGCAAATCAGCTCTGACCCTGTGCCCCATGGGAACAGTCCAGTCCGAACTACAAAAGCCATGTCCTTCCCAGAACGGAATCAAGCATCCGAGGACCGGACCGGTTTCGAGGTAACACCTCTCATCAGCCCGGCTAGCTTGACTCCAGTGGTGTGGAGTGCCTGGGACCCACGTCTGGGCATCCCCAGCGCACTTAGGGCGGAATATGCAAAAACAGGTGATGGACCGAATGTGGATCAATGTCACACACTCACCCCAGTCCAAAGATCTGGGCCCAAATCCATCGTTTTTTTGCACTCCACACCACCCTGGGTTAGACAATGGCGATATGCAAATCAGCTCTGACCCTGTGCCCCATTGGAACAGTCCAGTCCGAACTACAAAAGCCATGTCCTTCCCAGAACGGAATCAAGCATCCGAGGACCGGACCGGTTTCGAGGTAACACCTCTCATCAGCCCGGCTAGCTTGACTCCAGTGGTGTGGAGTGCCTGGGACCCACGTCTGGACATCCCCAGGCACTCCACACCACTTGGAGTCAAGCTAGCCGGGCTGATGAGAGGTGTTACCTCGAAACCGGTCCGGTCCTCGGATGCTTGATTCCGTTCTGGGATGGACATGGCTTTTGTAGTTCGGACTGGACTGTTCCCATGGGGCAACAGGGTCAGAGCTGATTTGCATATCGCCATTGTCTAACCCAGGGTGGTGTGGAGTGCAAAAAAACGATGGATTTGGGCCCAGATCTTTTGACTGGGGGAATGTGTGACATTGATCCACATTCGGTCCATCACTTGTTGTTTTTGCAATTGCCGCCCTAAGTGCGCTGGGGATGCCCAGACGTGGGTCCCAGGCACTCCACACCACTTGGAGTCAAGCTAGCCGGTCTGATGAGAGGTGTTACCTCGAAACCGGTCCGGTCCTCGGATGCTTGATTCCGTTCTGGGATGGACATGGCTTTTGTAGTTCGGACTGGACTGTTCCCATGGGGCAACAGGGTCAGAGCTGATTTGCATATCGCCATTGTCTAACCCAGGGTGGTGTGGAGTGCAAAAAAACGATGGATTTGGGCCCAGATCTTTTGACTGGGGGAATGTGTGACATTGATCCACATTCGGTCCATCACTTGTTGTTTTTGCAATTGATTATCTGGCAGCACATGATCGATCTCGAGGTAGAAGACAGGATAGAGAGTGATCATTGTCCCCTGGCTTTATTGTTTGAATCTTGCTTGGTCATGGGGGTTGGGAATGGTGTGTTAACAGATGTACACAGTGGCTCGCGTGATGAGATCCCTGTAAGTAATAACCGACGAGCATTAAAATGGTCCCATATACTGGAGCACGGTGAGATCCTCGCAGAAATGTATTCACAATTTGCAATGTCTTTTGGGGTCATTACAGGTTCCCTTGTCGAGGACAACAACCCTGATCATTTTTTGGCACTTCACAATGATTTTTTTAAAACATTGAAAGCACTAGTTACAAAAATGCCAAAGAAAAAACAACAAAAATGTAATAACTTGTCTCACAGCAAGCCCATGTTATGGCAAGCTATGCAGGGAATCTAAGGGGTCCCTTTTGCTGGCGATTAAAACCAAATCTGCAGAAGATGTTAAAATAGCAAGGAAAGTTTATAAGCAGGTTCAAAATGCCTCAAGGAAGACTTGGAAGGAAGATAGCTGGGCGGACTTGTTGGTGGCTGCCAAAGCAAGGGACACTGCAGGGTTCTGGAGGCTAGTCGCCAATGGAAATCATGAAGGGAGAGTTGCAAAGAATATTTACCTTGATGAACTTACGTGGGTCAATCATTTCACGACCCTATGTAAAAAGTATGATACAGACCATAAAAATGTTGGCGAAGAGGTGCCATGGCTTACACCTCCCAAAGAATATCTGAAATTTTCAATAGAGGCAACTGAGGCGGCAATTAATGCAGTAAAAAGAGGTAAAGTGCCTAGTTTAGATAAAATACCTGGGGACCTCTATAAGCATGACCTGAAGGTATGGGCACCGTATATAAATTATTTGTGTAATATGCTGTCCCACAATGCAGATTTCCCAGAAAGTTGGAGGGGAGCCGAGATTGTTCTAATTTTTAAAAAGGGGGACAGGTCGGAACCTTCAAATTACCGGCCAAATAGTCTAATGGACATCCTCCCAAAAATGTATTCGGGACACATTTTAACTCGTGTAAACTAGTTGTTGGATGAGAACACTGTCCTTACGAAGTATCAAGCTGGTTTTAGGAGTAAAGTGAGCACCATCGATCAAGTTTTTCGATTTTGCTGTCTTTACTGGAAATATGTACACACCAAAAAGGGCCACTTATACGTTGCGTTCATAGATCTCAGAGCGGCGTTCGACCTAGTGCCGCGAGATCTCACCAGATCGATCCACAGGCATGCCATTGACCTATGGAATCTACTAGACACCATTTCTCCGGACATCGCCTTCCTTACGGAAACATGGATGAATGCTTCCTCCGCACCAGACATCACAATTGCCATTCCTGAAGACTATAAGATCACCCGCAAAGACCGTACCAGCCACACAGGAGGAGGAATCGCTATCGTCCATAAGAAATCTATCCGCATCTCAACCAGCTCTGACGTCAATCTCGCTAACTCCGAACACCTTCACTTCCAGATCCACATCGATCCCAAAACAACACTCAGAGGCACTCTTCTCTACAGACCACCAGGACCCCGCGCAAAATTCAGTGAAGACATCACGGACTTCATCACCCCACACGCGCTCCCCTCCAAAGATTACATCCTTCTGGGAGACCTCAACTTTCACCTTGAAAAGACCAACGACCGCAACACCACCACCCTCTTGGACAACCTCGCCAACCTCGGACTTAAACAACTAGTCACTTCCCCCACCCACATCGCAGGTCATACACTCGACCCCATCTTCACATCCAGCAACCATGTCTCCTTCAGCCACACTACGGATCTCCTCTGGACCGACCACAGCTGCGTTCACTTCATCTACAACAAGCCGAAACCCATCAACCACTCCCAACCTACCCTGCAAAGAAACTGGAACAAAATCACCACGGACCAAATCTCCGCATCGCTCCTTCGAAACTCCCCAGCCCCCTCTTCCAACGCCAACGAAGCCGCCGCCAACCTCACCCTATGGTTATCCAACACCGCCGACACCTTAGCTCCACTGAAAAAACGTCAAAGCAAACCTGGCAGCAAGAAAGCCTCATGGTTCAACGATGATCTCAAGAAGTCCAAGAAACTCTGCCGCTCCCTTGAAAAGGCCTGGAAAAAAGACCCAACCACCAGCACCAAGGACGCCTTCAAAAGCGCCACCCGCTCTCACCACCAACTGATCCGAAAAGCCAAGAAAACAGCATTCAAGGATCGACTTGACAACAACGCCCATAACAGCAAGGAACTTTTCAACATCGTCAAGGAATTTTCCAATCCCTCGGCCAACTCCAACGACATCACACCCTCTCAAACCCTCTGCGACTCCCTAGCCTCTTTTTTCCACAACAAGATTGCAGACATCCACAACAGCTTTGACAACCAACCCGGAAACCAGCCCACCCTACCATCTGCTGACCATCTTCCCCCCGTGAACACCCTTAACGCTTGGAACACAATCTCCACTGAAGACACCATCCGCCTGATGAATTCCATCCACTCAGGATCCCCCACAGACCCATGCCCTCACCACATCTTCAACAAAGCAGACTCCGTCATCGCACCGCACCTCCGAGACGTCATCAACTGCTCCTTCAACTCCGCCACCTTCCCAGAAGGCTGGAAACACGCTGAACTCACCGCCCTTCTGAAAAAACCAACAGCGGACCCCACCGAACTCAAAAATTACCGCCCCATCTCGCTTCTTCCATTCCCGGCCAAAGTCATCGAGAAAGCCGTCAACAACCAGCTCGCCGCTTTCCTCGAAGCCAACAAATCCCTCGACCCCTCACAATCTGGCTTCCGAGCAAAACATAGCACTGAGACCGCCCTCATCGCAGCAACAGACGACATTCGAACTCTACTGGACAATGGAGACACAGTCGCCCTCATCCTCCTCGACCTCTCTGCAGCATTCGATACAGTCTGCCACAGCACCCTTCTTCAACGCCTCAATAACATCGGAATCCAAGGAAAAGCACTTGAATGGATCACCTCGTTCCTCACCGGAAGAACCCAGAGAGTCCGCCTTCCTCCATTCAAGTCAGAGGCCTCTGAAGTCATCTGCGGCGTACCTCAAGGATCCTCACTCAGTCCCACCCTCTTCAACGTATACATGAGCCCCCTCGCGGCCATCGCACGCCAACACAACCTCAACATCATCTCCTATGCGGACGACACTCAACTAATCCTTTCTCTCACCAATGACCCCAGCACCGCCAAAACTAACCTACACGAAGGAATGAAAGAAGTTGCCGAATGGATGAAACAAAGCCGTCTGAAACTGAACTTAGACAAAACAGAAGTCCTCATCTTAGGTACTTCCCCCTCTGCATGGGACGACTCCTGGTGGCCGGAAGCCCTCGGAAAAGCACCCATCCCGACAGACCACGCACGGAACCTGGGCGTCATCCTGGATTCCTCACTTTCGATGAACAGACAAGTCAGCGCCGTATCCTCTTCCTGCTTCAACATTCTTCGCATGCTCAGAAAAACATTTCGCTGGATCCCCTCCGAAACAAGGAAAACAGTCACCCACGCTCTGGTCACGAGCCGACTGGACTACGGAAACACCCTCTACGCGGGTACTACCGCAAAACTCCAGAAGAAACTCCAACGAATCCAAAACGCATCAGCCAGGCTCATATTAGACATCCCACGCAACGAACACATCTCTGGTCACCTTAAAGACCTCCACTGGCTACCCGTCAATAAGAGGATCACTTTCCGACTGCTTACCCACGCACACAAATCACTCTACGACATCGGACCAGATTGCCTCAACACTCGACTGTCCTTCTACACCCCCCCCCCGCCAACTACGGTCTTCCAGCCAAGCCCTCGCCACTGTACCTCGCATCAACAAGACCACCATGGGAGGCAGATCCTTTTCATACCTGGCTGCTAAAACATGGAACTCACTCCCCGCTTACCTGCGCCTCACCCAGAACCACCTAGCGTTCAGAAAGCAGCTTAAAACGTGGATATTTGACAAATAATCCTCCTCCCCCTCCTAAGCGCCTTGAAACCCTCTGGGTATGTAGTGCGCTATATAAATTTTATGACTTGACTTGACTTTGGAGGACCCTACATAAGGTTGGGCTTCCTAGTAGCCTGTTGGTTCAGATAATTGAGTTGCACGCCAGGAATTTTGCCAAAGTGAGATGGGGCCCAAATAGGGAATTAACCCAGAAAATAAATATATAGACTAACATCTGTTCCTGCGAAACAACTGTCCCATGACACCGATATTTTACCACCTCCCTAAATTACATAAAAACCAAGACTGTCCTCCAGGCTGTCCAATTATTTCCTCCATTGGGAGTCTGACCGAGAATATGTCCCGATTTGTTGACAACGTCCTGTTCCTTTGGTGTCGAATTTAAAATCTTACATCAAAGACACAATAGGCTTCTTGGTAAAAATACAAGATTTAGAATGGGACCCAGGGTATTTACTCATGGTATTGGACATCACTAGCTTCATGGCCTGGAGGCAGTCAGATATGCTTTAGAACAGCGTCAATTGCGATTTGCCAGACATAATATCATGATTCTGGAATTTGTCGAGTTCTGCCTGACCCATAATATATTCCTATTTGAGGATCAATTATATATACAGAGGTTCAGGACAGCGATGGGCACCTGCTTTGCCCCCAGCTACGCAAATTTATTCGTGGGCTGGTGGGAGGAGCAGGTGCCCGGGAGCTGCAGGATCGGGGATCAGGAGGGGACAGTGGTGTGTTGGCATCGTTACATCGATGATTTGTTCATCGTATGGAACGGTGGGAGAGAGACAGCAGAAGAGTATGTAAGGATACTCAACAACAACAACTTCTTGAATCTGCATTTCTCGGGTTCAATTAGTCTGGTGGCAGCGGATTATTTGGATCTGAGAATATTTATTGAGGGAGAACATCTTCACACTACCCTATATAGGAAGGAGACTGCTGGCAATTCAACACTCTTTGCCAGCAGCAGCCACCATCCCCAACTCATGAATAGTATTCCTTATGGGGAGCTATTGAGACTCCGTAGAAACTGTACCAGAGATTCCGACTTCGAGGCGGCTGCCTCGGAGTGCGTATCCAGTTTTAAGATCAGGGGGTAACGGCGAAAACTGTTGCAAAAGACACTGAAGAAAGTAGGGAAGATCAAAAGAGGAACTCTTCTCACTTCCAATCCTACTCGGGGAGGACGTGGGAAAGAGATAGCCAACAATAAGGGGAAATTCAGGCTAATTACCCCATATACATCAGGGGCAAAAGATCTGAGAATGATGCTTAAGAAAAACTGGCACATTCTGTTAACTGATAATGCACTCAAGGAGGACTTACCAACTTACCCACTTTTAACTTTCAGCAAAGCGAGATCAGTTGGAGATATGCTCGTTACCAGCCACTTTGAAAAAATCTGCCCCTAGAGTTAACACTCTACGGGACCAGAAAGGCTTTTACCTCTGCGGCCGCTGTAAAGCGTGCGTAGGGAGTAAAAGGGTCCTGTCGTACATAATAACTGAAACAGTGAGAAAAATGACAATCAACAAATTCATCACCTGTAGTACGCAGTATGCGGTCTTTTGTTTGCATTACCCGTGTGGCCTTCGCTGCATTGGCAGTACAATCAAAGAGCTCAAATTAAGAATATTGGAACATCTTAGGGCCATAGACAAGGCAGACCCAGCCTACCCGGTGGCTCGTCACTTCGCTGATGCACACGGGCGGGACCGCAACAAACTACAATATTTTGGAATGGATATTGTGCCTCCAAATGTGAGGGGTGGTGACCGCTTGAGGCGACTCCGAAGGTTGGAGTCAAGATATATAATAGACCTCTCTACGAAACACCCTAAAGGTCTGAACAGTGGGGAAGAGATGGCATTCCATCTAGGAAAATAAGAGACAAAGCCTACAGTAATGTAAAAAGAAATTGAACAGTGTAGGAGTGCAAACTGGCAGTGTGGACTTAAACTAGCCCCACTTTATCTCTGTATAGGCTGTCCCCTTGTTCAAGGAAATTGTTCTGTGTATTTGGTATTTGTTCTAGTAACTCTTAAACTGAAACTCTGATTTGATTTTGATTTGATCTGATTTGATTCTTTTCCTGAAATTATGAATTTCTGACTGTTGAACTATGAACCTTGGAACCTTATAGTTTTAGATGAATATTTCAGCACATATAAATTGCGTTAATAGTATATGGATCAAAAAATCAAAAATTAGGAATGTCTCATAAAATTGTCATGAATTTGCCTTAGCGGACAAAAGTCTTTTCTCTGAATTTGTTACCTAGGTGCATGGAACCTTTAATCTTTTTTTCGAACTAATAGTTTTGGATAACTTACAGAGATATAACTCATTATGATTTATTCATAGAGTTGAATTATGAAATGTAAATGCCATGTTCCCTTTGCTGCTGACAACCTGACGCACCTGAATGTAAAGTTTTCTTTTCAAAATTAATCTTTCCTTTCAGTATGAAATGGATAGGTATTTTGAATATAGATGAGTGTTGACATGAAATGATGAAGGACATTAGCCGATCCACGGCTTAATTTCTTGTTTATGTTATGAACAAATTTGAATAATATGCACATCACCCTTTTCAAGGAGCCTTTGCCCATCTGTGGGCTGTATAACATCTGATTCTATCGATTGGTTGAGATATAAGATATATCAAATGTCACTCCAAGATGGCGCGCACTTTGAGTAATGTGATGTTAGTCCTTTGTCAATGTTCATGAGCATTGGAAAACTTTGATAGAATGACGGTGATGCTAATTGTGTAACACACTGACGAAGGCAGCACGCCGAAACGCGTCTGTGTGAGCCCCTTCCGCGAAATAAATCTATGTGTGATTGACAAGTACCCTTCGAGTGCTGTTTTGTCTTTTTCGTGAGTGAGGAGGAATTGGAGCGCAATATATATATATCAGACTTTCCATTGAAAAGTGGAATAGTGTGCTGGTAAGTTTGTTTTTGAAAAAGCATATTTTGTTTTGCTAACAACTGATATTTGACAAATCTACAAGAAACGTCACAAAAAAAGTTAATCCACTTTGGGTACTTCTTGGCACTTTGTGTGCAGATCTGTTAAGTGGGTGCCAAAAAGGTGGAGGGGGGGATAGGTTACCAAAAGTGAATTTCCCATTTTATCTCCATATTACACTAAACGTGGCCTGTAAATTGAGCTTTACTCTGGATGTCCCCTTGTTTTGTTTGGTGTGAAACGTGTCAGCCATTAAGAGGGTAACTAGAAACCTGGTCCATTAATCCACAGATGGAAAAGACAATTGGACTAGGGGGCCTTTTCTCCCATCATCCTTAACAGATTTACAAATCCACTGTGTTCTGAATGGCTGGCTGGCTGTCGCAGACAAAATTATCTTATGGCTGTCAGTACTAAATATGGTAATTGAGCACTTCGTAAAAAGAGCATAAAGGGACAGGTTGAGCCTACCCTGACCCTCCGGGGGGGGGGGGGTGGTGTGTGTGTGTGTGTGTGTGTGTGTGTGTGTGTGTGTGTGTCAGAGACAGACAGACAGACAGACAGACAGACAGACAGACAGCAGTCCTGGGAATATAGTTAAAATGATCCATTTGGTAACAGCTGCCCCGTTGATCAGAGGAACTAATTATCAACTAGCAAGCTGCTTCCCTTGTTAAAGTAACCTCGGAGGGCTCCATGGTGCTCGGACACTGGCCCAACTCGACTGCTGCTGCTCTACGGCAGCTAGTACTTCTGATCAGCCCCCGCTTGTGAGGATTTTGGCTTGCTCCTACTGTAGTGTCTGGGAGGCTTTGAAGTCAGTCCCCCCCCCCCTCTGTGCCTGCCAGTGTATAAGACTGACTGGTGCTATCCTGCTTGATCTGTTGAAATATCCTTTAAGCATGTTGACGTGGAAAATGGGACTAAAAACGTAAAATGATTCTGAACCAGGCCTTCAGAATGAGCCTGAGCTTTGGACTCCAGTGGAACGAAGACGACATTCCTCCACTAAGACGATATGCTTACAGAACATGGATCTACAGTACACCGCAGCCAAGAAGCACTGATCCAAGTTCACCTACATAATGTACCTGACTCCAGTGAAACAAAGAAGACATCCTCCACTGAGGCAAAGCCTTGTGGCACACACACACATACGAGGTGCTTACAGAACCTGGATCTACTGTACACCGCAGTCAAAAAGCACTGATCAAAGTTCACCCTGACTCCAGTTGACTAAAGGACATCCTCTACTGAGGCAAAGCCTTTGTGTGCACACACGAGATTGTTACAGAACATGGGTCTACAGTACACCGCAGCCAAGAAGCACTGATCCAAGTTCAACCACAGAATGTACCTGAGCTCCTGGCCCCAGGGAACAAAGAAGATCTCCTCCAGTCAGGCGAAGCCTGTGGCACACACACAAGGTGCTAACAGAACATGGATCCGCAGTACACTGCAGCCAAGAAGCGCTGATCCAAGTTCACCCACAGATTGTGTCTAGACTGGCTAAACGGAACAAGCTAAAAAAGAAAGGTGTATCCAGATCATCAAGGATACACAACCTCCATGCTGTCAAGAGCCCCTGGCCTGATGCTGGAGGTTCACCCGAGCCACCTCTGAATCGGGAAGTCATTTGAAACTTCTCATAGTAAGGTAATCCTTGGAAACTTCTCATAGTAAGGTAATCCTTGGAAACTTCTCATAGTAAGGTAATCCTTGGAAACTTCTCATAGTAAGGTAATCCTTGGAAACTTCTCATAGTAAGGTAATCCTTGGTAACTTCTCATAGTAAGGTAATCCTTGGAAACTTCTCATAGTAAGGTAATCCTTGGAAACTTCTCATAGTAAGGTAATCCTTGGTAACTTCTCATAGTAAGGTAATCCTTCAGTGAGTCCCTTGTCCAGCTCACCTCCTCCTCAGCCTGCCCTTCATGATCTAGCCCAGAAGGTGCAGGGCGGGCCTGGCATAGATTGCTGCCCCTCAGAGGACTGGCCAGCTTGGTTTACCAGGCATGCGTTCTTCGTCGGGCGTCTGTACGTGGTAACTCCTTGGAGCCAAACTGGTAGTGACCACCGTTGTCTTGGACTACCCCAGCATGCCCCGCGTCCACCATACATGGGAAGGGGAACGGCCACCAGGCGCCTGCCTGCGCTCCAGCAAGTGCTGTAATGAATGCATGAACTATTGAAGCCAGAGTTGTCCGC